>NW_008794446.1:2042535-2071646 GCF_000699145.1 Aptenodytes forsteri | reverse complement strand
TTTAGAAAATACTTTTTTTTTTTTTTAAATTGCATTCAGCAAAGTGGTCAAGACTTAAAATTGAACTCATAATGTTCTGGGACAAGTGACCAAGACCAGTTGTTCTCTCAGAAAATCTTGAATTATCAGAGCACAACAGAACAATAGACAACTGTGTTTGAAAAATTTTAGAAGAGATACCTCTGAAATATTAAGTTCTGTGCAATTTAAAATGATCATTCCAGCCAAAGAAGCTTATCTGTTTAGGAAATAAGAATGCCTTCTATTATTTCCCTTGGTAAGTGTATGGGGGTTTTGTGTTTTTCTTAAAAACATTGCAGTCTAGATTCTTCTTATTTATTTCTGTATTCCAGAATCACTTGAATTTTCTCTAGATTCCCCCATATTGGCTCTAGATTCCCTACACAGCCACATCTAATTGCTGATATGAGTCTTGTTCTGGAGGTATGTCACACTTTTGATTAACATTGGAGCCAAGTGTGAATCTACTCCTACTCTGATAATTTAAATTAGAAATTCAGTGGGTTGATTATATATCAAAACTCTTCCTTATTTTTCTTTATGTGATTACACCCTTGCCACCTAGCAGATAGTCAGAGTGTTGAGTGTTGTGGTTTGTTTGTGTTTGTAGGAATACCTGGTGATAGGTTAGGTATGTCTTTGATGTAGTTCTGTTTGTTCATAAATATTGCACGAAGCTGTGTTTTCCAGATATTTTGGTGAGAATAAAACAACAGTAGATAGTTCCTTTACTCACAGATCCAAGTTTCTTTCAGGACTTCACCAAAATACAGGGAGTTTTCTGGGTTTTTTTTCATTTCACCCTACAAGTGTTTCCCTAGTAATCATCATCATCATCATCAATCATCATAATATCATCATATTTTAGAAGGGAAAGTTTGTTTCCTTAGTGCCAAAGATCTCTTGTTGCAGACCAGGGCTTTTGTTCAACTTCTAAATTTGATCTGGAAGCCCAGTGGCCACCATTGGGCATGAGGTCTCTGAGGCTTTTGTTTAACCTATGAACTGCCACTGACATTCACCTATGGAAAATTCAGTGTTACTGAAATCTAAATGATTCAACATCTAAGCACAGTCACCTCTTTCAGAATGTGGAAGGTTGCAGAAGCTTTTCACATACTTTCCATTAACCTTTTCTCCATTTTCTCCCTTTCTGCATTAAGTCCTTCAGAGAAAATTGCTTGAGGAAATACTGCTTTAAAAAGTGACTAATATGACCTTTTGTATTTTGAGTTAAAAGTTGAACATCTTTAACAAATACTTCCATAAGGTTTAGTATTTAACTTAGACTTCCCTTTTTTTTTTCCTTTATGCTTAGAAACTTGTGTTCTGTTTGAGACCAGACCACCCATTCTCTCTATTTATGTCTATTTATCTCTATTTATCTCTATCTCTCTATTTATTTCCAAGTCTTGCACAGGGAAATTCCAGGGAGAGAGGCTCCCCACAATGTTACTGGAAAAAGAGATAACTGCCTCTCAAAATGTATTTATGAACATGAAGTCCATCCTTTATGCAACATACTACTGGAAAATGATATGCATATTTTATAAAAGAAAACAAAATCCTTGGGGTATATGAATTGCAAAGTTTTTGTCTGTTTGTTAGAACTTAAATGTTTATCTGTGTTGTAACTGTAAGCTGTACAATATCATTTCTGAATGACCAATTCTGTTCCCAGCCATGACTGAAACAGTCCAGGTTTATGTAGAGCCCAATCTAAAACAATCCAGACAGGATGCTTTCAGAAGCATTAGCAGTATGTGAGAAGACTAAATGGCTGCCAACCTGGATTTTTCTTGAAGGGCAGGATGTAGTAATGTCTGATTGTGATAGCTAATGGTATTTTGTGATTTGAAGCAAACTGGGTGTAATTCATTTGTCTCCTTTGAAAAACAACTCTACAAAAAGTGTCATATGCTAAAGAGCTACAGTTTTATCCATCATCTATACAGCTGGACTGGAACTGCTGGTGTGCACTTTCCTTCTCCACTGAATTTTGGAATATGATGGGTATGCCTTAATGTTTAATCACGATTTAAGTCACCTCAGTGGCAGTTTAATCTAACCTGTGTTTCTTTACTGAGAAAAGATCTCAAAAAAGCTAAGAGTTGTAAAAAACGATGCTCTAAAATAATCGCCCATGCCATTATAATTGTTGCATATTTGTAAGTCATATTTCTGCCTGAAATACAAGGCTTGTGCATTGGAAACAATGTGTGGTGGGCTGCAGAATTGAGGAGATAAAGGTCCTCACAATATATAAGTTATAGGGAAGCTCCCCCAAGACATGCATTTCTAGCTAGAGAACATCCCATAATTTCTAAAAGTGAAAGGTCCAGCAAAAATGGTTCCATGAAGAATTACATATGAAAAGAAATACTTCTCTTGAAGCTTGAATACTGTTCCTGACCGTCTTTTTGGATACCAGTTCCTCACTGAACGAGGATCCTTGGTCTTCCAGGGAGTCTCCACTTGAACTCAAAGTGACCTTGGGTCCTAATTCTTCAGAAGTGGCACAGTTCTCCCAATAATGATGTGGATTAGCAGGGATGCGTTCTCAATTTGTTTGTTCATTGCAGGCCTTGATGACCGTTTTATTCCAAATGCTGCTTTGAGATATTGTCATTAAATCAAATGGGTCAGTATAACTGGAAACACATTGAGTAGGAAGATGTAGTAACATACAGAATTAGTTTGTTTGTTTTTTCTCAATGTTATGCACTTTTTAATAGGAAATTATTTTGCTTTCTAGTCAGACAAAACCAAATATGATCTAGAAAATAGTTGTATGTATCAGTATGTCAATAATAAAGCACATTCTGAAATTTAAAGTAATTTGAATGAATCAAGTTTTAAAAAAATAATTAGACTGAATATATATATGACATATTTTCATAATGGCAGATTCATATAAGTTTTGCATGGCAATTTCTAGTCATTAGACAGATCTTAGAAATAACTAAATTCTTAACATAAATATTTTAGATAATGTCTTCTCTGCAAATACATTTTTTAAAATTTAATATTAAAAATCACCTTAGTGATATGAAATTTAAAAATACAAAAAAAAATTAAGAATAATTTTCCTTGCTAAGATAATGCTTGCCAAAGCTGGTTTGTCATCTTATAAAGAAAGTTTAACCGGTGCATTTATTGGGATGGGAGGAGGAAGACTTCAGTAGTTTTACTCAAAAACAAAGCAGAAGCTCCTTGTTCTGTGCACCATCATCTGTTTGCAGGACTGTGCAGGCATCAGAGTTGGCTTACAGCCACAGCACCCTATGCAGCAAAGATGTTCAAAGGTATAGCACAAGAAAACATGAAAAACATTTTGCCTGAGGGAAATTAAATTCACCCTGGTATATGAGGAACAGGCCTACCATAACACGCCTTCGTGAGCTGTCATGCCGTGTGTGTCATTATTTGAACATTGTCATGAGACTTACATATATACAGCTGTCTCATCTGTCCTGCTTCTTCCCAATGCAAGGCCCACACGTCACACATCTTCAGAACAGGGCGACTGCCCTTCTCCCTTTCTGTTGACCTATTTCCCACGTATAGCTGCTCAGTATTTATTTTCCAAGCTGGCATGTCAAAACACTGGTAAAGATCATTTATTGTTAAATCATTCTTTCCCCATTATTGCAGTCTTCTAATTGCTAAAGAAAGAACACTTTGTCAGAAGAAGGCTGCCACCCATTCCCAAAATGAAAAATGATTGGTAGTGGGGATCTAATGTTACTGCTGGACTATGATTCCACCCTCACGCAGACCAGGGCAGACTACAAATCCCCAGAGGTGATGCCCTCAACACAGAAAGGAAGTCTGACTAAACAAGCACCTTCCCTGAAATAAGGATAACCCCACCTCATCTTTCACAGTTTTTGGTTTTGCAATTTAACCAGCCTTTCAATCCTTTCAAGTGGCATGGCTTAATCACGCTGCCTTTGGGTTGCCTGTTATAACTTTCTTCTCCCTTTTCATCTTCTTGTTTCTTCCACATTGTGTCTTGTTCCAAAGATCTTCTTAAGTACTTCAGGGCAGAAAGTGATGCTGCTGTGAGACACAGGGTCTACTTAGCTGACCTACTTAGTACGATCGTTGTTAGGCAAGTGAGTGTTGCTCCCCTGAAAGATCCAGAGTTGAACAATGCTGAAAACTATCAAAGCAGATTTATTTCCTTCCTTACAACAGATCGACATGTTCCTAACATGCCTGGTATCTTACGGATGGTATGTCCATCATGTTTAATGTATTTTAAAAGGCTTTTTTTTTCTGTGCAACCCTTAGGGTACAATTAAATAAAGCAAATACACACAAGACTAGCATATGAAGGCAATGCATAAGCACTTTGTACCCCAGGGCTACTACATACGGATCCTTCTTTTCAAAATTTTTAGATTTTGTCATAAATATAAGTGGTTTTGACAGGAAGTAAATGCTTAAGCGTGCCCTTTTTTTGACCTGAGTGTCTCTTGTAGGTCTCAATATTCTTGCTGTTTGTAAATAAAGATAACTAATGATGCACAGGAGAAAAGATGAGTTCTAGAAAATGTTCTGTATACAACTCAGGGGAAAAACAATCTCTTGCAAATTTAAGGTTGAATTACCTGTCTCAAAGTTATGAGCACTTCTCCTTGAACATAATCACTGTTTGATCTTTTCTTCTGCTTTTCTTCCATTTGAGCTTGGGAGATTCTGCATGTCATCAACTCAATACATATCTTATAATTGTCAGTCATTTTATTTATCCTGAGATCTTTTAAAGATCATTTGGTCCTACAAGAGAGGAAAAAAATCTGTCAATGTTCTTTTTGCTGTCCCACTGATGTCACTGACAAGGTATCAAACATGTATATTTCCTAAAAATTGCAGAGAGACAGAATATTTTTTAGTATTGAGGTAATAATGAGGATGGCTGGTAAAAACTGATAGGGTTTGGACACACAAACATTTTGTTTGGAGCTTTTCTTAACTATTATCTAGTCTGATGGTATCATCACCCAGAAAGTTACATCTTCCTTATATCCTTTGACTACTGGGATTATGCCACCACAGTAAGAAATCTTACGATGGTGGCGTTTAAGTTAAAATCCAAGATTTGGACTGGTGTTGAACAATTCAAGCTGTAGTGGTACCTAGAAGTAACACTGTCCCTGGGTAACATCCCTCTGGCCCTATTCTCTGTCAGTAAACATTGGCATCTGCTCTGCAGTGCCCGATGTAGACCCCTGGATGTATTACTGTGACCTTCCTGCCTCCCGGCTTACCTGCATACTCTAGGTAGCACAGGAATAGGCAAGAACTGAGATGGCCAAGGTTTTCTTCCTGATAGCTATAGCAAGCACATGAATCCTTATTTATCCCTTCAGAGGGCAGGGTGAGAAAGACACTAGAAGACTACAGGAACTGAGTGATGCTTCCCAGTGTCCCCTCCCAGGAGGAGGCCTGATTTGAAGGGCGTTTGCCTTAGCAACTAGGCTTAAAGATCTCCAGAATCTGTGTCAGCCTTTTTTCCTGGCTGAAAGACAGAGGAAGAAGAGTATCAGGCAAAGCCTGAGTAAAAATTAGAGTTAAGTGTACAATGCCGATATAATCTAAGTGCTAAATTGAAAGACTTCAGTCAGGCACAAAATGGTCCCAGCTCAACAGACTGCTTCACATTTCAAACTGAAAGTCCACAAGTAGTCCAATTAAGCCCCAAATAAATACTTCTCCAGTTGACCTAATTCACTTTAATGGAGGAAAGAAAGGCTGCCAGGTCTGAAATTAGTCCTGCCCTGCTTTGTTTGCCTTTGGTACAGAAAATAGTCAGCCCTGGCTGAGCCAATTGCATGAGCTAACTTTTGACATTTCATTAGAACACGAAAGCAAGGGTTGACCTGAGTTTTTCTGAGGTTTTCTAAAAAGTCAGTTTTGGTTTTGAAAACATGGAACACACTATATATAACCAGTAGTCTTCACCCAAAATCTTATGGAAGAAAAGGAATGCTCTATAATGTGTTCAGCAAAGAAGCAAGAAGTTATAGCTTTGACCATGTTTTTTGTTATTCTGAGGCCATGCCTGGTAGCTACCAGAAGATCAGATGAGTTATTAAGACCATATGGAAAAAAACAGAGTGGAAGATGACTATGGTATTGCTAAGCAAATGTGTAACTTAGCATTATAAGCTTCGCTGCAGCAAAGCCGGTCCCAGCCCCCTTCCTCTGAGTTCATCTGCTCTCCATTTGTTGTATAGTTCTGTGTTTCACATCATGTTCATTGGCTTTGAATTTTCTGGTTGAGAAATAAATCTGCTGTATCTATGTACCACATATACCTATTTTTCTTTATGGGAAATTCTTCTGTTTGCAGAGTAAAAATGAGGGTGATTTTTTTTCTTGCTTGCTTCTTTTCTGTTCAATAGTTCATTAATTTTCAGACAAGATCAAAAGCTTCCTCAGCCTTCTGAAATAAACTGATGGGCACTGTCGAAACACCCATGAAATTTTTCACATATTTTTTCACATTAGTATAAAAAGGGTTCATCGTGTTTAAATAAGAAGAAATCCAGATCAGCCACTTACTCTAAGGTAATGCATCTTGCAATTGCCTGTTTTTAAAAGCTGAAGAACACAAAATGCTGCTCTATAGATGTAATATCACGAACGAAACTGGCAGCAGACTGTCCAAAACTTCTGACACAAAACAAATCTGTTCAGGTCAGATACGACTTCAGGAATTATTGAAGAACTGCATGACTAGACTTGTAAAGGAATGAGAAATGAAGGTTACTACATGCATCTTGTGTTTTTGTTGTAAGTAGGTGAACTTCTTTGACTCTCCTCTTGATTGTCATAACTGTCTAGCACACACCACCCGAACTGGCCTCTCCTTTTAGGGACACTTTGTCCCTTTTTAGGTTGCCACGAGGGAAAGTGAAGAGGTCACACAACCACAATTTAGCTGGGTGTGATTCACCTCACTTAATTTTAGATATTGCTAACATATATGTTTACACCTCTGCTAGTAACAGGCGGCTCGATTTCTAATCAACAGAAAGAGAAGAGAGCTCTTAAGGTGCTGTTCATTTGTGTGGCCAGTTTGTGCCCTTCAGCTATCTGCCATGCCAGCAGACAGCTCTCTGAGTTCAGAGGACTGGCCACCACGCAGACAGCCCCACCACAAGCAGTAAGAGTAGGGTAAGGGCAACTAGAAAACCTTCTAGCTAGTCTTTGAGAGTAGTCAGTTAAATACTGACGGGGAACCATGTGATTGCTAATATTCAGCTACCTGCTAACACTTCAGATAAAACTCTCCAGAGTTGCTCTTAAGTGGTGTATGAGTTGTAGGGAAAAATAGTGTCTTTTATGACACTGAGTTATATCGGCAGATAGACTAGCTTTCAGGCAAGCAAGGCCTATCTTCAGGCTTCATGCACCAGAAACGAATTCCAAGCAAAGCGTAAGTGAAAAACAATTGCTCTAAGTTTAACTTAATTATGTCAAATTTGTATTCATATTTTAGCACTTGAGTAAGCATTTGACAGCTTGTGAGATGGTAGGTGAGTGCAGAGGAGGCTGAGAAACCGGAATTACCTTTAAACATGTTAGCAGGAGAGGTGAGAAAATTCACAGTCAAAACAGCCTTAAGGGTCCCAAAACATGGGTGTATGATGTAAAGTAGCCTTTGGCTACCGCACTGGAGTTCACCTTACATGTCAAACACAGGTAGACTCAGCTGCCAAGCTCGGCTCACGATAGGGATTACAAGTTTTAAGCTCTGACTGAAGGGGTATTTGAACCTGGGCTCAGGTTTTGAACAGTGCATTAGGCTTCAGCCTAGGCTTCCGATCATCACCAACACACCAAACACTAGACCTGCCTCTCAGCAAAGCCTGAGCGTATATACATACCTAGACAGTAAAAAAGATAGGATTTACACCTTTAAACGCAGCTGTGTATTTAAAGAAATTAGATCAATCAGAAGTGTGATGCAGAACAGTTTGATATTTCAATTAGACATAGGTAATTTACTTCCCCAAATAATTAAGTACTTTCATGTATCTAACTCTAGAGTATTTGAAGCATACAGTTCCATCAGTGAAATGTAGTAGTTATTAATTCTGAACTGACATAACATAAACAGATAATGACTAGTGACCTACTTAAATATATGGGTGAAAACTAATAAATAATATTCAGCTCCAAAAAGACAAAGTACATGCAAAATCATGCTCCTGCTCTGATAAATCACTGCTAATTTAAAGTATAATATACTAATAGCCTTTCCTGACAAGCTTATCTGGAGGTATTATGGATAAGGAGGGTTGGCTGCCTCACATCTCCATTGACCTTTTGATCCTGTTGGAGGAGGCCTCCATAGATTTTCTATTAATGTCTTAATTCTCAATATATTCTTATAGTTTGTCCTCCTTACGTCCCTCTCACACTCTGGAAGGATTGCTGCTAAAAATCTGGAATGGTGTCCTGTTGCCACAGTTCATACCTCTACAAATCTTTGGTTGTTGCTTAACTGAGTGATCACATCACAGGTGTTTACCCCTGCCTCGATGAAAGTTGACCTGCTGGGTAGGGCAACTGTTCTAGAGGCCTTTATCTCCTGCAACATTATAATGGCCCTGTAATAATGCATAATTGATCTACAAACCAACACTGTTACCAAAGTGCATGGGGCTCTCTGCTTTTGAAAATTAGAGGTGTTACTGTTATAGCAAGGCTGTACACCCAAGGCTCTGCTCCTGATGCCGGTAGTGTTTGGTCCACACATTACAGGTTATTATTTTGAACTACTCCTAGAGGTTACCACTATAAATCAGCTAAGAACAGAGAGATCTGGGACTATATGGGTCACAGAGGCAACATGTGTCCTCGCAAAAGGACAAGACTGAGTAAATAGTACCTTTGAAAGTCAAAATCCTGCAATTGCCATTTCATGGGCTTTACAAAAGGTGTACATATTCTGCACAACATACCAGTAAATCTGGGCCTGCTTTGGGGTTCTCCATCATGAATGAAGATCTGATGACTTTTGGTGGTAATCAGACATTGTTCCAAAGCTGTATCATCTAAGGATAAAGTTTTCCACAGAGCTTCACCATAAGGATTCAGCATTTATGACCCATACAGGTGCTTGCATACATATTAGTGTTTCATACATATTAGTGTTTCAATGGTCCAATTTCTATGGCAGGCAATTCAGCTTTCTCTGTTGACAACAATAGTAGCCGACTCTGGAAATGCGTATATTTGCATAGTAGTCCTTTGTTTATTTACAAAAATGGATTTTACAAAGTTTACAAATTAGAAATTTAACCTTTGAAAATTACAAATGCTAGGGAGATGAGAGGTACAATGGATTACAGTCTCCACACTTCAACAAGTATATTACTATGCTTGTTTTCAAGTATTCAAGGGAGTCCAGATAATTCTTAGAATTTAATCACTCAGGAATGTAATCATAAATACACAACTCTACAGCAGAAAGCATTAAAAAGACAAACCACCATCTGGGTAAGTGTTATGAGACAGTGGAAGAAAGCCACAATATTCCTAATTGATACTGGAATGGAAAAGCTTTTAAGAAATGTAATTACCCCAGTACTGATCACATCTTTCTTGTCATGATGAAATTTCTAAAACATGCTCTTCAAGGCTTTTTGTCTTTATAGAAAGACAGTCAGCATCATTCGAAATGGATTGCACAGAAAACTAATAGCTTAGTTTTAAAACATTAAATCAAAGAAAAATACTACTACATTGGTATGTTCAGCACTAATGAATATTTGCCATAACTGAAGTTATTGGTAAGTTCAAAAATAAATATCTTGCATATCTAACGTAATTGTCACTGAGAAATAAATCATACGCTTTTATGATTGATTTATTTTCAAAGCTTTCAGCTGAAGAACAGGAATGGTGAGGAACAATATGTGAGCTTAGAAATGATCAAGAGTATCTGGCCTAGAAATTGTGTGATGCACTACCTAGAGACTCAGTGCGAATACATATTATCAGGTGGCTGCTTCTCCTTTAAAGAAACAATGCAAAAGATTCAACTTACTTGTGAAAGATGTGTCCCCCACATGTACCACATTGAGCTTTGGGAACTATTAAATCCAAATATATTGCCAGTTCCAAATTTGTCAGATCTCTGTTTAGAACTGGTAGTAAGTTTCATTCCTTCAACAATATGGATCTTATAACTGAATGTCCATGATGTATTTTAAAAGATTATGCACTAAAGTAAAACACCTGTAACAATTCAGAGGTTTTTTTATACTTTTATATAGTATACATTTTCAATGAAGAGTCACCTTTCATGTTCCTTTCTTACCAGCAATCAAGGCAATGAATCTGCCTCGGGCTGTCCAGCGAGGGGATTGTAGAGTCATTTCAAAAGCTTACACTGTCATAGACAGCATCTCATTAACAGATTAAGTACACTTTTATGGCTTGTCTGAATTCAAGATTAAGGCTTGCAGACAATGTCCAAGGATGGCTGTGCAGTCAGTAGCCTCCCCATGCCCAGTAAGTGGAGGATTCATAAAGAAAAAACATTACCACATATTACTGTTTCTTTCAAATGATTGCATCTTTGAGGTCACGTTTCAACTGAGTTAACCTTTAACTGTCATAGAGAAGAGGACACTGCAAAAGTCTCTGTAGAGGGATTGCAGTTCCTATGTGACCCATGACACAGGAGCTGGGTATCCTGGAGGAAACAAGCAATGTCAGGGTGTCAAGACTCATAGGGTATATATAAGGCAAAGCGAAGATGTAGTAAAAGAATGAGGCAAAGACTCGGGAAAATAGAATTTCAGTGAAACTAAGGTCAAGATGATATCTGCCTCACTGTACTGCATAGATTGCAGAAGAAGGATTCATCTCACCTGCCTATAGACGTCTGGAACATAGGACTTCCCTCGCCGCTGAACTACTTAGTGAAATACCTTTTATATGTGGAGAGATACAGGCATCTCTGGGGAATTTGTTTCATCCTAAGGTAGACACTTAACTAGAGCTGATGAAACATGTCCTGAAAATGCCTATTTTTTCTCCCCTGTCAATAAGGATACCTGGTTCAGACATAGCATCTACATTTAGGCAAGTCAAAACCCACTGAATCTGTTCAGCCTCAGAGCACTGATACGCATGAGAGCCCTGTCCAGGAGACAGTCTAGGCCAGCAAGCTGCGGCACCTCTGATGAAGGATCTGCTACTGGACTTTTGCAGCGCAGTGTTGAGAGATTTCACTTTGGCCCAGAAATAAATGACGAACTCATCAAGTATAACTGCCACGTAAGTCAATGGTCTACAGTGCCCAAAGACTTTGTTGAATTCTCTTCCTTCAAACACTAAAGGTGTAGCTGTAGGCTATTAACACAAAGGATGAGACCATCTGTAGACCTCCACATGTGAGGTATCATCAGGGATCCCTCTTATAGTCAAGGGAGAGAAATAAGCTTTTTAATGGCATAGCTTATTTCTTTCTAATATGACCTTCTGAAACAGGCCAGATTTGTCTTAGAAAATTGTTGTTATTCTCCTTTGGCAATAACTGGAGTTTGAGGCAGTAGCTCAGATGTTGGCCATGTCTGTAGACATGATTGGATGAGATAGAAACCATACCAAGTTTGAGTGAAAAAACTCACTGAAGTCAAAGGTTTTAACAAGCAGCAGAGGAGAGAGCTCAGTATTTGAGGATTTATAGGGACCCAGATAAAGAGATGATAAAGAGACAATTTGAAAAAAAAAAAACCCCTGCAGTCTGAACCCTTTATTCTACGAATCTCCTTTTTGTAATATATGCATTTTCCTCTAGATAAAATGTAAAGAATGACATGACATTACTTCCACTGACCATCATGTGAATGTGTACAAAGCTAAGAAAAACAAAACTGAGTTTACCCACATCAGGCAGAAATGTGCAGTTACTGAAGTGGAGAATTTCTATTTTGTTGATTTTGTAGTACTGGTTGGAAAAAAAGATAGCTGTACCTCTAGTAATCCCCATAGCCAGTCCACCAAAATAAGGTTTGGATCAATATATGAATTTTACAGACTTTGCCATTAGGAACACACTGAACTTTATTAAAAACTCAATAAGCGTACTCAGTAAATGCATGACTGGGAACTACTAGAAAGAATTTAATCAATATCAAAGACAGAGTATCTTAAAATCAGCCCAGTTTAAAGCTTTAACATTGTGTAGATTAAGTTGTAGCAGGAGAGACCAACCAGCTTTAGATTCCTGATATCAAGGCAGACAGCATTTTAATATCATTTCCTGGTCAGAATGACCAGGGCCATGAATTCATAAGTCCAAGAATGTGCTTTAACCTAGTACAATTGTACTAAAATCCTTATTTTAATTTTAGATTTAGTTAAATCCCAGCAAGTGTTTTCAGGGTGACACACTGACACAGTGAGAATGAAAGAAGATATGGATGGACCTCACAAAGTAACCTCTGTTCCAGTATTTTGGTGTTAGAGAGGCAAATGAAATTCAAATACCAGATGTAGCAAATGCACCAAAAGGACTGGTGTCAGAATTCCTATTCCATCTCGCTGAAGCCTGATGAAATGTGAAAGAAAGGTGAAGATATTTTGAGATGGACCACAGAGGCAAGCCACTAGCAATGTGAAGACAGAAAATTACGGCTTGTTTAAAAACATGCTGTATGTCAACAGAAGGCTATCTTATTAAGAATAAACATTCTAACTCTGCCTTTTTCACATCAAGAAAGGAAATCTGATTTTGGGGGTATTTCCTCAGGTATGGGCTTAGGGGCCTTTAAAATCAGTTAATCTAACTAATAGGACTAACAATACTGAAAAGGCAGAGAGAAACAAAATTGTTTTTTCTGAAATCTCACTCTGCTACTGATGTCTTGGTGGGTTAGCAGTAACAATTATTTGACATCACAAACATTATTTATACTTAACTATGCTTGAGACTTAAAATGGGCATTACATTTCAGTCTGCCTGTATCTGTCTCTTCAAAGCAGAAGAAACAAGTCAGCTTGTTTGATGAATGAACTCAGGACAGTATGTCAACAATATTTGACCTGCTTTGGAGCCATGCCAGTAGCAATAATGAAGCACAAAATAGGCAGCTTGTTTACGTTCTTCTTATAAATTCACTGAATGACCACTTTATTAAGAATAAAGAAGTTTCCTTTTTCCATGGAGATGGAAAATTGAAAAACTTTTTTAGTCACTTAAAATTTTGTACCTAAATTTTTATTCAGCACACTGTTCGTCTATTTAATTACAAATAGACAATTAAACTGCAATCCTGGATTTCTTTTTCAGCGTATAAATGGATAATATTATTTCAAATATTTTGATGGTACCATAAGAATGTTATAAGATTTTGAGGGAATTACATTAACTAGACTTCTACACTTTCATATTTAGTAGTACAATTCTTGTTGGAATGTCATTGGAATAATCACTACATGGACGGAAATCCTTCATATAGATTGAAGAGCCGTGTTCATACAGTTATAAAATGTATGACGAACAGCAACTCAAGAACTTCAGATGGTTGGCTTAATTACATGTTTACTGATAATTACAATTTTTCAGAAAGATAGTGATCTGCTTTGCACACTAGCCAACCCTTTTGGGGCTGCAATTGTTTGCAACTGTTTTAGCAATAGTAACAGGAAAGTAACTCTTCCCTTGCTTAAAGGAGGGTGCATGGTTATTGTAGTAAAAGCATTCCAAGGAGGCACATGCAGTCTCTGGCATACTGTGGAGAAAGAGTTTTAAAAACAACCTGTTCGTGCTTTGCAGTATCACACAGCTCTGCTGCCTCAGCTTCAGTCTGTCCTGCACAGAGAAAGGGAGGAAATAAGGGGTTAAAACAGTTCTTAGCTCGCCTTTTAAAGTTTCGAACATCTTGAGACAGATAGTGAACGAGCTGGTTGCTCAAAAAAAAAAAGAAATAAAATGGAGTCTTCTGTGAGTTGACGAAATCCAGGAACCCTTCACCTCCCGAAGTGCAAGTGGGCACACTGGAGGGGTTAGAGCAGCAGTTGTTTCAGGAGAAAAAATGAACGGATGCTCAAATTCTGTATCACAGCTTAAGGGAGCAATTTCAGTGAAAAGTGGCAAGTATCAGTCATCTCAGGCATAAAATTATAAATCCTTCTGCCACCAATGATGTTAACTGTCCTTCAGCTGTCAATATGACTTGCTTGGGTAAGGAGTCAAGTGTCTCCAGATCACTAACACCAGCAGATCAGTAACTGCAGTATTCAGGATACTCTTCACCATTGCTGCATGTGAACATAGGACTCTGTGCACGATGCCTGAAGTCATTACAGTTCTTAATTGCTTGTTTACCCCTCCATCACCTTCCACCTTCTTTTCTACATTGCCTGAAAAGTTCGTTTCCAAAAATGGCAGCATGTGGGAACTTCCAACATTATTTTTTGCTGTATCAAAACGTAGGGAAAATGCCAACAGCAAACTTGGAAAGTCCTTTCCTTTAGGGCCTCAAGTACAGACACCTCTGTGGCTTTCTAAGAATTTTAGTTGATGAAGGATTAATTTCAGTGATGATCAATTCCAGAAATGATCAATCTCAGATCAAGGATCAAGTTCAACATTTCAGCATTAACATTCTCCTGGGTTAAGAATACTTTCTAAGTGTTTCAGACACAATGCTAATTATCTCTGTTACTTATGATAATGACTCTGAATTTAGCATTTGGTTGCCAAAGGCATGTTGCTTATTTTCTTCCTTCTCATCCCTTGTACATATTTTGCTAAGCCACGTTTGGCATAGATGTATAGATGTCCCCTGCTCACTTAAAATGATGTTGCTGTTCCACCACCCATAGGAAAATAATCTTCCTGAGTAATAAAATTAAAAAGGCAAGACATTTTTCAGGGAACTTTTTCTAGCAGATGGCAAACAATTATACGTCTTTGATATGGACTTGAGAACATTGCTATGTACTGCTAGATTGTATTTCACATTTGTAGAAAGAGGCAGAGATCCGCTGCAGAGTCATTGCAAAATTAGATGTCTTGTATACATTGTTTGCAGTCTGGTTAAAATGCCATTCTCTTTCTTGGTATGATTCAGCTGGGCCCACAGTTTATTATTCACTGTATTGATCACCGTATGGATTGATTTGTTCCACATATTTAAAAATGAGAAATGTCTCTAAAGTTGGTTAATATTGTGTTTATGAAAACTTTGTGTATCTGGCCACAAAATTTGATATTTGTGGGAAGAATGAGATTATTCTCCACAACGTGAACGCATTTTTTTCTCCAACTGCCATGAATAAAATGAGTTATCTGTCACCCTGGGTCCAGAGAGAGACTGTGAGGGGCAAGTACTAAAGGCAGTTGTTTTCCCGTTGCGGATCCAGGTGGGCAAATGTCTCAGCAGGCTGAAAAGCATGACTTTTGCCTTATACAAAAGATGCAAAAAGATAAAACGAGGGGCAAAAGTAATGGGCTGTACCAGACGTGAGGCTACTTTAGAGAACAGTTCCCTAGTATGTTTTCCTTGGTAGCAAACGTGGCTTAAGAAGTTCTCAGCCAACTTCTCTGGCTTCGACTGCACGCCAAACAGCAACACGGGGGCAGAACAAGACTTTTGTTTTGTTTTGTTTTTAATGGGAAGCTGGAATAGTGGACATAACACAAAAGAGAAAAGAGACTGAGTTTGTTTACTACTTGCCAATGAATCTACTAATACAAGATGACCGACTGGGCTTTGAAACTGAAGTCAAATTGGTGAGATGTTTTTGACTTTAGTATTTGTATCCTGTTCTTTATTCTTGGACATGTTCGCATATGTGAAATCTATAATAATGAAGTTTTCAACCATATGCAAACAGGGCTAAAGGTAACTGAAAAGCTCACCTATGTTTATTGCATAAGTGGCATAGATTGCAATTAATTGTTCAATAAACTACATTAATAAACTGTTCAATAAGTTGCACTGCAGTCAATTGTTTAAAAAATTGCATAATTTTTTCAGCTGAGATACAACCTTTGACAATGACTTTTCCTCCAATTTTCTTGATCTGCAAGTCTACTGCAATATTCCAAAGTTTTCCATCTTAAAAAAATAAACTTCAGACACATTGTTAAGGATCTCAGGAAAGATCCTAAATCTGAAGGTTTTTCCTTGTCACCAACCTTCTAGGATGAATAAGCAGGTCTTTGAGCCTCAGGGACCAAAGCTGAACCATATGAAAACCAGGAGATGGCTTTAAATCACTTAATTTCCTTCTGACATTGGGGTTTACCCAATGTTAGTAAGCGGAGACTGTGAAAGAAGGCACCGTGTTCAACTACCTTGGGTTGTCTGCAGTTCTCAAAAGCGCATTTTGAGAGCTGGGATTATGTACTGGTTTTGGCTGGGATGGAGTTACATTTCTTTGTGGTGCCTTGTATGGGGCTGTGCTTTGGATTTGTGATGAGGGCGGTGTTGATGGCAGGGGGGTGTTCCAGTTGTTGCTGAGCAGTGCCTGCACAGCATCAGGGCGTTTTCTGATTCTTGCGCTGCCCTGCCGGCGGGTGAGCTGGGGGGCACGGGAGGTTGGGGGGAGCACAGCCGGGGTGGCTGGCCTTGGCTGACCGAGGGGCTATCCCATACTGTATAATGTCACGCTCAGCAATAAAAGCCAAGGGGAAGAGGAAGGAAGTGGGGGACATTTGCAGCGATGGCATTTGTCATCCAAAGTAACCGTTACACGTGATGGAGCCCTGCTTTCCCGGAGATGGCTGAACATGAGATGCTCCTTACCAACCAACAGTATCAAATTTATACCTGTTTTTGTGTCCCTGGAATAATGCTTTACAGATTCAAACATCTAACTACATCATGACAGAGCCCAGGATGAACCCCATTCAAGCTGCAGAAGATCGTTCAGTTCTGATCAGTGCCCAGTTTTTCGGATGCCAAAAGGCTCTTTTGCTGAAAATCTGTTATAAGCACAGAGTTTCTCAGATTTCTTGTCCACTCAGCTTCTAAATAAGATGGAAAAAATACTATAGTAGCAATTTTTTGGTGGTAGTTTAGCAGATTTTATTTCTTTGATTTACTGCAGTGCTAGGAAATTTAGAGAATGTGGAGATCTGCAGCACTGGAAGAACCCAATTATTAGCTGAGCACTATTAGAGCTGCAAAATCATGACTAGTTTGTGCTTGGATGGCAACTTCGGTCAGAACTATTTCTTGTTTTGAGTAGGAAGTTCTCTTGAACAGAAACTGCTCAGTAACTCAAAAATTGAATGACTGCATTAAGAGTTTTTAATAACAACTAATTGCCTGCTTTAAAAATGATTTATCTACATTGAAGAAACATATATTGATACTGTTCTTTGTCTTTCATAAAATGTAAGTATGAATAAATAATAATGAATAAATAATTTCTCCTAAAGTAACTGGACAATTCCACAGAATCTCTTTCTGTGAATCAGGTTTTAATCACATTTCATGATACAAGTAACTGTGAGGTGCTTAGGTTAGATTTTATTGTAATAAGTTATTCTGTAAATTATACAATAGAAGTCAACTCTGTAACTTAGCTAGTGATAGAGCATCACTTGCTACGCTGTATTTAAATAGCCAGTCACAGTATACTCTGTCCTGTGAATGTATTCCTTCTTCACTGAGCATGCACATGCATTTGACATATACAAAATGTATATTAACTGAATTATATTAATTAAAATACAGCCAGACTGATTCTTACATGCCACCTTGTGGAAAATCAATGAAATTTTCTTATCCAGCAGCTGATACTAGAAATTCTGAACTCACAAAGAACTGTCAGAAATTATAAAAATAGCTATTAGAATGAAGGATAAAATATTGCTCCACAAGATATAGCTGCCGATAATACATTTGTATAGCATCTATTAGCTACAACAAATAACCGAATAGAAAAAATAGCACATACTTCTGTCTGAGGCTTCCTCTCAGCATATTTTCATCATGGATTTCTTTAAATGTGGCCAAAACACACTTCACAGCTGAAACAGTTAAAAGGTGTCATTCTTAACCAATGGCCATAGAGGAAAATGTGTTTATCTAGTTAATAAGAGGTAGCTTTCAAGAAAAAATAAAGCTTTGAATATAGTATTTTAAAACCATAATTACGGTACCAGTATTCTAACATCACTCAGATACATTTTATTATATTTGTATTGCTCCTCTGCAATGTCTGATTAGTCCTCAAACATAATCTGCTGGTAAAACATTGAACATAGATAGTTTACATGTTAAACAATGCAAAATCTCAGTATTAAATTTAAAAAGTATTGACTATATGAAAATCCAGGTTCCACAAGAGAAATCAGAATGATTTCAGCAGAAGCAAAATCTCATGTATTAAATATAAAATTGAAAATGTTTCCAGTTTTACTTTCTCCACAAATTTGCAGCACCTTCTCCAAGTGAACTGTATGGCCTTCAAACAGGTATCTGGAAGGGAGTATTTTGTAAAAAAAAACTCCAGCAGGATTACTATGCTTTCTTCTTTGCTTAGATTAATGCACAGAAATGGGAATAGATATTTAATATAATTTCTTAATTTTAAAGCATCTATGGGATAACGCTGACATTAAAAAAATTCTAGCAAAAATGCAGGAATTATTATTCTCCACTTTTCAAAGAGGTTTTGATCAGAGACATTAGAACTTTGTATTTCAAAAACTGTTTAAAATAATGTTTGGTACAATATTGATGGTATTGTTTGTCACACAGTTAATCACAAGCACCCTTGATGTCATCCCAGACGAGATAAGAAGATAGTAGCTAAGGTAATGAAGCAGGCATCTAGAAGGTCCTTTAAAAGACACTAAGGCAAATGATGTAGAGCATCATAGCAGTGACTCAGGCTGAAAGTGGAAAATAATGTGCTATCATGTCAACTAGAATGACCAGCAAGTTCTTGTATTACACCCAAGATGCCTTCAATGAAACTAACGGAATAGTTCTGTGATAAATCAGAATTTACCAGTTCAAACAGTGTTTAATCCTGTCTATTTTTCCAACTACCTTCGAAACTAAAACCGCATTATTTCTCCCAACCTGTAAGTATTTTTTTTCCTAATTACACATATTTAAAAGACTTTGTGTATGCCTTATGTACTTAGTAAGTCTACTAAGTAGACAAATTATGGTAAATTATGGGTGGTTTTTTATTTCTTCACAAAAACCATGTAAACATGGAGTGAAACGTATCTGATGTGCATGTAATTTCACTCACTTCTTGGTATGCTCAGAGAAAAGATTTGAATTTCCCTATGACCCCTTCAATTGCTGGGGAGGGGGCAGTTATGTGGGGTTTTTTACTTGTATTTTTCGTAACAGTACATTGCCAAAAATATTCCAGTCTCCCAAGGGCTCTAATGAAAGGCTACGTGTAGGTTAATGGCTTATATTGAAAATCCAGTGTGTTCAAATGTGAAAGAAGGGGGTCTGGTTTTTCTCTTTCAATTTCTTCACATCTTTTATTCTCTCCGAACCAAATGGCTCACTAATGCATTTAGAGCTCTCTCCTGTTGAAAACAGCTGTGGCTCTAGCTGTGGAACAGCCCAACCTACTCAACACAATGGTTGCCCTTCTCCCACCTCTGACACCTACCACCCTTTCCTTCCCAGAGAGCCTGTATCACCCAGCTGGCTGCACACAGAAGCCTGAAAGAGTTTGGGGCCCTTTTCTGGTCTTCCTGGCTAGAAAAATAAATAATAATCTACAGCCTCCCCAAAAGTCTGAAAGTGCAGAAGAACAAATCTTCCTCTCTTCAATTTGCTCGTGTTAGCACAGATGCAGGAAAAAGCAAAACCCCCTGCAAGTCACAAGGATTTCTGAGGAAACTGAGGAGGGAAAAGGCAGCATTTAAATGCCAGCGAAATACAGAGAAAGACACAGAAATCCTTTTCTAGAGGACTAACGCACCAGTCCAAATGCATACAGCCTCCCCAGGTCAGCTGCCGGACCTATTGCGGAGGGAAATCGTTTCTTCCAAAGCAGCTACACAATACTTTATCATTTCTATGCAAGTTGTTTTAAGTAGGTTCAGCCCCAATGCTCCTGAGGGGTCTTTCTTGAGGAGGTAGCTGAAGATATAAACTACAGAGAGTATATATTCTTAAAAAACTGTCTAAGAAATTTGGAAATCCCTTCCCAAGATTTTATCCTGACTACACCTTGAGATGGCCAGTAAGATTTGTCTGGAGAAAAGCAGAAAGATTAATGTTTGAAAGACACTTTCAATGTTCATGCATACCAATGATCAACGTGGTAACTGTAGGATAAAACAATCTTTATGTATCTTCA
Source organism: Aptenodytes forsteri (assembly GCF_000699145.1). Lineage (NCBI taxonomy): Eukaryota > Metazoa > Chordata > Aves > Sphenisciformes > Spheniscidae > Aptenodytes > Aptenodytes forsteri. The sequence goes on along the minus strand of NW_008794446.1, from coordinate 2,051,291 downwards.
GTAATATGCCCATTAAACAAAAATATTATTTTCTAAGTGATGTGGAACCTTCAACCTAATAATTTAAAGTATAACGTACCTATTCATTTCTTGTTGTCTGTGGCTTTGTGTCCAGGATTTACAGCATTTACTTGTGAAAACAGAAACTAAATTCTCACAAACACCCACTCTAAACCTCTCCCTGGGAAGCTCTTTAAATAGATTGACAAACTCTGTATTTGTCTTCCAAAACTTGGTTAAAACTGGTCATCATTAAAATGCTTCTCAGTGAGGCAGTTGCTGCCTTCAGTAATTTATCCTTCTCAGAGAACCACCTAATGAAGAAACTTCCTGACCATGTCCTGGACATATTTCTTTCTAAATGCAAGCTTTTTCAAAGGGCTGTTATGTACTGGGGACCTGTGATCAGATCTCAAAAAGTGCAAAACTATTGCGACAGAAAAGCATCTAAAACATAATGCTATCCAGACACTGACCTCCTTCTTGAGATCTGCCAGATTATTTGCCCTGAAGTATTCTCCCATTGCAAAATCACAGGGTTGGAGGAGCCACACTATAGCATAAAAAGATACATTTCATTATGAAAGCCATTGCAGGTTTGTGAACAACAGCATGCCAGAATGGTTTCAATAAATCCCCCGACAATCCTTGAATTTGGGAGGTGGTAATTTTCAAAAGACTGGAAGCAATATCTTTATGAGGTTCAAGAAAGCAAATCCTGGACAGATATGAAATGGTAGATAATGTCTTATTCAACTGCCCTCTCTTCTTCTCCCCACAATCTCTTGCAAAGAAATAAAATGTAGTTGAAAAGTTTTGAGCCTAAATATCTGTATATAGGGTAGATATTGAACTGACCACTAAAAAATAGCTTACTAAAATATACTCTACTTGCACATACTTTAGATGCTGAGTAATTAATTGATTCTTGAAATTCCACTATCACGTTTAACAGCAGCAGGAAAGCTGGACATTAAATCACTTAAGTAAAGACACTGTCGGTCTACTTTCCCCCCACTAACTGTATGATTGATCATTCCCCCGCTCTTTTTTTCACATAAAATACTTTTAATGTAATGATCTTCAAGAAAACAAAACAAAACCAGGTTCCTTATATAAAATGATTACATTTATATGCAAGCTTTATTGCACTACAAACAGCAATTTTATAACAATCATTCTGGGTGTTGTTATTCTTACTCTTAAATCTAGCTACCTCACAAATTTTCACTTTCACTTGGATAAACAACTCTAGTGTCTGTTAGATAAGCAATATTCCCCACAGAATATACTCAGAGGGGCTAAGTGTCTTCCCAGGTCCTAGCAACACAGCAAGATTAACAGGCAAGGGAGGGAATTTGCTGTCCCTTGAAACGTGACCTTGGATGCGTTCGCTCCGTTGTTAATAGGTTTGCCCATCCTACCTTTAGCAGAATGTTTTGGAAGACAACATTTTAACAAAACACTTTTTTTACCGATTCAGTCCTTCACAAACTTCCCCACTATGGTCTAGCTTTTTGAAACAAGTGATTTAAATCTTCTGTCATAAAAAAAGTCTTTTAAATACTCAAAACTCACTGCTCCTTTGATTCAGTCTAATGTTTCTCCCCTAAAAATCATGGTTGCTAAGATATGTCTGACTGAAACACACACACTCAAGCTGCTCTCCCTTAGTCTATATTCTTTACTGCAGTAGTTTCCAAGAAGCCATACAGTATCTGAAGAACCCATTTTGCTGCACAGGCAATTTTATTTTCTTCCTTATTCACTCTAATCCCCTAGTCTTTTATTCCCTTCTGCCACTCAGCTGTAACTCCAGTCTGCATAATATGTTCTATGGCATTTTGTTATTATACGCAACATTGTGAATTTATCACAATGAATCTTACATTTTACATTTTACTAATTTTGGATTTTCTTGATTTTTAGAAAAGGTCGCCTATGGCTTAGTGACATTCATGTGAATATTCACTGAATATTCATTCATTGTGATATTCATATAGAAAATACTCCTATTCCATTACTACCATAGTTGGTTCCTTGTGTTGTTAACACCAGTGGCAAAACCAAGCTCTGTGGGTCTCTCTATTGCCATTTCTTCATGGTGACTCATTCATTTGCAATAAACCAAAACTATTCCAATCATGTTTGGAAGTTTTTGCCCTATGCAAACTTTTTCAAAGACTTCAGTTCATCAGATCAAAGCCTTTCTCTGAAATAAAAGAAACAGCTCTTCGTTCCTTTGAACAGAGAGATTTTAATTATTTTCCGTTGTACTTTATGTGGGATAAATCTAGTGGATTAGGTCAGAGAGAACCGGACCGCATTAATTCTTGACAGAGACGATGATATAAACAGGATAAGACCTCAGAGACGTTTAACAATGAAGACAAGAAGCTTGAATTTCAGGCTGGAAGAAAGCACAAGAGTTGTGTACAAATTTTAGGTATTCTATTTTGACTAGACTGTAAAAACAAAAACAAAACCAAAAAAGATAGGGCAGATAAACCAGTAAAGAAAAGCTTATAGGATTAGCTTAACCTTGGGTAAGTCACTACACAGAATCACAGAACAACTGAAGTTGGAAAGGAACCTGGAGGTCATCTGGTACAAAGCCCAGTCAGAGCAGGGTCAACTCTCTCGGAGAGCCCTGGGCCTTGCCCCATTGAGTTTTGAGCATCTCCAATGATGAATATTTCTCAGCCTCTCTGGATAATCCATGCCAGTGTTTAATCACCCTCATGGTGAATTATTTTTTTCTAATATCTAGTCAGAATTCCCCTTGTTGCAACCTGTGGCTATTGCCTCCTGTCCTGTAGCCATGCTCTTCTGAGAAGTCTGGGTCCACCTCCCCTACACCTTACCATTAAGTAGCTGTAGGAAGCAACAAGGAACAATTTCTTTACTGAAAGAGTGGTTAAACATTGGACCAGGCTGCCCAGGGAAGTGGTGGAGTCCCCATCCCTGGAAGTCTTTAAAAGACGAGTAGATGAGGCGCTTAGGGACATGGTTTAGTGGGCATGGTGGTGTTGGGTCGACGGTTGGACTCGATGATCTTAGAGGTCTTTTCCAACCTTAATGATTCTATGATTCTATGATTCTAAGGTCTCCCTTTCACCTTCTCACCTCACAGCTGAACAAACCCAGCTCTCTCAGCCTCTCCTTGCCAGCCCCCAACCATCTTGGCAGCTCTCCATTGGACTTGCTCCAGTGGTCAGTATTTTTCTTGTTCTAGGGAGCCCAAAAGCAAAATATTGCCATCTCACACAAGTTCAACAGCGGGGAATGATCACTCCGCTCAACCTGCTGGCTATACTGTTGCTCATACAGCACCAACACTTCCTTCTTTCCTTTCTATAAAATTGGTTTAATGATTCTTCCTTTCCAAATTTCAAAAAAAATGTTCTAAGTAACAGTTGTCTCATGATTTTAAGAATGGGATACGCTTTTATATTGAAATACCTGGATCCGATACGTGAGTGGCCAATGTGTGTCCGCAGAAAAAATGAAGTGCTTGATGGCAATATTCAAATCTTTGTGATGAGCTATACATTTCAAAATGTAAAACTCAGAAAAGAGAGAGAAGAAATGGAATGGGAGAAACCATATCTCAGAGCTGATATGTTCCAGAATGATTTGGACTAGCTTAATTTATATCTTACCTTTTTGATACAAGAGGAGATATTGGAGAGGTGAAACTCAGAGGATGCTAATGGAAGAGAAGCTTTGGTGGATAGAGCACCAAATCGAAGAGTTTTCATTGTAACATTTTTGTAATAGCACACAATTTGAAAACAGAGTTCCAGTGGCAAAATCATCACGTGAATGAGAAAAATAATAGAACAGTGTTCATGCTTATTCCTACTAGGAATGTGACTTTTAATGTAAAATAATTTCTGAAATTGAAATACCTCAGAGAAAGTGGTTGTAACACAAATTACAGTTACATTGCACTGCGGACACACTGTGTTTACGTACACTCTCCACAATGCAATAAAACAATAATTCATGTTATAGTTGATCATTCAGGACATATTCAGCCTGATTTGATAATATTTGTGAACTTAAGGAAACAAAGATACGATAGCAGTGTGAAACCTTGAACCAGCGTAACATGTTCTAGCAAAAAGTTTGACTTTCTACGTTCAAAAGTAGTTACCAAAAAGACGGATTACGTATTGTCCAGCACAACTAGTTTCAAAATGTAGCATCTTGCATGTAACTTCAGGTGTGGTATCACCAAAATGAACAAGGTCATTTTAATTTCATTATGGTAATAGACTACCTTTGTTGTCAGCTCCTAACCCTGTTAATTGCTACTCGGATGATGAATAAATAACATTTCTAATTTGAATGACCACTGAATTTTCTTCACTTCTATTTAAACAAATATTTCAACAGGAATGCTGGATTTAAATGCAGTTAAATTAATTAATACACATTTATATTCAGTCACAACAATATATATAAACAAATAAATGTGTTGCTGCAGGTTTGAAAGAAATCATAGTCCCCGTTATGCAAATAACTTGGAAAAAATAAGCCACTACAAAAAAATAAGGCTTTTCATTTAACCTAACAAATTCAGTATTGCCAGTGGGAATGAAGAAATCAAAAATGAGCAAGCAGTCTCTGCAATTCGCAAATGTGGAGATTTTTTTTATAAAGCTTTGCAGAGAATGATGCACCACTCAGCCCAGAGTTTTCCTTGGAACTATCTATGCTTAAAGCATCTAGGTTAAAACAAAGCAATGGGACAAAAGCTGGGAAGGTCTTTTCTGACTTTTAATACATTAGAACAGACCCTGGAGGCCCTCACCAGAACTAATTAGCTGGACAACTCCAACTTTAAGAGGTTCAGTGGGGGACATCCTTAACTATCCAAATGTAATCTACAGAGCCGCTGAACCGGCAGTACCCGGAGGCGGCAGGGTTCTGTGCCTTAGCCAGCTCTGCAGATGCCTGGCTAGATCTGCAGGCAAGTTCTCCTCTTGTCTTTGTGTCACAGAATGCCACTCAAGAGCAGAGCAGCTGATATTTGGTCGCATGCTTTCTATGTCAAACTGGAGTAAGAAGTTGAATTCAAAGGTGTTTCAAATTTCTCTGCCATTAAAAAAGAAGTAATTTTTAAAAGGCCATATAAAACTACCACTTTCAGGATTGCCAGTCTCAGACTTTTGGAACAAACCTAAGTCTCAGCTCAGAGTAATTTTCGGATTCATAATGAGCAGCTATGGTGTTGGTGTCAATTTTATTCCTTAGGTGACTTTGTTTAGAATGACTGCAGATATAATAAATGAGCTCTGCCATTAAAAAAGAAGTAATTTTTAAAAGGCCATATAAAACTACCACTTTCAGGATTGCCAGTCTCAGACTTTTGGAACAAACCTAAGTCTCAGCTCAGAGTAATTTTCGGATTCATAATGAGCAGCTATGGTGTTGGTGTCAATTTTATTCCTTAGGTGACTTTGTTTAGAATGACTGCAGATATTATAAATGAGTTTTAGTAAAACTAAGCTCTTCCTGTGTATTTGTTATACTCTGCTGCCATATCTCAGTTTCTGCCCTCCACCTCCATTCCATATTAGTATTCTATAGCTCAGGGAAATATCACAAAAAGGACTATTGAATTTTGTTGTACTAAAATGTCATATCTTGCTCTCTGTTTTGACATTTTCTTGATCAATAAGTTGTCAATGAAAAAAAGACACAGCTATTTAACTCTATGTGTGCAAAGAAAGAATATGAGCTGTTACTGGATTTCTCAAAGGGCAAGCAGTGGGACATGAAGGAAGCAGTCCATGATTGTGGGGAGCCTTAGTAAGATCAAATGGGACAGACAAGGCAGAGATGCCACGCATTTGTAAATGAAGAAAACAAGGTTGAGGAAGATGTTCTTATCATCCAAGGGCTTCTACGGATACTCAAAATGTTTTTCTCTCTTACAATTCAAGATGCAGTGAAAGAGGAGGCAGGTCTGGTCATATCACTATAACGACTAAGCTTTGATGCTTTCTTGCTTCTTATCTGGGTTGTCCATACACAAATTTCCAAAAACTTCAGACACAGGCAAAACAGACTGCCTATTATCTGCACTTTGTACAAGACAGAGATATCTGACAACTCAAGGAAATATGTAGAAGGGAAGGCTGTTACGATCCGTGGTCCAAACATCCTCTTGGGTTTCTTTGCTGCTAGCATGATCAGGCAAAAGTCACAGCCAGAGAACATGCTTTTGAGACAAAGCATGATCTTTAAGAGTTAGGTTCTTAGCTACTTTAGATGTCAACATGTGCTAGTTTTGGCTGGGATAGAGTTAATTTTCTTCATAGTAGCTAGTGTGGGGCTATGGTTTGGACTTGTGCTGGAAACAGTGTTGATAATACAGGGATGTTTTTGTTACCGCTGAGCAGTGCTTACACACAGTCAAGGCCTTTTCTGCTGCTCACACCACCCCAGCAGCAAGTAGGCTGGGGGTGCACAAGAAGTTGGGAGGGGACACAGCCGGGACAGCTGATCCCAAATGACCAAGGTGATATTCCACACCATGTGATGTCATGCTCAGCATATAAAGCTGGGGGAAGAAGAAGGAAGGGGGGGGACGTTCGGAGTGATGGCGTTTGTCTTCCCAAGTAACCGTTACACGTGATGGAGCCCTGCTTTCCTGGAGATGGCTGGACACCTGCCTGCCGATGGGAAGGAGTGAATGAATTCCTTGTGTTGCTTTGCTTGCGTGCGCGGCTTTTGTTTTACCTATTAAACTGCCTTTATCTCAACCCACGAGTTTTCTCAATTTTACCAGTCCGATTCTCTCCCCCATCCCACCAGGAGCAAGCGGCTGTGTGGTGCTTAGCTGCCGGCTAGGGTTAAACCACGACACAAGAGTAAAATAAACCATGTGTGTGTGGCTCCAACAACCTGATGTCCCATTCCTTTGCAGTTACAGAAATATTGCATCACATTCTCACCAAGGTCAGTGAGTCCTTGGGAAAGCAGCCAGTGAAACGGGGCCCTGGGAGAGGGAGAGACTTTTCCAACTCCATCTACAGAATAAAAAGGTAGCAGCAGAGCTCCTTTGTTACATGTTCACCACTGTAGCTTACAAGAAAAAGCCTCATTTCACTTTTAAAATACTCAGCATTGTGGGGTTTTGCTTATTTTCTTAATGAATAATTGAACTGCATCATTTTCCACTCCTATATGAAGTTCTGGATGAGCCTTTTCCATTTCCATAGCAGATATAGGGCATTATGCATGATAAGTCTGTTTTGTTCTAATTTTATTTAGATTCGATACTGTTTTCCATTAGAAAATTTAAGGAAAGAAAAATACACAGCGTTCAAGAAGAATTATGCCAAAAACTTGTTATGCTAACTGATTTAAATGGTCTGAGTGTTTAAACATGTATCGGTTAAACGATCCTTAGCACTGGCAAGTGGGGGAAGATTGGTTTTGGAAATGGGCTAAGGAATTTAATTAGGCCCAAACACAAATCTGTGTTTTCTGTCTTCACTCTTACTTGTTTTCAATTTCTAATAGAGTAGGATGTGTTTCTTCACACAGCGTTTTCTTCTTAAGCTTCATACTGATGTTCTGCTCCTTTGACTACTGGCAAAGTTGCTACATTAAAACCTGTGAATTAACTTCATATCACAAGGTAGCAACCTATTTTAATTACTTTTCCACATGCTGAGAATATCTGCAGGGTGATTAATATAATTTGGTTTCATATTAAATCAAGTTAATGAGAAATAATATCTTTCTCAGGCTTTCCACCCAGAGAATGTAAGTCCTTACTAATAAAAAGAAAGAAAAGCTTTTACTTCAGAGTAGGATTACTAAACTGAATAAAAACTACAGCAGTTATATATAATTTAGAATCCATTTGCACATTAAGAAACTTACAAATCCTAAACAAAACTGGAGTATGTAGTTACATCTAGATATTTAACATTGTTTTATAAAGAACAAGAAAAGTTGGGAAATTGACTCCTCTCACACTCTTCTAAATTATTAAGGTGGTTTTAGTTTTTAAATGCAGGTATCTTACACCCAGTTCTCTGGATCTAGAAATTTAACAGTGAAAATTCAGGTTCTTAACGTTTGGTGTTTGAGCAAGGACTTTTCAATTTTCGATTTCTATTCTTCTTTACTTCTTTTTCAGTCCTCTTTAGCTAGAGGGAAGGGCTATTTTACTGGAACATCCACATTTACTTTATTATTATGCTGTACAATATCAATAATACCCAGGGAAGAATAATACATGCAAAATGTGACTGGAGAGACAGAAACTGGAAAGGCGCTATAAGTAGCCATAATTAAGGTACGATAAGTAATAATAGCAAGGCATTACCAAAAATAATCGGAATACTTTTCAATCTACAAAACATGCAGGTAGGTTATGACAGACTCTCTTTTACTCATTATTTGGAAGACAATTAATTTGATGTAGCATGCAAGGAGAGTTTGAGAACAAGATTCAATACTTTCTACACCAAAACTGGTCTGCATTGTTAAGCTACACTGCTGAGCCACCAAACACAAATGGGGTGGAATACCCAGAAATCAGACACAGAAACCTGCATGTAGCATCCCTCATAGTGAGTAACAAGAAACAGACATTTTAAGGCTGTAACTTATCTTAAGGCAAACATTTCAAATAGTGCAGATGAATCTTACTTTAGAATCATAGAATCATAGAATCATAGAATCATTGAGGTTGGAAAAGACCTCTTTATCGAGTCAGTCCAACCATC
>NW_008794446.1:2031376-2041884 GCF_000699145.1 Aptenodytes forsteri | reverse complement strand
GGCCCAAGTTCAGGACCCGGCACTTGGCCTTGTTGAACCTCATACAGTTGGTCTGGGCCCATTGATCCAGCCTGTCCAGGTCCCTCTGCAGTGCCTTCCTACCCTCGAGCAGATCAACACTCCCGCCCAGCTTGGTGTCGTCTGCAAACTTACTGAGGGTGCACTCGATCCCCTCATCCAGATCATTGATAAAGATATTAAACAAGACCGGCCCCAGTACTGAGCCCTGGGGAACACCGCTCGTGACCGGCCGCCAGCTGGATTGAACTCCATTCACCACAACTCTCTGGGCTCGGCCATCCAGCCAGTTTTTGACCCAGCGAAGAGTCTACCTGTCTAAGCCGTGAGCCGCCAGCTTCTCTAGGAGAATGCTGTGGGAGACGGTGTCAAAGGCCTTGCTGAAGTCCAGGTAGACCACATCCACAGCCTTTCCCTCATCCACTAGGCGGGTCACTTGGTCATAGAAGGAGATCAGGTTGGTCAAGCAGGACCTGCCTTTCATGAACCCGTGCTGGCTGGACCTGATCCCCTGGTTGTCCCGCTCATGCCTTGTGAGCGCCCTCAAGATGAACCGCTCCATAATCTTCCCCGGCACCGAGGTCAGGCTGACAGGCCTGTAGTTCCCCGGATCCTCCTTCTGGCCCTTCTTGTGGATGGGCGTCACATTGGCAAGCCTAGAAGAGTTGTCTTTTCTCTAATGGAAGTCTAGGCAACCAGAGTGGGGTCCAGTCAGAGGTTACAACCACCTAAATCTAGGTGCTTGAGCTGTTTTACTCTGCAGAGATGCAGACATTATGCCAGTGCCTAAAGAGTGATTGAGCTGTCCAACCACTAGATACAGGATTCAGATGCGCAATGCTGGCAGTTAGCGCCATTTTACCCATCATTGGGTATCCTGGGTATCACACTGAGAAGCAAGAAGGGTACAAATCTCTCTGAAGTGTGTCATATTTGCCAGCCCCATGTAGTTGGCTTAGATCAACAGAGTGTTTCAAATGGCACTAGCGAAAATACTTTTACGAAAGTGAATCCTGCCCTACCCAGATGCTACTGCCCTGCAGGGATCTGATTACATGAACACAGGATAACGTAGCAAAATCAGATGCCTCAGTGGTTTTCACACCCTTTTTACAGTGAGAAAGAAGTGTGTATGCTGGACCATTCTGATGAATTCTTTGAGACTCTGGAAAAGGTCTGGAGCCACCTCCATAAGACATACCATAGCTAAGAAATTTGGCTTTCCAAGAAGGATCTTCAGCAGGGGTTTCAGACTGACTGACCAGACATACTTGAGATCCACAAGCAGGAAGTCCATGCAGACATGAGATGGCATGAAGATGGCACATGCCACACTACTCCATGCTAAAAGGCCCTTTGCCTCACTCACTTTGCCTAGTTCCTCCATGTTAGGTAACAAAGCAGGACCTATTGCTTCCTAAAGAAAAGTTGATGAGAAAGTCACACCATTGCTATTAGTTTTTATGATGTTGGGGTACAGGGTGAAAAAAAATTCCCTGGGTTGATCAGGCAAGCATTAATATGGGGTAAAACAAGCACGATCTGAACAAGCAAAGCAAATGTTAACAAATTGGTTCTAAATATGTGTTGCAGAACTGAAGTTTAAAAAAAACCTCAAACCCTAACTGAACTGTTGCCAACAGCAAAAATAACTCTCCCCAACTAAGAAATCTGCAAATATTAAAAGTAGGATGTGTTCATTTTCAGTTTCTGTTAAACAGACTGGATGAAGAGCCTAGTTGCTCAAGCATAATCATTTTTATGTCTTTTTAGCTGAATTCACTTTTGGTCAGCTTCTTGCCTGCTACATGCAAAATACACATTCTTGGTCAGAAGAGGGTCCTATGTCCAGAATTTGCATGAATGGAGTCACATGAATGCATTAACATTGACCCAACATAAAGATCTGCTGTCAATCAAAAAAATGGAAATGAATTTTCATGAAGGTCACACCCTATTTTTTCATAGAATCTGACAAGAGTTTATGGAAACAACTGTGAATGCTCTAACCTTTCAGTTCTTTTTTTTTTAATTACAATTCCAATTCATATTAATTTTTCTCTCTAAAACTTTAGAACTAGTTTCAATGAAATTTCTACACTTGATTCAAAGGCAGGTTATGTTCCAAATTTTATGAAGTCATAAATACTGTGAATGAAATTTTGGATTCATTGAAGTAAATTGCAAAACTCCCTTTGACTTCAAGAAGTTCAGGAATCTAAGTTCTATTCTCTTCTAACATTTTCTTGAAAATCTATATTCTCTTACCACTGGCTTGGAATTTCTCTACATAAATATTAACCTATACGTTTCTCTCTTTCTTTACATATAGGTGTACAGGGAGCGAGAAAGAAGCAGAAATACGTATGTTAAAGCACAGTGTCTAAGATGAAGATTATTTTTTTAACAAACAACTTCTGATATAAAGGTGGTGCTGAGGGAACTGGCCAGTGTCACTGCAAGGCTACACTATAACATCTTTGAAAGGTTGTGGCAATCATGGGAAGTTCCTGATGACTGGTAAAACACAAACATCAGACCGATCTTCAGGAAAGGTAAGAAGGAGGCTCTGAGGAACTACAGACCAGCCATTCTCACATCAGTCCCTGGGAAGGTTATGGAGCAAATCCTCCTGGATTCTTTATCTAGGGCATATGATGGACTGGACGTGACCGGGAGCAATCAGCATGGATTTACAAAGGGCAACCCTGCTTGAGCAACCTGATAGCTTTCTGTGATGAGATGATCAGCTATGCAGCTGATGGGAAAGCAGTGGGTGTCATTTACCCAGTCTTTACTAAAGTTTTCAGGATGGTCTCTTTAAGCAAAGTGGTGATACGGTTTCAATAGGTGGACTATAATGTGGATGGAAAATTAGCTGGAGTGCTGCACTTAAAGGGTTGTGATCAATGGTATGAAGTCCAGCTGGCAGTGGTGCTCCTTGGGGGTCACTATGGGGGAAGATATCTTTATTATCAATCTGGACAATGAGATAGAACGTATCATGAGAAAGCCCATGGAAAACAGCAAAATCGGCATGCTCAAGGGCAGGGCTGCTGTTCAGAGGGACGTCAAGAGGCTGGAGAAATGGGCTGACTGGAACCTCACAAAGTTCAAGAAGGGCAAATGCAAAGTCCTGCACCTGGGGTGGGTGTCAGGCAACAAAACTGTCTGGGGAGATCAGCTGTGCAGAAAAGGGCCTGGAGGGCCTGGTGGATAAGTTGAGCAATGAAGGTCAAGTGCATTATTGGACTGCATTAGAAAAAGTGAGGTCAGCAGGTTAAGGGAAGTAATTCTTCTGTGTTTAGCACCTGATACTGCATCCAGAGTATTCTGTGCAGTTTTGGGATGCCTAACACACACAAGATTTTGAGAAATCGGGCAAGCCTGCTTCAGGGCCACTAAGATGATTAGGAAGCTAGAGCACACAACATAGAAAGAAAGGTTTGGTAATGTAGGTTTATTCAGGCAAGAGAAGACTAAGGGAGTGGATTTTACTGCTGCCTTCAGCCAGCAAGAGTATTTTGTTCATCTAGACATAACATCTGCAACACAATTAAATGTTTAATCCATTTGTCTTCACATCACTCCAGGATATAAACTCTGATTCTGTTAAGTCACACACCAGTACAGGTCTGGAGTGGCTGGCTGGAAAGCAGTTTTGCAGAAAAGGACCCCAGGGACCTGGTGGACAAGCTGACCATGAGCCATCCATGTGCCCTTGTAGCAAAAACCAACTGCCTCCTTGGCTGCATTAAGAGCATTGCCAGCAGGTTGAAGGAGGTGATCCTTCCCCTCCAGTCAGCACTGATGAGACAGATTTTGTTTGCTGGGTGCAGTTATAGGCTCCTCAGTACAAGACAGACATGGACACACTGGAGCAAGTACAGCGAAGGGCCGCTAAGACGATTTAGAGACTGGAGCATCTGACATACGAGTTGGGACTGTTCAGCCTGCAGAAGAAGAGGATCAGGGGGATCTTAATAACATCTATAAAAACCTGATGAGGTGAGTAAAGAGGACAGAGTCAGGTTCTCCTCAGTAGTGCCCAGTGACAGGACAAGAGGCAATGGGCACAAATTGAAATACAAGGAATTCCATTTAAATGTAAGAAAAAACTTTTTTACTGTCAGGCGGTCACACACTGGCACAGGTTGCCCAGAGAGGCTGCGGAGTCTCCATCCTTGAAGATATTCAAAACCTAACCGGACAAGGACCTGGGCTACCAGCTCTAGGTGACGCTGCTTTGAGGAGGGGAGGTAATGTAGGTGATCTCCAGAGGTGCCTTCCAGCCTGAACTATTCTGCAATCTGTAAACAGTAATGTAGGTAACAACATAAAAATCTTCAGCATGCCAGAAAATTGCAAGATTACCTTTTTCCTATAACATTCATGTTCTGAAAACCATACAAACAGCTTTAACAGAATAATTGACTCAAGAAGTCAATTTGGTTTCTTAGAAAATCCACTTCCACAGTGCCAATAAAGCACTTGATAAACTTTCACGGGCTTTGAAACAGAGTTAATAAGAACCTCTTTGAAGTGAAAAAGACTAGTTTAGTCTGACAAAATATCAACAGCAAGCAGGACCATTTTGTATGTGGAGACAAGTCACTGAACAAACACAATCATGGGAAGTTCTACTTCAGAAGAACATTAGTTTCCACACTCTTCTTTCTGTCTAGGAAGTCAATAGGAGCTTTACCTGAAAAAAACATGTTCTACCTCATGCGTTAATACAGCACAGACTGTGCAAGAAAACAACAGAGCAAATGCACTCTTACCTGATCTTGGGTTTTTTGGCTAATTTGAATCTGTAGAATATAGCATGGACTTCAATTACTACCTACGAATACTCCTCAAAAACCTAAGCTTAACTAATACCTCTCTGACATTCTCCCTTTCAAGATGAATACTTTTAATTAAAAAAATAAAAATTAAAATTAAAAAAAAATCCTTCCCAAATCCTCTAAATCATCTGAAACAATAATTTCCTATAAGTATGACAAGTTGCAGGAAATTTTGAGTCACAGTATTTCCTTGAACTAACAACATTTGTTCCTTTACAGAAGTTTTTCCACAATAGCTTTATTGAAGATGAAAAGCTTATTTGTGATATAGAGAGAATATGCATTAAAAGGAATGGTACAAATCTAGTAGGAACAGTAAGTCTAACAAACTAGTTTAATTTATTTGTGAGGGAATTTGTCTTTATTTGTTATTTTACTTACACTATTATGATTTTGGAACCTACTAACTTCTGAATACTCAGTTCTGTAAGAACATGATTCCTATTACAACTTGTGTATTAAGATTGGTCATTATGTCATAACGAACGGCATATTACCATTGTAGCTTCTGAAGTTCCTGCAAAACCAACATGTTCTATTGTGCATCATATAAAAATAAGGAAACTTGTTAATATGATATATTTTATTATGTAAGGTATAGGTTCTGTTTTTTCCATGTGGTATTTCTGAATTTTTCGAGTAGGTCTTCTCTGGTGGGAAATCTGCCATTTTTACAGTAGGTTGAATACAGAGGAAAGACGCTAAACCTCTTTTTTTGCAACATTTGCATTTGCTCCTCCATACAGGTTCTTCATTTGGAATACATCGAATCTGTATCACTGATTGCCCTGTACGGGAAAACAAACCAAACCCAGGAGCTTACTATCTACAACAGACAGCACGTTTTAAATATTTTAATGTAATAGATGATAATACTATGAATTTAAGGTTACATAACAATCTTGCAGCAGCCATCTCTTGGCTTATATATTAAGGAAAAACAGATGGAGGGTGAGAACTGGTGAAGAACTGGTAATTTGTGCAATACAAACAACATGATTGAGTACAGGGAGCGCAGCATGAGGAAGGCAGAGAGATAAGAGGAAGAATATGCACAGAGTGCAAATAAGGTAGGGATCAGCAAAATAAACTAGAAAGCAAAGAGAAAATTTAAACAGTGCTGGAATTATACAGGATAAAAAACTTTAATTTGATAAAGAAGAGGAAGAAAAATACCCAATAGCGTGGTGCCAGAAGTTTTTGCCAGACTACAACAATAAAAAAGTGTCCAAATGGAGACAGTACACATGTAATCAAGAATGAAACTATGAATAAATGTAAAACTCAGAGATTTTTTTTTCCTCTGTCATTTGAGTTTTGGGTAGTTTTTGCAAGTTAATGATGTGTTTGATGTTATCCCGTATTTCCCATTTCATTTGCCCATCGTATGTAGTTTCAATTATCTGACTACTTCATTAACAATCCTTGTGGTTTTATCATTTTGGTTCCTCCCATCTGGGCAGTAGACAGGTGATACCCACAAATTTTCTCCATTCTTTTCCAATCTACTTTGTATTTCCTTTTTCTGTCATCGCTTTCCTATACAGCCCATTTCTTTGAATTACTGTATTGAACTAGGACAAGAAGCAATGAGCACAGACTGAAACACCGGAGGTTCCTCCTGAATATGAGGAAACGCTTTTTCACTGTGAAGGTGACCGAGCACTGGCACAAGTTGCCCAGGGAGGTGGCGGAGTCTCCATCCTTGGAGATACTCAGAAGCCATCTGCACATGGTCCTGGGCCACCTGCTCTAGGTGGCACTGCTTGAGCAGAGCGGTTGGACCAGATGACCCCAGAGGTCCCTGTCATCGCTTTCCTATACAGCCCATTTCTTTGAATTACTGTATTGAACTAGGACAAGAAGCAATGAGCACAGACTGAAACACCGGAGGTTCCTCCTGAATATGAGGAAACGCTTTTTCACTGTGAAGGTGACCGAGCACTGGCACAAGTTGCCCAGGGAGGTGGCGGAGTCTCCATCCTTGGAGATACTCAGAAGCCATCTGCACATGGTCCTGGGCCACCTGCTCTAGGTGGCACTGCTTGAGCAGAGCGGTTGGACCAGATGACCTCCAGAGGTCCCTTCCAACCTCAACCGTTCCGTGATTCTATGATGTCTTCTTTCCAATGAATGTATTAAATCTTCCTTTTGCCTTTTTTCCATTTAATTTCTTTTATTAAGTTCTATGCTACCATTTACTACTCTGTTTTATATTCTCTGTATATCATTCTGCCCTTCTAACATACATAATCCTGATTTCTCTTTGGGAGTGTTCCCAAAGCAATTGCTGAAGGGAATAAGTGCAATGGAGCTTTCAGAAAAAGAGAATTATCTGGTAAAGTTAGAGGTATAATAGCCCAAACTGACTCCATGGGGTGAGACAATTGATCCCAGTACGAGTGGAGGGATATCCTGAGGACTGCAGGATAGAGGGCATGAAGGACGGACATCTAAGTGAATATTTAAATCATCACTAAAACAATTGTTTTAGTTTTTTCTCTTTTCACAGCAGGAAAACGTTAAGTGTTTAATTAGGCAAGCTTTTGATAGATGGAAGATGCTTTCTTCTGTGAAGACACCACATTAGCCTCCACTGACATGGCTCCTGAAATGTGAAATGTAGTTATTCTTTTGCTCTTGCATGAGAATGGTAACCATTACTGTATTTATCCACTGAAATCCTATTTGCACTTTCTTCTTCTTCCAGATCTTAATTTGATTTTACTTTCACGCATGGCATGATCGTTAAGATTTTTTTTTAATTAAAGACTGGTATCATCTGTTATGCTTTGTATTATTTTAAATTTAAGAATACTGTATAAAGAGAAGACCCCAGAAATAATTTCTTTTTGGACCTACAAAAATCAGAACAACTTGAAAGAGCAATTCATACATTGGGTGGGTTACAACCTGAAGTTCCCTGTCTCTCCCCGTGTTCTAACGAGAGAACCATATAAAATCGAGTTGAGTTCAACTGTGTGCCTAAAGTTATAAGAGAGGAACAGTGGAACAGGGGATCTGGATTATGAAGCTCCGGAACAGCGTAGGGGCATGAACGTGGGGTGGGATTCACCTCACCAAACCCTATTGTTTATAGTAGATGTCAATACCAGAGCTAGTCAGCCTAGTCTCTCCCTATTGTCGATCTGGGAAGAAATAGGCACTTTGAGGGAATAGCTCATCTTTTCAGATATCTACTTCAGAATGACACAAATTGTGTACTAGAACTACCTTCTTTGCTTTGAATATAAAGGCAGCCTAAGGGAACTAGCTTAGGTATAGATATTTACAAGTTGGCACCAACATTTGGTCAGCTGAACCCTACCCCTTCTGTTGGTAGTGTTGGATCTGTAATTAAAATTTATTGCAATCAGAAGACTTAAAGGTATTCATATATTTTCTTCAGTCTTGCTACACAATAGCCTTTAGGAGATGGCATAAAGATATATTAATGAGATAATACGCTATATAAAACAACCTGCAATGGAAAGCAAACAAAAAGTTACTGAAAGGAATTACACATTACTCAGAAACTCATTTGGCACAACACAGCTCAAGTCTTCATCTGCTATTTAAGGGTCATTTTCTGTTCTCTGCTTGTTTCTTGATTATTTCTAACAGTGTTACACTTTAAAGCTTAAAAATCCCTTGTGCCAATATAATTTTGCACTTACTAGAATTAATTTTGCTTTATGGGTAATGGTCCAGAAACAAGAAGTTTCTCACCACGTCTAACACAAAAGCATCTTAAATGTTCAGACAAATCTTCAGCATTGTGCTACAGCAAGCACCAAACAAGGAGGCATATTTCCCGGGTCAGAACATTCCAGCTAAACCTCTGATCCATTAAGAAGCCCACAGGAAGGCGACATGCGGAGAAATTCTTGGCTTTGTACCCGAAGAAGTTAGAAGGCAAAGCCTGATAAACAGAGTCAAGATTTGAAGGCTGGTGTCCTGAACCACAGCAGGTTACAAAGGCCTGTTCTAGATGAAGAAAAGTAAAGGTCACGTTTACCTTTTTGACAAACAAAGCTTTAGCAATTTAAAAGTCCAGACTTTGCAAACAGAACATAGGTTTTCACTTCTCTTTCATTTCCACAGAGATGCACTGCCTTCTGCCACCTCAGTAAATCTCTCTTCTAATCCCTTCAAACACTAAACTAGTGATCTGTGTAACCTCACCTTTGTGTCAGTGAAAACTGTCCTCCCACAGTAATACTTGCAGACTATATAAACTCTTCTGGGCTTGCCATCAAAGAGAACAAAAAGGAGAAGAGGAAAAATACGAGAGGTATCTTCATAACAAACGACTGAGTAAAGAAAATATATACCAGACGACCTTGTTTAGAGAACTGTGAGGGTTATCACAATTGACATCTTGTACTGAGCCTGTCGGAATCACAATTTCCTGGACCTGAAATTAATTTCTTCTTTAGTCTCCTTCTCTTTGCCAGTCTTTACATTAAAAAATGGAAACATAATTTGGCTTAATTTCTTGCTTCACTTCAGCAAGAATCTGTGCAGTTTTTTTAATTAAATGTTAACTGTGAAGTCACTAGAATAACCTATTTAAAGTAAAAAAAAAAAGTATCCCTCATTAAAAAATCTAATAGGCTAGGCGCTTCATGAATAATTAAATTGCGGTAGGAGCTGAGTCAGGAGTCCTGCTGGTTTTTTTATCATGGCTGCACATAAAGGATGAAATGTTGGTCTCTCAATGGATTTTCATGGACTTAGTTACGATTTAATTCTGCACATAAAGCACAACCTGCTTAAGACGTGAAACAGAACATAAGAAAGCTACCCCGGTTAGTATTGGAAAAGCACCTCGGTTGGAACTGTATTTATGCTCTACAGAAGAAAAGGATACTACAATAAAAACGTTCTTAGCCCAAATTTATGCCTGTATACACTCTTATGTTTCACTATAGGAGTCTGCAGTACATCTGTGTATATTGTCCTAGTCTCTGAATCATCTTGTGAACAAGGTGATTTTATCTCCAGTAGCAAGCTAACACGCTGTAGTACATAATGGTAGTAAAAATAAACGATAGAACTGCACAGCCTGATGATGGACGCAAGGAAATCAACACACATGAAAGCTTACTGGATAAAAGAATCTGCATAATTAGATGAAAATACATATTGGGCTATCTCAGAGCAGCATGCTCAGGTCACAGAATTCGCTGCTTGCAGCAGGCAGTTAATAAAGGCAGACGTTTTTCCTGAGACTGGTGACTAGCTGACAAAATACAATCTTTTCACAATTCACCAAAACATAGTTAATAAAATATTCTATAAAACCCTAAGCTAACCGTGTTTGCTGTCTGTACAAGCAAAAAGGATTTTGATATAGTTAGCAGTTATGAGAAAAGGTTAAATCTGTAGATCTGGACACGCTTTCTTTATATCCATACCTTCCCCAAAAAATGTCTTCCTTTCCTCACCAGAGGGATTGGTGCCCTCCAGATTTGAAGAACTACAGTTTATTAGAATCATAGAAACATTAAGGATGAAAAAGACCTCTAAGATCATCGAGTTCAACCGTCAACCCAACACCACCATGCCCACTAAACCATGTCCCTAAGCGCCTCATATACACGTCTTTTAAATACCTCCAGGGATGGGGACTCCACC
>NW_008794446.1:2024706-2030307 GCF_000699145.1 Aptenodytes forsteri | reverse complement strand
CTGAAGTCCAGGTAGACCACATCCACAGCCTTTCCCTCATCCACTAGGCGGGTCACCTGGTCATAGAAGGAGATCAGGTTGGTCAAGCAGGACCTGCCCTTCATGAATCCGTGCTGGCTGGGCCTGATCCCCTGGTTGTCCCACACATGCTTTGTGAGCGCCCTTAAGATGAAGATTAGACACTCTCAAATCAAAAGATGGTATTTTGCTTCTTAGTGCCCAATTAAAACATAATTATGATGGATATAGATCATATGGAAACTACTTTAGAAACGTTTCCTGCACATAAAACCAAAATATCACATTAGCACTGATATCACTAACAAAAATGTCATCATTGTCATCATGACAAAAGAGATATAAACAAATTGCTTTTTAAAGATGAATAGGACACCTGGAAAATTATTCACCTGGAACATTATTCCAAGGTAAAGTGATTTCAAATAAATTCTGGGAAACAGGACAGAAAACATCTATATAATGGTGTTACTACTTAAATCAAATTCCATGACAAAAAAATGTCAGATAGAAGAAGAAAGAAGACCCACTTTTGCTTCTTCCAGACATTTTTTCCTGTTTAATGCTTATTACCCCTTTGATTTAAAGATTTCTTAGCAGTAAGTTTTCCAAAGCAATTGAAGAAAACCCCCTACCAAACCTTCAGACCTTCATATGTAGAAAAAGGAGCACTAACTACAGCTGACAAATACACCCGGTGCTGGTGCTTCAGAAGACTAATCCTTGGTTCGGTGTACAGTTATCTGTACTATCTAATATGCACATATAAGAGAAGTTCTGAAGTCTAGAGGCCTAGCATGATGATTTCTATATGACTAATATGACATTTGTATGCAATCTTCTCACTTTGACAGATTATTTTTGTAAAATGTTTGTGACATAAGGGAACTATGATAGGTTTTTAATTATTATTCTGTTGAAGGAAAATTATGAAGGTGTGCTAACTTGTCTGATTATTAACTTTGCATTGCATTCCTAAATTGTTATAATCTTCTTCTATCTTTGGCTTAATAATGATTTTTAAAAATCCTATGTATGCCTATGTTTTTACAGAGAAACCCAGTGACACAGTACGTAATAGAAGACTGCTTTTGTCTCACAGAGGCTGCAGACTCATGAAGGTGGAAACTCCCTGTTTAAAGGAGGTTAAAGTTTTCTCACTGGCAGGTACCAACAGGCTAGTTTAAACAGGCTAAATTTATGTTGCATGTTACACCACTATTTCTGTTTAAAAAAAATGAGAAAACATAGAATCTGTAATTGTTGTGAGTAAAAAGTCAGGGCAACCCAGCTACAGCCGATGTGCTCAGACAGAGCAGTCAATCTAGCCTAATGCTGCAGCTCGTGCCTTGGAGTACAGAAACTCTGGCAAAGAAAGGTGCACGAAGTCAGATTTTCAGGTTCTGCAACAAAAATAACCTAGAGATCATGCAGTGCTATTGCTTCCTTTCTGGAGGGCTGAATTTCCTACAGAAAGATCCCACCAGAGCAACCAGGAGCAGACTATCTGAGAAAGGCAGCTGACTCCTGCCGATATAGCAGGACTCCGCAGCCAAGGAGGTGCCTCTACCCACTGGGAAGAGTCACGGGGTCACCATTAATGAGCTTGACCTGGACCTAGGGGGAGAGCCAAGAGACACACCACCACCCTGAACCAAAGGAGAGTTAAGGGGATGTACCTACCAGAGGAGGACCCCAGCCCTCTGAGTATAGGAAACGGTATCAAGAGGAAACCTTATCCCATGTTTCCCTACTGACAAAAGAGGAAGATCTCCTTGCTTCCTCTGCTGTGTCAGCTCAGACCCTTCCCTGAGCTGACTCAATGCTCTGAGCCAGCAGGGAAACATCCCTGTGTTCTGCTGATTTGACTTGACTCACAGGTAGATCCACTAAGCAACAAAGCAAGGGCAAGGAGCAGCAAGCAGGCAGGAGACCAGGAACAGAGTGAGGCAGAAGTTGGGGAAAAAACAGGACCTCTCCTTTTTCATGGGGGTTAGCACTGCTCGATCCATCTGGTGAAACCACAACCTGAGAGCAGAAGGAATCGGACTGTTATCCATGTGGTCCATATGGAAGTGGTTGGTTGGAGAAACACCGCGTTTCCTTTGCCTCCCTCTCTCCCTCCTGTATCACGTTGCTTGGCAATGCTCATTTGTTTAATTCATCGCTTGCAAGCACAGAAGAAAAGTTTGCCGAGTGCCAAGATTTAATTTTCTGGGTACCTGCTAAAAAGCTTAATTCAGTGCTTTTTCAGCAGATTCTTGGAAGTTAAATGTGCCTTATTCAGCCCAAAACTGACACGGCTAAAAGCACATTTTGCAGGTGGGAGATACTTCACTGCATTTCTTAATATTTCAGATTTGATACTTCCATAGAGTCCTTCGGACAGATGCTTGTGTGGTAACCTTCCTCCACATGGGCACTTGTTTCGTAGCATAAAAATTGGTGTTCTTCAAATGCCACATGCACTCACGAATGTTAGAAATACATACGAAGGTTAAAAGATTTTAAGACACACTGTGTGCTTCAGAAGCAAAGGAGAAATCTTTCAAAAACACAAACACTGCAGCTTAATTTTTATGACCAGACTCTGAACTGTGGCCATGTTTACTTGTTGCTGGACGAGCAGCAAATTGTGACTCCCAGTTTTGTATCGCAGGGCTGCTCTAATTAAATGCTCACCAATATATCTTATCTAACAGAGACTACAATAAGGGAGAATAGGAAGCAAAGAGGGAAGAAAAACCAGGCTAAATAACATTGCTTTAAACACAGTTCTCCAGCATATTGTACTCTACATTGTCCTTTACTCCTTTGAAAGCAGGTAGAACATACTGTCAAGGAGCTTTTTTTCCCCACATTGCATGTAAGTAAAATTATTATGGTAATTAAGTATGGCAACTCAGAAAATGTTTATTAGGAAACTGGATTCAGGTTACAAGTGTCTAGTAAGGAAATGCCTCCATATAGGATGTAACTACTTGAGAAACAAACACCTCCCTCCAACCTCCACTGTAATTTTACATGTTCCATCTTATTTCAAGGAACAGCTGCACCTTTGCTATGAAAAGTAATTGTCTTGCTCAGGCCGTTAAATACTGATAAATAGATCTTGGTAAGGTAATTTTTTTGTACTTTTTAAATTCCACTTCCTTTCTTATTGTTCTGTTTATTGCCCCTCTCAACACAACTAAACAGGGTCCAGACAGGTGGCTACCTATACAATACAGGCACGTGGGAAGAATAGCTCCTATGTATTGCAGTACTTTTCTTCCTTGTAATGCTATTTACAACTAAAGGGACTTCCCTGAAGTGTTGTCAGAGGTATTCTAGTTCACCTCAGTCACATCTTAGCATCCAAAGGGATATTTTTTTATTATTTTCTGGGTTTTTTTTTTACATTTTCCTGACTTAAAAGCTTTCTGTTGTACTAATGTGTTTACAAATTGCCAAAGATCCCAATTGTTTTAATTGCTTAAATTGTCATTCTGTTTGTCATCTACACAGCTAGAAAAGCCAAAGCTATGTCTCACTGCTATCACACAACATATCTAAGTGGTGGTAAGAAAGAGCTGTAGGGAAAACAAACTGAATAAAGAACTCCAGTTTCTTCTCTGGTTTCACTCACGGGGAAAGGAGGGCAGACTTTGCCGGGAATAGACCAGTTTTTCTGGAGCTGAGGAGAATGTTGTTGTGTATAAACCCATTAGTGAGATACAGTCACCTCTAATCCATCCCTGGCTTGTTTGCAGATGGGACACCAAGTCCCATTAACTCTCCCAGCTGAAAGAGAAAAATCATGCATATTCTCCTTCCTTTATTCATTGTAAATTCTCATAAAAAAAAAAACAACCCGGCTAACTTTCAAAAAAGGTTTAGACAGCATAGTAAAATTATAAATTTCCAGCACTGGAGAGGTCTTATTTTTATGTAATCACTTGGATTCCCAAATCTACTTTCAAAGATCTTGACCCTGAAGTTACCAGCAAATAAGGATACCATCACACTCTTGACACCTGCTTAAGATACACCTCCACAGCATCTTAAGCTGACCTAAGTTGCAGTGCGGTATCACTGCCAACCAGACATGCTTCCTCATGTCCTTCTTTGTGCTGGTTCAGGAAGCTAACCAGATGAAAACCAGCTAAAAGAAAAATTTAGGTTATTTGCCAAATCAGTTCCCGGAACTGACTCTCTACCTCGTCATCAGTGTTGGTTCCTCTGCCTGGCAGAGGACAAGACCATGTGGCCAGAATAGAGGACTACCCTAGCCTGGATTTAGACTGTTCTCAGCAGCATCACAGCACACATATGCTCAATCCAGATTTAACCAAGTAAATTTGGGTACTAAAAGCAGTCCAGCTTCAACAGCACGGAGATTTGGGTGCGCTTATTTCCTCAGAGCGGAAGTCCTTAAAGATAAGGCAAGAAATGAAGCGCTAAAAGAATCAGCCTTTTATTTCACATCTGCATTAATGACCTTGGCACAGAAAACAGCAATGCATTAATGAAAACTGCAGATGACACGGAGTTGTATAAATCAAAGACATAACATCATACAAAAATAACTGATTTTGAAGAGGGCAAGAATAAATATGGGATGACATTTAGCTACACAAAATGCAAGGTTACATGCTCAGAGATGACTATTAATTATTTCTAACTTAAGGTGTGATCTCTTAGAAGCAGGGGGATGAAAAAGCCATGAGATCACTAATGGATTACAAAATGAGCGTGAGCCACCAACATGAAAGGCAGACACAATAACATAAAGGTAAATGCAGGAGATACAGGGAAATATTAATGCCATTGTAGAAGCTGCTAGTGAATTTCTTCTCCTTGTTCTTTTTTGATTTTTTTTTTAGTTTTGTCTATGTTCACATAAGAGCAACACAAACGTGAAAAGCTGAATTTCATGGCTGGGCACTGAGCCAATCCTTAGGTAAGAAATTAGTGACTCCAATGTGTCAATGGCCTTTTGTAAGGCATTTCTTCTACCTTAACCCTAATGAGACCCCAATTAAAGTGAACACAACAAAATGCTTTGCCATGAGCAGTCTGGCAAGCAGTGCATGGTAACAAGCACCTCAGTCCACGGTGCAAGCTGTCCTTCCTGCAGACGGTAGAGACTGGAGAAAATATGAAAGCCGTTTGGCAAAACATTTCCTACAATGGTAATACTGACATACCCAGAGTTGGAAACGTGGTCATCACCTGCATTAACAGATGAATAAGCATTAAAGGCAAAAATTACTTTGCATTTCCATGCAACCTTACTTAGCCTTTAAAAGAAATTAGCTTGTCGAAAGTCACAGACGAATAAAACTGGAAACTGCTGGTTTTCTGCCACAAAAGTATCTGTCACTATCCAAACAGAACTCCAACGCTGGCTCCCCCATCGCAAGGAAGATGTGAATGATTTTGAATATTAAAGGGATGGGAACCCGTGTGTACTTGCATCCACCTTCCCCTGCCTAACTTCAACAAGCACCCGCGGAACATTTCGGTTTGAGAGCAACACACGGACTCGAAACCTCGGGTAACCAAACCCAACCCCACACCGCAGCAGTGCCCGGCCGGGGC
>NW_008794446.1:2017826-2024098 GCF_000699145.1 Aptenodytes forsteri | reverse complement strand
CGTGCTCGTGCTCGTGCTGCGGTGTCGCCGTGTGAGGCGAGGAGGCCTCGCTGCGGCGGCAGCGCAAACATAGGCGCTCCTGAGCCGCCTGGCTTTTTAATGGTCATCTTGCCAGGGCTTTCCCCCGAGTGGAAAAGGCATTTTTCTTACCTCCGTGTGAAACCAGAGGCGGGGTTTTTTTTTTTTTTTTTTTCCTGGCTCGCCAATTCACCTGTCAGGGCTTTCCTACTTTGGGCTACTGCCACGCATATCTTTTTAGGCTTTGATCTAGACCTTAAATAAATAGTACGTGCACGTCTTTGGCAAGAGTATTACCGTTGGTAAAAGCAAAGTTTAAATTAGTAGATTAATAGCAAATCAAGTTGCTTTTCAGTTTGTCTTAGCAGTCACGTATTTACTTGCATTGTAATTTCAGGTTAAGTGTGCCTGAAAGTACACCTTTCACAGCTGTCTTGAAGTTTGCTGCAGAAGAAGTAAGTAGAAAGTGATGACGTCGGTTTTTAACTTTCTGAACATTCCTGAAAGCAAAAGCTTTTTAATTGTAAAATGCAATGGTTATTTCAGCACAAAGAATGCTCGTTAGGTACACATGAACACAAGCTTTACTGGTGTCAGTGTGGGCCTGCCAAAACTTTCAGAATCCTAAACTTAGCAATTCTTGCACAATTTACACATCAACGGCAGGTATTGACACACTTCCTGTTCTTCTTTGCGATTAAATTAAACCATTTTATATCAATAACGTAAAAATTTGTGACAGTGAACATAATTAAAAGGTACAGCTGTTAAATATTTTAAATTGCTTATGTAGAATATCCAGAAAATTCTTTAGAATTATTCAGGAAATTCTTCAACTATTCTCACAGTCAGTTCCAGTAATCTCTGTCTTTGGAAGACATACAGTTTTTTATTATAGAGGGTATTAAGGTTAGGCATAGGGGCTAGATTTAAAAAACAGACTTAAGTGAATAAGACTTGGATGATGTGTTCTTTGGCTTCTGGGTGTTTGACCTTTCACATGGAATCCAAAACCAACAGGTGCCTAAATTGCCTATATAATGTATTTGAAGAGATGTATCCTGTTTGTTTCACATTAAGCGTACAAAGACTAAGAGATGTCCATCTGGGTGTAAACAGTAAAATAAAGTGCTCAAAAGCATGATGTCTTTTTTCATCTAGTCAACAAACAGATTCAGCTGAGAGTCTGTTCTTGCAATGCCCCTTCTGTCTTTTTAGGAAAACTTGGGAAATTTTGGGTTATTGACAATTTCGTTTGTTCAGGCATTGGAATTTTAATAAATAATTAGGAAGGATAATGGACTATGTGTTTTGAGTCTCCTTATGTTGTTAGTGTTATACCACTGTGTGGCAGAAGTTCTTAGTGGAAACACAGCTTGTGGGGGGAGGTTGTGGATTGTTTGTTTGTTGTAACTTTGCTTAAACAGAACAATATACAGAATAATAAATGCTGTTAAAGATATTTGCTGATTTAATTGCTTTTTTTAAACTAGCTTTTTTTTCCCAATTATTTTTAATCTGAACTAATGCAGCTCTGCCCACACAACCCATACATAGAGACCTAGACTGAAAAGTCTAATAGACTAGTATGAGGGACCAGGAAAGATTGGAGTGGGACTGAGTAGTTGGAGACACCAGGAGTAAGGGGCCACTTCTGGTGGGAGAGTTGCCATCAAACCTGTTTTACCTACTCGTGGAACCACAGTCTTAGTCGGTGATAGGGTCCTCTGTGAAATGGATTTAGAGAAGAATTAATTACTTAAATATTCACATTAAGTAAACCATTCCTTTAGGTGATACGAGTATTTTGAGCATCTGTGGGAGTTTTGCTGTTTGACCTCAGACCGCTCTGGATCAGCACAGTTTTATAGAGTAATTGTAGCCGTGTTTTGGAGGCTTACAAGAAAGATTGAAGATATGTGATGGAATGTAAAAGAGCCCAGTGTTGTTAACGCTCACTAGAGTAATTCCACTAAATGCCTATAAAATAAACATTTTCTTTTAAAGAAAATAGAAAATACAAGGAACAATTTATTAATTACCTCCCCAAAACAGCGTGAAGCACGTTTGTATTAGCCTGTGTCAGTGTTAAATAGAAATTAATAACATGAACGTATGATTGATTTTTCAGAATATGGCACTGTTTTTAGTTGTCATTGCTGATGTGTTACTGAAGCTTTAAACATCTCTATGAGACCAGGCAGAACTAAATGCTTTGTAAACAGAGAGCAAAAAAGACTGTTAGACTCTTCCCCAGGAATGAAGCTCCTTTGATCCTCTGTGAACTGGCATTGAAAAGAACGAGAGAGAATTTTTGTCTTATATAAATGTTTTTTGTTCCTTGAACTGCATAGCTTAACATTAGCTTATGCTGCGTATTATGATTCAGATACCAGTTTCACAGTACCTTGTATGAAACATGTAAGGAAAAGATTGAACTATAGCCCTGGATTTTGGACAAAGATGTCAGTTGGTCTCCAGGGGAAGTGCATTATCTCCTCAGTGATTAAAGCTCTTGGGACAGAGAAGGATTTAAGTTTCGGCTGTTTAGCCTTAGCAACTTTCTACTGAGTTGTTTTTTAGAGCCTTAAAGTTTGGCCAAATCATAACAAGAATTCCCCTGGAACAGCAGAACTGTAGCCATGATGTAGAATGGTCATCTTATATATCAAGTTTCAGTCACGGTGCTTTGTCAAAGATTACAGTTTTCTGAATTACTTTCATTGCGCTAAACAAGATGTGTTCCCTTTTTTTTTTTCCTTGGAAAAAACTAAAATACATAACGGATTTTTTTTCTGTCATCTCTAGCACATCACAAAACGTGTTAAAATTCATTGTATGCAATGCATGATTGGCAGAGCTGGAAGTGAAAGAAAACTGGATCATTAAATGGGGAGGTCTCGAGAAGTCTCAATCATTTGTAGCAGTCTCAGCCCTTCCCATTTGACAGTGATAATTTGGATAATGCAAATTTAACTCTTCCCTTATTTTTTATTTTCTCTGTTTGTCTTACAGACTATATATAAAAAATGTAAATTGAAATGTAGACTATTGGAAACACTACTCTCAAGTTTTTATCTATTTATAGTTCTTTCCACAATTGTCACAGTTTATTGTGACTGTTAATGTTCTCATTTACAATGTGTGGTATCTATTGGGTTTTTTCCTTCATCTGGTAGAGCTACTTGGTACATATCTCAGGTGTACATTTGTACAATATTTACAAAAAACCTCTCTTAGATTTGTGAAATTATTACTGAAATAGTCATCCATTTCCATTAAAGTTAAACTTTATTCTTTCATAAACATGTATATTTTTGAAACTATTATTTTGTTATTCTAATATTACTCTCGATAGATTGGTGCTAAAATACTATGGTTTAATGCACTTATCTGCTATTCATTGCGCAAAAAAGAGATGAGCTTATTACTGTAGAGGATTTTTGTCATCGTTGTAAAAAGTGAGAAAGGAATATAATTGTTGGTATATGATTGTCATCTTTTCCTTATAGTTTGACTGTAGATATTGACAAATGTATTTCCTGGCATTGGAGAAAATGAGTTTTGTGGCAGCCTCAGTTATCAATTTATAAGGTTTTTACAGCAAACAATCTCTTTCTTTAAAGTGTGTGAGTTTGGGGCTGGATGTTACCCAATTTGGTTTCAAAGCAAGCCGGGGTTTATCTACTGAATACAGAACTTCTTTGCTACTTGAGTATCCATTTGACTTTGTATCACAGAAAGCTTGTATATTTTCAGACTGGGAAACATATGCTTAGCAGCCACAGGAAGGATTTCTGATTTAAATAGTGAACCATATTGCACCAAATTATGTGTAATTATGTATGGTATAATTACAATGGTAGTTTCCCTTTCTGTATTATACTTGTGATGATTTTCATGTGCTGAGTATATAGCCGACAACTATTGCTGTTTGGCCCAGTATTTTGGGCTAAGATAACAAAGTGGTTTATTCTCTTCTAACACAGTACAATATGAAGCAATAAGAGAATCTTAACTGGTGCTTCACTGGCTGGTTGCCACACAGTTCTCATGTGCACCTAGTGTATCTGCATCAGGTAGATTCTCCTACTGAAAAGCAAAATGACACAAAATGAGTAGAGACATCCATCCTCCTGTGAATGATCCATCCCTTTCATGCACTGGGAGATGCAAGAGACAGAGAAGAAATGAGAAGAGGCACTTAACATTCTAGAAGTTACATTTTGGGGGTTTTTTCAGATGACTTAGGATGACAGATCCAGGGTATCACTTAATTATAATGGAAACCTGCTTGTTGAAAAATAACTTAAGTATTAAGTTAAACATATATTTCCTGCTTGTTCAGGATTTTTTTTTTGTGTTTTATTCCTTTACTTTTTGAATTGGAGATGCACTCATTCTGGGAGGCAGGACTTAATATGATTGACGTTAATCCCACTGTTCAAACCTTATAAATTCATTTTCTCTTACTATGTAAAAAACAAAAAAAACCCCACAAAACCCAAACTTTTTAAAAGATTTCTCCTTAGATTGCTAAGTCAAGATTTCCAAAGTTAGCGAACTTGAGAATGAAGGCTTGCTTTCTTCAGCATATATACATTAGCTGTTATGAGATGGCATATTATTTTTTACATTCTTACTGTTAAATATGTAGCTCCTCTTTTATCAACTATATTATTCAAATCTTGCTTTGAAGACAAATTGTTACTTTCCTCATGGCCTTTCTACAATGACACTGGTATCTAACTTACTATCTTTTGCAGAAATTACTGTTTTCATGTCACCCTGCAAGATGAGGAGGTGACATGATTTACCTGCTATGGATAAAAAGCTAAGAGAGAACAAGTTAAAAAAAATTCTGCTCATTTTGTGTGTCTGGAGATAAAAAGAGCCAGTTTTTCAGTATATTAATAATTAAGTACTGTATTCAAGCATGGTTTCTGTGAGCTTTAGCTGTTGCTGTTAATGCATTAATATTTCTGCAAATCAGACCTGGAAATCTTAAGCTGAGCAATCAGAAAATGAGGAAAGCACAAGTAGTGACAGCCATTGAAAGGCATGGCTGAAGTGACTTGTTCAGCAGATGGGAGAGCTCTGCAGTTCTTCCAGGGAAGCACTCAGTGTTAGCATTCATAGTTAGCCCTTCTTCTTATGCAATATAGGGAGGAGGATGAAGTGCCTTGTGAGGAGGTTTCACTGATACTTGCTCATTGCTGAGACACCAGCCTTTTACCTTAGAGGTTGTTCATTGTGCTAAGTAATAAAGGAAGCCCAAGGAGCAACCTTCGGTCCTCATACCAACCACTGATCGACTTGCACCCGCCCTTCCCTTTCTGTCCTGTGTGGTTCAACCACATTAGATAGTGCAGGAGTTTTCTCTGGCCCTGCCTGGCTCCCTCTAGTCCTGAGAAATAATTATTTTTGGCTTCCCCATCTCAGTTCAGATCTTCTGAAATAGTTTGAAGCCTGTATGCGATGCAACCCCACCTGAGTAGGGCTTTTCATATTGTAAAACTGACCCGTATGATGCGCATGGGGGTGGGGTACCATGGAGACACGTGGTGGTGTTTGGGGGTACAAAGCCTGCTTAGGCTCCCTCTGAGGAGGGACCCAGGGCTGATGCAGTGCTGTTAGTGCTTCCTTTTGTAAGCAAATCCTAGAGTGAAGTCTCCTCTTGGAGCAGTGCGGTTGGAGAGGTCCCAGTAGAGTCAGGGAGAAAGCTAGGACATTGGTCCGAATTAACCAAGATTAGCTCAAGCTAATTCCTGTTTAACTCCTGTTAGACATAACAGGTATGCTTTTTAGAACTTCATTTCCATACATGTTTTAGGTATTCCTTTATTTAATATAATCAGAACTAATATTGCTTAACTTTGCAGATGCCCAACTTTTATATTTTATCTAATGAGTAATAATAATTGCATTTACTTAGTTGATTAGTACTGTAAATTTCTTACTCTGTATTGAGGTGTCTAATTAACTTTGACTTTAAACCTTTATTTTGCTATATCTATAAATCTAAGGGGAATCTTTTCTCATATTTTTTTTTGTACCTGAACCAGCTAAAATTATAATTGCTTTGAATATTCCCCATGTATTTTCTGCTTTAACTATGTCTTTTATGTTATTTTGTCCTATTTCCTTTAGTCTTACTCCCTTTATGTCTTAATTCCTTTAGTTCAAAGTTCCTGCAGCAACAAGTGCCATTATAACAAATGGTAAGAATATAGTTTATATATATTTTTTAATAG
>NW_008794446.1:2014590-2017750 GCF_000699145.1 Aptenodytes forsteri | reverse complement strand
CCCCAGCCTTTACAGACTGCAAACTGAATTTAATAATATTGCAGCATTATTTAAATTGCTTATGCATGGGATGAAGGTATTAAATAACTAATATTATTAATTTGGTTTTGTCCTAACATATAGTGTGGATTTTCTGTGCTGAAGGTTTCTTGTTAGCTCCTGTGATAAGACTAGTTTTGATTATAGGAAGTAGCTGCTTGAAGACCTGATGTAATAATTATATCTTGTTGGTATATTATATTTTTTGACCTGTAGGTTTAGTGTAGTAAATTGTATTATGTCTGTTTCACCTTTTCCTCTTTTTTTTTTCTTCTTTTTTTTTGCATAATAAATACGTGTCTTAATAATTACTGTTACTACTCAGCAACCTGAATACCTAAAGGTGCTTGCCAAAATTATGTCTTAATCTTTGTCAAACATTGCACAGTCCCCTGAAATAACTTTTGGGGGTAATTAGTAATTTTGGCAACAAAGTTCCACACTGGACATGGGACAGAATCTTCCCTGTAGATTCTTAGACTAATTGCCTAAGGAGTAAAAGACCAAACAACTACAAACTTGAAAAAAAATACTCGGTATAGAAAAAGCACAGTTAATTTCAGAACTAACTCAAATTGAGAATCAAGATGTGGGCTTAAAATAAAAACTATACTAAACTTTGTTTAAAAGTAATTACAGAAAACAGAATAAAAGTAATTTAATTAATTAAGCCATACATAAAGCTCTGTACGTTAGACAAGTTTGTCCTAAAGCCCTGTCAAAAGTTTTATCGGTTACCCCAGTAAGTTCAGAGATATTTAAAAAATAGCACACTCATGGACTTCCTGGTCTTACACTGCTAAATAAAAAGGGGACCTGAGCAAACAAATTTGAGCACAGGGCATGTGATTATCCGTACTCCCTAATTGTTAGTTCATTCCCTCACTCTATTTCAAGTTGTTCCAGCTTGCTGTTTCCAAGACAAAATTTAAGCATGGTCTTAAATGTAGTTCACTCCAGGGAGCATTTCCCAACAAAACTGCAAGCGTTCAGATCCCACCAGCTCAGCCCCTGAGAGGCTCACCTGCCCTCTCCTGACATGCCGCAGGGCAGACGACGTACACCTTTCATCTCATGCTATAAAACCCATCACTTCATTGGACCACAGCACAGCCCTTGAACTATTTAGATACTTTGAACCAACAAGAACACACACAATCACAATCATCAATTTGTCCTAAAAGCACAGTGTTGGGACTCACTATGAAGCTGGAAGATGATGAAAATTCTTTGGTGGTTAAAGTTTATGAAAAGAGGTCTGAACGGCAGCATTATCTCAAAGTTTAAGCAGGGCTTAAGATTCAAGAGTATCTCTTATTAGTCTTAAAAGCATCATTTGACATCTCTGAGTGCTAGTTTATATTTCTGAAAAATGGGCTATATGTTACAGAGAAACACTGCACATCCTAATTAACATTTAGAAAATGTTTTAAGGTCCCTGGATGAAAAGCAAGATCTCATGTAAATTATGATATCACACAAAGACTTAATTGGCAAAACTTTAGTTTATATATATTTTTTAATAGTTTTTGGATTGTTGTTTCAGTGAAGGGATATTGATAAAAGCAAAAGTGTCTTTTCTTTCACAGCCTCTACAGACTGCAAACTGAATTTAATAATATTGCAGCATTATTTAAATTGCTTATGCATGGGATGAAGGTATTAAACCACTAATATTATTAATTTGGTTTTGTCCTAACATATAGTGTGGATTTTCTGTGCTGAAGGTTTCTTGTTAGCTCCTGTGATAAGACTAGTTTTGATTATAGGAAGTAGCTGCTTGAAGACCTGATGTAATAATTATATTGTTGGTATTTGGTATATTATATTTTTTGACCTGTAGGTTTAGTGTAGTAAATTGTATTTTTCACCTTTCCCTCTTTTTTTTTTTCTCTTTTTTTTATTTTTTTTTTTCTTTGTGGGATAGAAAAACCCCAGATGGAATAGGAATAAACCCTGCACAGACAGCAGGTAAGTTATTATTTCTGAAGCCCAGTATTAAAAACCTGTTATTTTTCTTGTAAACTAATGCATAGCACTCAGGGTTGATTTATATTTTAAGTTTTGATTTCTTAAATGGGAGAAGCATTACCCAGTATTTGGAAACTACGGTCAGCGTAGTGTGTAAAAGGTTAAATCCACAGAACTATTGTTCAACATTTGTTTATTTAGATCTGTGAAAAAATGAGGCACTTCTGATCTTCAGGGCTTAGCTATTTAGTGTGCAGTTTAAAAGAGCAATACTGTATTACATGTTACTGAAATAACAAGTAATAGCTATATTTTTTCCTCACTATATCTAGTCAGTAGTATTTGCTATTTTAGCAGCACTTCTGATGAGAGATGTTTAAAAAATAATACTCAGTTTTAAAGCAGGAACTCTAGGTACTTTGGAAAGCATGTTTTCAAGAAGAGACGATCTTCTTGCCGATAGCCCTCTTTTTCTCACCAAGGGATTACAGGTGAGAAATCTCTGATTTCCACTGTGGAGGCTTGCTATGAGACAAGAGCTTATCTCTGCCACAGAAAAGTGTAAAGCTTTCCCCATCACCTCCTGAAATACATGGAAACGTAGTACAGATGTTGAATTGTAATAATTATGGTCTATTGTGTGGAAGCAGGCTTCTGTGGTCTTGTTCTTGGAACGCTATACTTTTAAATTAATTTGGAAATTATTACAGTAATCTCATCTCGACCCATTTGAGACGAGAGTTATGGTGGAGTGGAGTATCTTGTTAGTAGAAATTTATGAACATTTCTTCCCTATGAATATGAGCCGGCAGTGTGCCCAGGTGGCCAAGAAGGCCAATGGCATCCTGGCCTGTATCAGAAATAGTGTGGCCAGCAGGAGTAGGGAAGTGATCGTGCCCCTGTACTCGGCACTGGTGAGGCCGCACCTCGAATACTGTGTTCAGTTTTGGGCCCCTCACTACAAGAAGGACATCGAGGTGCTGGAGCGTGTCCAGAGAAGGGCAACGAGGGTGGTGAGGGGTCTGGAGAACAAGTCTGATGAGGAGCAGCTGAGGGAACTGGGGTTGTTTAGCCTGGAGAAAAGGAGGCTGAGGGGAGACCTCATCGCTCTCTACAACTACCTGAAAGGAGGTTGTAGCGAGGTGGGTGT
>NW_008794446.1:2009172-2014488 GCF_000699145.1 Aptenodytes forsteri | reverse complement strand
TGCCCAGGGAAGTGGTGGAGTCACCATCCCTGGAGGTATTTAAAAGACGCGTAGATGTGGTGCTTAGGGACATGGTTTAGTGGTGGACTTGGCAGTGCTAGGTTAGCGGTTGGACTCGATGATCTTAAAGGTCTTTTCCAGCCTAAACGGTTTTATGATTCTATGATACTAAATAATAATAAAAATGGCTTTAGTGCTTGTGGAACACAGTCATCCAGTGAAAACTGTGAATCTAATTTTACTCCTGCTTGCAAACGTGATGAACAGTTGATGGAGACTTGCCGCTTCTCTGTTTTTTTGGCATGAAATCTCTGCCAGGTCTCATTCATTTGTGCCCTTTGTCTGCCAGTCATTATTGAAGATACCACACCATTTTTTTTTTTGATCTAAAAAGTGAATAAGAAAGCCAAGGTATTATCAGCATACTTAGCTATGTAAGATAAATAGTATAAAGTAAATCCTTGCAAAGCATATAATAGTATCTGATGGTTAGAAGAGCAATTGCTTGACATTAGTTTGGGGAATTTCTTGGAGTTGTAAAAGGAACCATTTAGGTGTAGTGACTCATTTCTGAGGTCTGCGATTGCATCAACAACATTTCAAAATGAAGATCAAGTGAGCGTTTGGCTTTCTGCTCCACTGGAGGTTTCTGTCCTTCCTGGGCTTGCCTTAGGACATCTGGATTATGGTTTGACAGGTGTACTGCCTCAGGCAGACTCCTCAGCTGATGCTGTGCTCATCATGATCCCATGACCGAGTGTATTAAAAACAGATAATAAAACTAATAGTTTAGTTTAACTACTAGATTATCACCCACATGTAAAGCCACATTCTCACATGACCACTGAAGAATACTTAGGCAAAACAGCTAAAGTCAGTTGCTTAAGTTAAGGTATACTTAACGCTGTTTCTCTTCCTCAGAAGTATACTTTCATTTTGTATTATGTAGCTCAAATTAGTTGTAGCTTAGTACAAAGCTGCAAAGTAAATTTATTTAGGACTGCTTGACTCCTGAATGAAAATATCCATATGGTAGTTCATCATGCTTGCAGCTATGCATATTGAATTCACATATCCAATTGATTTGCTTTACCTCTCATAAGTTCTTATAAATGTTGAGGAATTATTCAGTAGTAGTATAAGACAGCATCTCATAATCAAGGATCAGGTAAATCAAAAGCATCTAGATGCAAAATGTTTTCATCACAGTCTTAATCTTATCTGCAAATGTAAGATTAGGCACATGGATTGCACATGGATTATTTTTTTTAACACAGAAGGTACCATTGCCCTGACAGTGCTGTGTGATGTTGCCCTTAAACTGGAAAAAAAAAACAAACCAACCCTCCCGCCCAAAAAAACCCCAACCAAAAAATGACCTACACCAAACCCAAGGCCCAGACAAAAATCCCTCCTCAGTTTACAAGTAAACATATATAATTTAGATATAATCTTATGTTCAGCCTTATTAATTGATATCTCAGAAACTTGATAGGGTAAAATGTACTTTTTTTTTCCTTTTTTCTTTTTTTTTGCACATATTAAAGTTCCTGTAGATTGAACAGTTACTTTAGTCTTCAAAAACTTCCCAAAATAAGATGATCTAGGAATAACATCTTAGTAATCCTTGGGGATTTCAGAGGTTTTGTACTGTTCCACTATTTCCCCAACTTTCTGAATAAAAGTACTCCTCAAGTATGACTTTCTCTCATTCTCCCTACATGATTCCATGGAGGAGGGGAAATGAAAGCTGAAAAAGCTAGACTTAGTACTTTATTCCTGTAATGATTTCAATTTTAAATCCTCGCTAGTTCAGGGAATAGTATGCCATAACTTTAATAAAACCACTGTGATATTAATGATGGAAACAGACTGAGAGGTGGGGTGAACTGCTGTCTGCATGAGATGCAGCTGTGGCCTCTTTTAAAAATTTAGAGTTTTATGGTGGCCATTGCAATACGGATACTTTTCATCTAGATTGGTGAGCTTAGTCCTCTGGTTTGCTGGTGTGACAGATTTGTGTTCAGTGGGTTTTACAGATCTCTTCAGTATGTGGTCTTGGCAGATCTCTAAAAACAGAACATCTTCTGATAACACATTCTTTTGAACTGATTTTCTAATACTTGTTTTGTTGAATAAGTAGAATGGTTTCAATCCTGATCCATGTGCCAGAAAAGTGAAGTTAGAAAAAGGGTAGCTTTGTTCCAATATGCTAATAACTTGAACAAATGCTAAATATTTTAATCTTTTTTATGAGAGCACTCTACGTCCATGAAATGGGGTGCTTAGGAGAGAAATACAGTTATTCTGGTTTTACAAGTCAACACGAAGATGCATAAGAATAGGTAGCTATTATTAAAACCTGATATTGTAGAATTGCATATAGTCTGTTTCATGCAGTAGCAGTATGAAGTTAAAAAAAAAAGTTCAATATAGTAATTAAAGAATGCATCACTTTTAGCAATGTGGTTTCATTTTCAAATGTTATGTTTAATAGAAGAAAAATTCTGGTTTTACAAGTCAACACGAAGATGCATAAGAATAGGTAGCTATTATTAAAACCTGATATTGTAGAATTGCATATAGTCTGTTTCATGCAGTAGCAGTATGAAGTTAAAAAAAAAAGTTCAATATAGTAATTAAAGAATGCATCACTTTTAGCAATGTGGTTTCATTTTCAAATGTTATGTTTAATAGAAGAAAATAGCAACCTGAATGGCATTCCTGAATACATGCATAAAATATTCTAGATGTCTAAGTATTAGAAACTTCTAATTTTCATACTATGTCCTCCTTAGAAGACTATCATGATTAAGACTATACAGTAATAAATATGAAGGTCAAGATTCTTTTATGCTAAAATGAGACTGACTGATGCTTGGGTATGTGGAGAGTCTTCTTAAAAGAAAAGTACCGTTGAGGTTCTGAAGTTAGAAGCAGATAAATACTGAACCAGGAAGAGAATTAAAAAGGAGTATATGCATGAATGACCTCAAGATAAAAAAAAATAATTACGGAGAAGTAAAACTTCATTTCCTGGTCTTGAAATTATGATGGTATACAGAATCATAGAATAGTTTGGGTTGGAAGGGACCTTTAAAGGTCATCTAGTCCAACCCCCCTGCCGTGGGCAGGGACATCTTCAACTAGATCAGGTTGCTCAGAGCCCCGTCCAACCTGACCTGGAATGTTTCCAGGGATGGGGCATCCACCACCTCTCTGGGCAACCTGTGCCAGTGTTTCACCACCCTCAGCATAAAAAATTTCTCCCTTATATCTAGTCTACATCTACCCCCCTTTAGTTTAAAGCCATTCCTCCTTGTCCTTTTTCACTTTCATATAAGTGAAATCAGACATTCAAGTATGGAACCGCAAAGTTTGAAAGGCGATAGCTTGCAAGTTTTATTAGATGACTTTGGGTCTGGTATTTTTATTTAAAAATAAGAGCCCTTTGGAGTAAGAGAGATAAGATGAAATTCTATGGAAACATAAAAAAATATATTTCTGGTATATTAGAGGAATTACTACAAAGAAGTTGAACACTGACCTAACATTATTATCCTTTAAATGTTTATGCTTGTTTAGATAACATTTTATTTGGTTGGTTGGTAACACATTCTGTTTTGTTTGTTTGCTTGTTTAGGAAATGTATTTCTAAAGCATGGTTCAGATCTACGGATTATTCCCAGAGATCGAGTTGGGAGCTCTTAACGTCTACTGAAAGCTTTGGAATAAGTGACATTGCCATGCAGCAAAGGTCTATTTATTTTGGAACTCCAAAATGCAACTAATGAATTGGCCTTTTTTAAAGCTAGCAAAAATGACTTCCCAGGATTTTTTTTTTTTAAAACAAAGATAAGGTTTCATTTTCTTGTTAAAACATATTAACTCATGCACTGATTCTTCCTTGACTGGTAGAAGAACGGGCTGATTCCATGTTAGGTTCCTGAAAGAAAGATGGATTTCTCTATAAGTGTTACTGACACTGCAAGGGTAAACACACAGCCACGATCAATAAATATTTAAATTATTGGATATTGTTGAACCTACTTTGTGGAAGGGGGAACTGTGTTATGATTTTGTTACAAAGAAACTGTTCCTACTGAGTGCTAAAACTTTTTTCTTTTTTTTTTTTTTCTAAATTTACTTCCATGTTTAGAGGAACAGTTTTCACATAGTTCAAGTATTAAGCTCAAATAGAAGGGAAATTTCAGGGGTTTATTACTCAAATAAGTAAATAACTGCCAAATGTTCCAAAGTAATTGTAAGATTTAATTGCTGCAAATGTTTTAGATAAAGGAGAAAACAGAGGTTTCTATGTGTTAAAACTTCATTTGGCATATTGTGAAGTTAAATTCTCTGAAACTGCATTTAATTTATGAGACCTAATCTCGCGTGAAGTGCCATCAGCTGAGAAGGACTGCAGCGTAATTTGGGAACGTGTAGGTACTGGTCAAATATGTCATTCCTTTTTCAGTAAACTAATACTGGTTCTTTCCAAATGTCTTGTTTTGTTATTGCGTGTTACATGGGAAACAGCGTAGAATTCACTTAAATGTTTCTGTTCAGATTATATGCTTCTTGTTTATAAATTGCCAGGGGTAAACTATCAGTTGTGTATTTTAATTAGAGAAACTGCTGCTTTTCTTGAACTGGTAGTCTACTTTGTGATTTAATATATCTGGCAAAATCTTACCCTGTTGCATTTTTTTCTGTCCTGCTGAGTTCAACAGAAGGAACAATGGGCAATGTAGTGCTTGGTTAAATGAGTATTGTCACAAATACAACTGTCCCGTGCAATAATCATGCTCTAGAAAGATGTTCGGATAATGTGTCAGTGCAGAAGTACAAAATGCCCTTCTGAGTGGGTGTAAATTGAGTATATAGAGGAAAACTCTTCTGAAAGTGATACTTGACTATAAACATTTTCCAACTCTAAGATGAATTGTAAAATTCTGGATTTTCCTTTATTTTAATAAACAATTATATGAAAAAAGAACAAACTTTGTTCCTCTCTCATATTCTTAATTAGATTTTTGACAATAATTAAAATCTCTGCCCTTTAACCTTCTAATCAACATGCTTTGAGATTCATTTCAAGCCAAAAGATTCTTATTATGCAGAATTCTACAGAACACTGCCCTTAAAGGGCAGAGTGCATAGTTTCTATTAATCTAATGCCACAATATAATTAGGATGAGCCAAATTAATTGCTTGTAATTTTTGTCTGCAAATCTCTTGACTGAATACCTGAAAAACAACCTGATACTGGAATATAACAAACAGGAACCTTCCCCCCCCCCCGCCGTCTAAAGG
>NW_008794446.1:1959244-2009132 GCF_000699145.1 Aptenodytes forsteri | reverse complement strand
GAATCATAGAATCATAGAATCATAGAATCATTGAGGTTGGAAAAGACCTCTAAGATCATCAAGTCCAACCATCGACCCAATACCACCATGCCCACTAAACCATGTCCCTAAGTGCCTCATCTACACGTCTTTTAAAGACCTCCAGGGATGGGGACTCCACCACTTCCCTGGGCAGCCTGGTCCAATGTTTAACCACTCTTTCAGTAAAGAATTTTTTCCTCACATCCAATCTAAACCTCCCCTGGCGCAACTTGAGGCCATTTCCTCTCGTCCTATCGCTAGTTACTTGGGAGAAGAGACCGACACCCACCTCGCTACAACCTCCTTTCAGGTAGTTGTAGAGAGCGATGAGGTCTCCCCTCAGCCTCCTTTTCTCCAGGCTAAACAACTCCAGTTCCCTCAGCCGCATTTCAGATGGGGGCTAACATTTCTTACGCTGTTACTTAGGTAATAACGCAGATAGCATAAAGTGCTTGACATACTGCATTGCAAGTAGTTTATGTGACGTGCAGAGGATCTGTTCATTTGGCACAATAACTCGTCTTTATAGTACTTCCTGTATTCATTACACCTTTGTCTCAACATGGTCTCAAATCTGAACACAACTTTTCTGTTTGGTAAAGAGGCTTGATTTCAGTGGTAAGATGTACTTAGCAGATGTTTGCAAGTTGATTTGAAGTTTACAAGTTCATTTTGTTATGTCCAACTCATGTTTGACATGGTTGTAAAGGAAAAATTTAAGTTTGGAACCAGACTTCTGAGGGCTTGGGAGTTGTCATGAGATTGTGAAAAGAGGGCTGTACTCTCAGACTGGTACTGGTTTGTCTAACCATACTTTAAGGTGTACTTTGGACATCAACTCTGCCTGGAGTTTGTATTGTCTTTGGCTCTGGTTATGACTTGACTGATGTTAAATGAAAGACTTCCATTGTTTGTGATTAACTTTGTCACGCCTTTGCTGAAGTAAATTTAAAGGGTCTTTTTTTTCCTGTATTTTACATTTGAAAAAGGATGGCTGGTTTATATTACAAAGATACTCTGTGAAGAAAATTTTTGGCAGAATCATAAAGCGTTGATGTGAAAAGTTCCACCAAAACTTTTTAAGAGCTGTAATCATTCTTTTGGTTTATACAATATTATAGTAGTCTTACTTTTCTCAAATGTATTATTTGATAGAATTTGAAGATGTCATGGAAGTTTTTCAGGGAGGGAAGCACAATGACCTGATGAAGTATAGAAGAACTGGAAGACTTAGGAAATGGCCCTGATAATGGTTCTGACAGTGCTATGGCTTTCTTCCTTGTGTTCCCAAGCCACAAAATCTGACTTTATTCTGTGTTTGAGATTAAAAGACCATTTTCCTCTCTTGTTGCTACTAAATAATAACCATAAAAATTGTTGACATCAGGTCTCAAAAGTTGAGAATTTTTCTTCTTTGTGTTTAGGTTGGTGGTGAAAACCCAGCTCCTGCTGCTGCTCCAGCGATACAATGAGCAGCTGGAGCAAGAGAAGGAGCTGTGCCAGTACGACTGCAGAATGTTAGTGGATTCTGAAGGTGCTGGGGGCACAGCAGTCCTTTGTACGGCAGCATGCGGGTGGCCGTCAAATGGAGCACTTTAATAGGGCAGTGGAAAAAAACTAAATCCTGCAGTCATCCTAGTAGTGCTCTGGAGACTGTTTCAGTGATTTTGGCAGGAGCACTAAGCTCCAGCTGGGTAAAACTCAGTCCATGTACAATACATGGTGTTCAGATTTAAATACAGTATACCCAACTATACATCTCAGTAGTGAATTTCAGCCACTGTTCCTACTGATGGAAGGCAAATACCGGGGAGTATTCACAAAGGCTAGCATGATCTTTTTGAGGCTAATCTCTGCAGGCTGTTTCTTGAAGTTAATGGAAGTGAGGTTCCTCCAGAGAGAGATTCAGAGTAGCTAAATGAATCTTCAGTTCTGAATCGCCCTCTGGAGGAGCCTTTCTCTCTTTACTGACTAGAGAAAGCCATTCAGGCATTAGCCTGCAGGGGCTAATGTTAACCTCTGTGAATACCTTCCCCAACAGGCACTTCCCTCTCCTGTCAATATTGTATGTTATAGCATTGTACTACCTACTCGCTGCTGTTTGATCTCGATGTTTAGCACATGGTACAAAGCTCCCAGGGACTTGTTCAAAACCAAAATTACAAGAACTTGTTTGCATGAAAACAAACCTGCTTTTTTATGTGATATAATTAGTTGAATGCATCTTTTTTTTTTTTTCTTTCTTCTTACAGCAGGTTCAGCAGCCTTGGTGGGAGTGTCGGGAAGGCTTGTTGTTCTTTACAGAAAGCTTTGTCAGGTTAAAATTAGTTCGATGCCAGGTGCCTACGAAAGCTGCTCTATCACTCCCCCTCCTCAGCTGGACAGGGGAGAGAAAAATACAATGAAATGCTCCTGGGTCGAGATAAGGACAGGGAGAGATCACTCAGCAATTACCGTCACGGGCGAAACAGACTCGACTCGGGGAAATTAATTTAATTTAGTGCCAATCAAATCATAGTAGGGTAATGAGAAATAAAACCAAATCTTAAAACACCTTCCCCCCACCCCTCCATTCTTCCCAGGCTCAACTTCACTCCCGATTTTCTCTACCTCCTCCCCCTCCAGCAGCACAGGGGGACAGGGAGTGGGGGTTGCGGTAAGTTCGTCACACATTGTTTCTGCTGTTCCATCCTCCTCACACTCTTCCCCCTCCTTCTTCGCTGACCATGGTGTCTGCAGAGCTGTTTCTCTCACATTTTCCCACTCCTCTCTTTGGCTGCAGTTGCACAAGGTTTTTTTTCCCCTTCTTAAATATGTTATCACAGAGGCGCTACCACCGTTGCTGACTGGCTCGGCCTTGGCCAGAGGCAGGTCTGTCTTGGAGCTGTCTGGCATCGGCTCCATCGGACATGGGGGAAGCTTCTAGCAGCTTCTCACAGAAGCCACCCCTGCAGCTCCCCCACTACCAAAACCTTGCCACGCAAACCCAATACATGTCTACAAACAAAGAAGAAAATGTGAATACTGAAGAAGAAAGCAAAATACTACTTCATTTTTTCAAAGAACAGAATTGGTCTCCTTTATCTCCCTGAAGAGGTTCAGTGTTTCTGGAAAACAGGTTTTAAAGGGTTTGGAATGCTTACAGATAGCCACTAATAGAAAGACCAGGTGCAGGTGTTCCTGTTTATTACTATGAAGAAAATCCTGAGGCTATGAGTGGGAACTGTCAGTGTCTTTTCACTGATGAGAAATACCAGATGTTGCATGTAAGAACTATACCAACCTTAGAGGCTTTTGATCATTTTAATGGAGAAAATCACTCTTTGATTTTGAACAATAGATAAGTTTGTCCTATAATCGAGTTCTATTAATAGACCTTGAAAGGAATCTTTGTGTAGTGCGAGTGGGAAGATCACTATCCACGATCCCTTTCACTGCTTATGAGACTTGACAAGAAATAAGTCTGGGACAGTCTGAGCATTAAAAAAGGTTCAGGATTTGTCCCTATGGAATTCTGCCTCAAGTGAAGTGCCAGCTGAAAAGTGCAACATCTTTATCTTCAGAAGACTTGGCTGTGATAAAGATTCATTGCTGTCTGATGAAAAGTTTAAAAAAAAAAAAGTGGAGGATATGCTTTGTCTTACCTGTTGTGGTACGTGGTCATTTTGCAATTCCTGGCTCGCACCGTATGTCTTCTCATAGCAAAAGCCACAAGATTTTAGTAGATGTGGGCTATTCTGTGTGCTATCATAAACATCTTAGAAATTCAACTAAAGAGCTGTGGGCTATTTATAAGACAGTAAACATGAGGGAAATGTATATCTGAAGCATATCATCCACATCTAGTGAACATTCTTGCTATGGATGATCAGAAATAGCTTGGTATTAGCGCTGATTCATGCTCCTGATGCTTTGTAAGCATCAGGCATTACTTTGAACTGCTTTTCATGTCTCTTTTTTCTGAAGTAGTTCTGTTTAATATCTTTATCAATGATCTGGATGAGGGGATCGAGTGCACCCTCAGTAAGTTTGCAGATGACAGCAAGTGGGGCGGGAGTGTTGATCTGCTCGAGGGTAGAGGATGAAACAGTTTCTACGACCAGTGGTAGTGTCACAGGTAGATGGCAAGTCAATGGCAGCCTTAAAGGTGGTCTCTGTCTGGGTCTGTGGAAGTCAGTGGTGGGCTTAGCCCAACCCCAGTCCATGGCAAAACACTGGGGAGCTGTTGTCGTCTCCCATGAGTAAGCCTTGAGCTAGCTTCCCGTGAGAAAGCTTTGCCTGAATGCAGCTATCTCAGCCTTGCGTTACGTAGAGAGCACTGGCTGGTGAAAAATGTTCCCCGAGGTGTCCACTGCCAAGCACTGATGGCTCTCACCTCCTGCCAAAGCACAGACTAGTGACATCTCCATGATGCCACAGTAGACCAGAG
Organism: Aptenodytes forsteri; assembly: GCF_000699145.1. Classification (NCBI taxonomy): domain Eukaryota; kingdom Metazoa; phylum Chordata; class Aves; order Sphenisciformes; family Spheniscidae; genus Aptenodytes; species Aptenodytes forsteri. Next base: position 2,004,682 of record NW_008794446.1, on the reverse strand, counting down.
CTAGAGGCAGATGGTTTTACTCCATGCAACAGCAGGCTCAAACTTTCTTTGAGACAAGTACTATAATTACTCCTCCCTTTATCACAGCTCCTGAGAGCATGATAATTTGGGTAGAACTGAAACACATTGTTTAGCCTGGAGAAGAGGAGGCTGAGGGGAGACCTTATTGCTCTCTGCAACTACCTGAAAGGAGGTTGTAGTGAGGTGGGTGTTGGTGTCTTCTCCCAAGCAACAAGCGATAGGATGAGAGGAAATGGTCTCAGCTTGCACCAGGGAAGGTTTAGATTGGACGTGAGGAAAAATTTCTTCATCAAAAGGGTTGTCAAGCATTGGACCAGGCTGCCCAGGGAAGTGGTGGAGTCACCATCCCTGGAGGTATTTAAAAGACATGTAGATGAGACGCTTAGGGACATGGTTTAGTGGTGGATTTGGCAGTGCTAGGTTTATGGTTGGACTTGATGATCTTAAAGGTCTTTTCCAACCTAAACGATTCTATGGTTCTAATACTGTAGATTGCATGCTAGCTTTGCCAAAGTGCTGTTAGGTTTTACTATGGGCCAAACTTACTGCTATGACTTTTGTAGAGTATAGAAATAGAAATGCTTCTTCCGCACCGAGCTGGGTTTATGCAGACCTTAAATATATATGCCTGTGTAAGTAACTGGCCTGTGCAGCTCTCTGATTCCTTCCCTGAGGAAGCATGACATTGTTACCTTTAATAGTTGACCAGAATAAGTGAGCTGCAGTGGAGTATGGAGTGGTAAGTCATGCCTGATGAATGCCAGTAATAATGGCAGCCTCCTTTAAATATGGAGAAACTATAAAGAAGAATAATTCCATACATACATACATGGAGTCTTTGTGATTTTCTCTGGGCAACAAAGTTGTTGTCCCGCCTTTTGTTCAAGGCAGAGCTAAAGTCAAGTCTGATCTTAAGGGCCTTGTCATGCTTCTCACTTTTACACAAGTTATTTTGGAAATACTGTTGGTATGGAGGGACTTGTCACCCAGGTAAAAGTGGTATGATCAGGCTCTTGGAATTTTCACAGGCACCATGCTGACCAATTTACTTTCCTGAAATAGCTATTAGAATTACCTGCTGGTTTCAGCCATTGTATCAGTTCTTGTTGGGTGCTGCTCTAAAAGATATAGGTTTGTTTTCTGGGTTCTTTTTTATATAGGACTCCAGGTCTAGTTACAGGAGTCAAGAAAGGAGCAAATGTTAGTTATTTTGAATTAAAATTAATTGCATACAGAGTTGTTGGTATTTTTTCCCAACAATTTGCCCCTATTTGCAAAAGAAACCTTTGCAGTACCGTAACTAGAAGTGCAGTACCCGTTTCCTGCTTATTTACCAAAACGAGATCAAAGGTGTAGGCATTAAGCGGTTGTCATATCTTCTGATAATGTAGACTTGATTTTATGTCACGGCACAAAATAATTTTTAATGGCTGTTTCAAAATATCATTGACTATGAGCCAATTACTACAAGCCAATGAAAAAAGCAATGAGGTTGTTCACTGTCTGTCTTGGGGAATGAATAGTGAGGATTCTGCAAACTTACAGTGCTAACTGTGCAAAGTAAGCAAATAACTGTCAGCAGGTTGCTGTTCAAGAGTGGCTTGAACGGTTCTTGTAGCCACTCAAATGTGTCCGCTGCTAATTTAGTTTTCTATTTCTTGAAATTTTTATTGTGTAGAGCTAGGCACAAGAGCTGTTTCAAAGCTCTGTCACGTAAGCGTGGTAATTTCTTGCCCCAAATCCATTGCTTTTACCTGACCAGGTTACTGTTACTGTCGCATGGCTATGTTAAGCACATATTCTTACAGCTGCTACAATTTCAGTAGAAGCAGTCAGCATTGAACTGACTGACCTGTTCAGGTTAGTGACTTCCAGAAAAGTGAGGTTCCCCTATGTGGAGTCTATTGAGACACGTTTGGATGTTGCCCGCTAGTAAGTTACCAACTCTTCAGTTGATAATTCTTTAGAAAGCATTAAAATAAAATCTAGGAAATGTGGCCTGCTGCTCTAATATGTATGGCATAGAACCGCATCACAGGAAAAATGCTGCTGAAATGAAGGGGACTGCTGTTGCAGTGGAAGGGACTGGTCCTAACAATTAGACAGTTTTGCATATGGGACCAGATTCACACCTCCAATTTGATTTGTGGGGCTTTTTTGCTAAACATGTGAATTCCTTATGAAAGTAATTTTTTTCTGTGCTCTCTGTATGACTTCTTGCATGATAAGGAGGGAATCCAGAACGACATCTGGGTTGACAACCCAGTGCCTTGAACCAGACAGAGGGGGATTCCAGCCCTTGTTCTGGGAATGGTGTCTGTATTGTCCATCCAACAGCCAGCAGTTAAAACAAGGAAGAGGTCATGAGTAGAGGGAGAAGAACACTGGCCTTCTAAGGCAAATCCAGAGAGACAGCTCCAAATACTGATATGTATCTGTTCATTTTCTCTCTGGTGGTACACACCTTTCTTTACAGCTGCCTATGTATGTGTGCAGACTGCCCTCAGGTCAGGATAGCGCGTAGCCTACTGTTTTCAGTATTCTCCTGAGAAATGAGAGAGAGGTTGTTCTTCAGGATAAGGAGAAAATTGGATCTTCATCTTAATACTGTAGGTGAGCCCAGGCAGCCAAACTCCTAGGAGGTAAGGGGGAATGCCCCGACTCCCAGCTGGCAGCATCAGAGTGAGGTCTTTGTGGTTAGCAGAGTTTTGCAGGGCTTACAGTACAAAAGAAGGGTATTGACAAACTGGAGCAAGTCCACTAGAGGACTACCAGGATAGTTAGGGAACTGAAGCACATAATGTAGGAGGAGAGCGTGACGGAGCTGGCTTTATTCAGCCTGAAGCAGAGAAAGGTAAGGGGGAATCTTTCAAACATCTAAGGGGTGGTTGTATAGAAGATGAAGACAAAACTGAGTTAGAGGTGGGCAGTGAAAGCAGTGGACGTAGATTGCAGCATGGAAATTTCTGATTAATTATAAGGAAAGAAGAATTCATAGAGTGCTTGGACACTGGAACTGGTTGCTAAGAGAGGCTGTGGAGTCTCTATCTTTGGTGATACTTAAAAAATGATGGGATAAGGCCCTGAGAACTGATGTAACTGAGGCTGGCCCAGGTCTGAGCAGGGCTTGAACCAGATAAACCCCAGAGGTCCTTTCCAACCTGAGCTAGTCCCTGGCCATTTCTTTCCTTAATCCCTCTCTCCCAACTTTTTCTTGATAGAGAAGGAGCTACATCTTGCTTTGCCTTAGGTATCTGCCCAGATAGTGGAGACATGGCAGAGCCACAGCTCTTCCTACTTGACCACTTTTTGCTCTCCGCACACCTGTACTTTCTCAGAATACCTATAAAGGATTACAGCCTTTGGCCTCTTGCTGGCATGGCAGTCAAAGTTTGACCAGAGGGAATGGTCAAAATCTTAGTATCCTCTACTGTTGTGGAGAAGCTGTGATGCTGTGACAGTTGCATGAGAAGTTTGGAGTCTGACAGATGAAATATAAATGCATGTGTATTCATTATGATGTTAATATCAGCCATTTTGTAAATTACGTTTTTTTATGTTTAAATTGAAAACAAAAAGACAATGTTGGATGTAGCTAATCAGCTAATGTTTATTGCAGTAACTTTCTAAACCACATTTTCCTCACGTGGGTGGGGGAGGGAATGTAAATAGCATTACTGTAATAAAATGCTGTCAGAGGATCCATGTTGCTTGAAAAATTAACATCTTTCAATTCATTTTTACATTGACATTTCCAGTTAGCAGTAGTGATTTAGCAGTAGAGACCCATTAACTTGTGACAGGGTTCTGTTCTATTGCTATGGGCTCTTGAGTAGGTTACAAATAATAACGGCTAACAATAACAGCAGCTAGGCGTCTTTACCCCCGTCATGAATAGTGAAAGATCGTACAAGCACTCAATGTCAATAAGCACCACCCATGCAGAGCAGATTATTAGTACATGAACAAGGGCACAGCACGTCTTGCCAACTGTACAGCAGTCAATGTTATCCATTATGGGTGACAAGGAAATCAAAATGGTCCAATTATTTTTGTCAGATTCATTTAATTCCCACTTCTTGCCTAAATACTGCACAAAGTAAGAGTGGATGGAGTGAGCTCAGGTACTGATTATTTTTATTTCATGGCTCTGTTTTGGACAACTCCAACTCTCTCCAAGACAGACCTGTTCCAGAGAGGGATTGCAGGACAGTCAGTGCCATGTGGCCTCAGGTTCAGGAATATGTTGTTTAAAAGCTGGTCTGAAGTTTACCCATTTCATTTTTATTTGTAATCTTGTGGCCATAGAAACTTAGGATGGAGATCTTCCATTGGTTTTCAACCTTTAGGGTCAGGGATTGCTGAAGATTTATGTACCATATCTAAACATCTGCAAATGACAGCAGAAAGCAATTTTAACCATGTGCTTTTGTGAATTAGCCTGTGACTTAAATTTCTTCTGTCCTACTGAAATGCCAGAGGAACTTATAATGCCAGAAAAATTTGCAGCCACAGAAAGAGTTTAGGGGGGCATTAAAAAAAAATCTCAATAAGGTCTTAAAAACAAGAGCACTTGAGTGTTGCAGGGACTGATGAGGCTTGATATCCCATTTCTTTGTTGCAGTTCTCTCCGAACTTTCATTGGTGACCACTGCCCTGTGGTTATTCCGTTGCCCTGATTCCAAACTCTTCCAAATATGAACTGAAGAGGCAATTGTCTCTAGGCATTTCTAAAAAAACACTCTACGTCTTTCACTTCTGACCATTCAGGACGGTCATCTGTCTGATATCAGTGATGCTTCCATAGGAGACAACATGTGTTTTGTCATCAAAGTAGTGTAGACTATCTTATCTCTAAATTATTGAAGTAATGCAGTTTACACTGGGAAGCCCTCACAGCTAAGGAAACATAGCAAATACATTTTACGGTTGGACTTGATGATCTTAAAGGTCTTTTACAACCTAAGTGATTCCATGATTCTGTTCTATGGTTCTACATAAAGTGTCTTGGGCCCTACTCTAAAAATAGTTAAAGTTACCAGCTATTTTTAGCTCTCTGAAATAAAATGAGAAGAAAACCTGTAACTTTACCACTTTTTACTGAAAGTGGCAGCTATCAAAGGAAAGTATGCATTCAGTTTTTCATATTGTGCCTTAAAAGCAAATTTTATTTTCAGTTTGAACAGTGAGATCACCTGGAAAGCAAAGCTTCATTAAATTGCTGCTCTGATACGCTTGCATTGCTTGATGACGTCAAATTAGAATGGCAAGGAAAGGCTGTAACAGCTTCCAGTGTTCATCACAAAATCACGATGTTTGCAAAGATATTTTAACTCAGGGTTTATCTAGTTAGTGGAAATGATTTTAATGAAACCCTTGACAGCTTTTGTCTGAAGAGTTGACATTTGATGATGATAAATGCAAAATAAATTCCTGCTTATTAGTGCTCAAATATTAGTTTTAGTAACGCTCCCCTGATATGAGCAAGGTATATCACTGCATACTAAATCTGCATTGTACTGCAATTCACGTTCCAGTGTAAAAGCTAAATGAAGACAAATAATTACTTCCATTATCCAATGGTGGTGGATTGAAACATCAATTCTGTCCAAAAAAAGAAAGAACAACAACTGTGAGGTGACAAATAAGTAGTTATGGTATCAATATGTATGATCATCTACCTAAGTTCATGTGAACTTTTAGTATTAAAAAATGAAATATTGTTATAAGTTGGATAGGGAAGATCTGCAACTGAAATGCACTGTCTCTTCTTCATTTTGGTTGCCAAAACCAGTGTCAGCACCATTCTATTTGATTTAATGCAGAAAACTGAAAGTACAAAGAATTGTAACTTTTTTAATACAATAATTCTTCAACTATTTTTGTTGTCAACAGGCTCACATGAATTACATGCAATCAACATGTGGAATTTCCAAAGGAATCTGCAGCTGTTCTGGAAAACTGTTAGGGGTCTAAAATTGAAGAAGGCTGAATGCAATTGATCTGGTTTAACTATTGGTCCCGCAATAGTTAAAGAATAAGGCAAGAATAAGTCTTAACTGTACTACAAAGTGTTTCCGCAAACGTGTTCTTCTTTTAAAATACGGGTAAAAAAGATGCTGCGCTTTCTGGAGGTTTTCTAGTCCAGTGTTTTACTACACTTATATTTAGAAAGTTTTTCCCAAACTCCGTTTTAATTTGTGAAAATTAAGCCTGGTTTATCCTCTTTTCCTGCTGTATATTTAGAACAACTGCTGGGACCAATGACAGGTGCCTAGTTCTACAGAGTGTAGGAGAAGCCTAGTCAATAAATTTAGGCTAAGGGGACTACTAGCACAGGTAAGATGGATTCCAGTCAGAGAGGCTTTTACAGAAAACAAACACGTCCTTAATGCATCTAATGAACAGCGCAGATGTGGGAGTTGATGCTTCCTGTTCTCCGGAGATGATTGGTTTTATTAGCTTCCTAGCTACCCACAGTATTACTGGTCATAAACTTAGGCAGCGTAAAAAGCTGTTTGAAACTAAGCTGAAAAAAACCCTGTGGATTCTGCTTTAATTAAACTCCTGTCAGAGGTGCTAAGGCAATAAATTAATTTGCAATCTTATAAATAGCTCTGTCAATTCAATTAATTTCTTGCATCATACATTTAAAGATGTTAATCTTTCTTCACTAAGGTGCTTTTTTCACTTTAGTTAATGCTGCCATTTTCACACTTCATTCTTCTTTTTTCCCCAGAATTCTCTTCCCAGCTACCGTTTTATAATTTCCTTCTTCCTTTGTTTTAATCCAATTCAGATTGTCTATCATTAGCTTGAGTCTTGTTCCATCCCAGCTCTTTGAATTCCATTTTTCTCTTCTTCTCTTCCTGAGACCTTTCCACAGTCTTCATTTCTGTTATTTAATGTAGCACAATTAAAGTGGTCTATGTTGCTGGCTTGTTCTGAATTGCTGAACAACCCTCCTGCCTGTTTCGCTTTCTTAATCCCCAGTCTAGCTGATGCCTTGACTGTATTTTTTTTCTCTTCCTGGCCCCAGGGCTAATTTGGTGTGTGAGGAGGTGCTGGAATGTTAATGTATATAGCTGGAAAAGTCTCCTCTACACCAAATACAGGTTCACCAAAAAAAGAAAAAGAAGAAAAAATCTGGCATGCAATTTGGCAAGCCAAAGCTACTTTGAGTGACTTTGAGCAAGCCATAAATTGCTTTTGTGCCTTATTTTTCCTCTAGTTTTCTTTTGGGTCCTTGTTTTTAACTTTTTGGTCTGGTTATCTTCTATTTTTTCTTTTTTTTTTTTCCTGGAATAGTTCATACTTTAATCCCATTATCCTACAAATCCACCATACACCATTATTTCCTTGCTAACTACAGCAGCTGATAATCAGTATGGCCAGGTCTCATGCAGAGAGATGAAAACACAATAAACAGAGCATGAGAAAATGTTTCAGGCATTTTAAAATAAGCCTAACTGCAGTAAGAGACTATAAAAATTATGTTGGTTGGGAGAATTAGTTCAGGTAAAAAATAGTCTTTACTCAGTTAAGTAACATAGGATTTTTTGTTAATGGAGGCTATTAAAAATCTCTTCTCAAGCGCTGAGGTGCTTCTCTTGGGAGATGCACAGGACTGTGGAAGTTAATACAGGGTTTGCATTGTTGGAGGGTACAAGCCCATGTATTTCATCCAGTGTGCACCTTGCAGGGGTGCACAAATTGCTGGATTCTTACTATGTTGGATCTTGCCGCTTTGCAACACACTCACGTTATCGTTAAACAAAACAATTTGCAAATCTGTGTAGTTTGTTGAATAGCAGCATTCCTGTTATTAGTGGATTGTGGAAAGCAACTTGTGACAGTATTAACTTTTAGCTTTGTGGCTGACTAGCTCAAACTGAGAGTGACTGATTTGTTGCAGGAAACTCTCTAGCAATTAAACTGTCTGCCACTAGGAAATGCTAACTTAACATTTTGATCCAGCTTACAGGAAAGTGAATTAATACACAAGTCTTCTCTTTAGTTATGGTTCTTCCCATCTGCCGCACGTAGAATACCCGCCCTTGTCTCATGCATAAACCAACATGCATAAGGTGGGATAAGGAAAGAGAGAGAAGGACGCGTTACAGCTGGTTCTTTTCCAGCTCTGTTCCTTTCATCTCTGACATTCCCAGTGCAGGCCCCTTCTGCGCATCACAGAGGAGGGACTGTAAACTGTAAAACTTCCCCCCGCCCCCAAGAGAATAAGTGCTTCCCCAGAAAATGGGGTAAATGTGATATAAGGGCTCTCTGACTCCAAAGATGTGGTAACACTGGAAGATTTCCTCTGTTCTTTCTTGGCATGTTTCCCTTCAAGGACTGAACTGAGCTACCACCAGACACTTTCGTTCTAGAAATGAGAGCTAGCTTATTTTGGCAAAATGTCTATGCCAGTAGTGGAAGGCCTAGGAACGTGTTATATCAGGAGACATAATTGTAGAAAGTAGGTAATAATATAAAATAGGAGAGCCTGCAATAATGGAAGCATAGATGTAATTTATATACAGGTGAGAAACCAAACAGAACAGTATACGTATGAAGCCGATACAAATTGCCTTTCTAGTGCAATATGCACATCAGTCAACAAGACGACAGTAATATTCAGTTTCTAATTCCTCAGTGAGCACTTCCTGTCGGCTCATACATTTTTAAGGTAAGATTTGGGAGCAGTTTTGGTTTTGATATTTTTTTTTTTCCATCAGAAAAAGCACAAAGTTGATGAAAAGAAAAACCCTTTTCCTAAAAATCCGGGGGGGGGGGGTGTAAAATCACCGCACAGAACAAAATGCTTCAAATGACAAAAACTGGTGTGTCTGCACTTGTGTATGGAAGGTATGGCATGTTATTGTAAGATGGAAAGTAGTCGAGGAAGAACTTATTTTATTCCTCTGGAAATACTAGGATTTATTTGTACCGATCTGTGACTCCAGAAGGGGATAAAAGTGCATTCACTACGTTCCTAAGAAAAAGCAAGACAGAAGAATTTAATTAATCAAACTTTATTGATTTATTAAGCCTGCTTTCTCAGTACAGTTCTTCATGTGGCAGAGGGCAGGTGAGAGTTTAAACGAATGCTTCATGCTGTAGCTCTCTGTGAAGGAAAATGCCTTAAATGGCTACAAACTCAGTATACCTCTGCTGCTTCATCTGTCTCTTAAAAACATAAATTTTACATTTTGGCACTATGTAAAATAGCAATTCTAAGTGAGACAGGCATAGCAAGAATTACAAAATGTGTGTATGTAAGGACTAGGCAAAACTTTCTGATACAGTATGTTATTATTAGTTATATATGCCTGGGAAATTTGATTATTATCTAGAAATCCAGAATAAATTTCTGTTAACAGAAATTAATCCCTGAAGTTGTTAAAAGCACAGGGCTTGCTACGGACTCTTGCTGGCAGAAGCATTAAACATGGAAAAGAGTTTTCTTAAAACTGTGGACGGAGCTCTCTGCCAGCATCCATGGGCAACAGGGTGGCATCATTGTTTGACCAAGGCCTCATCTTGTATGTCTGCTATGTGATAATCCATGAGATAAGCAATGGCAAACTTCTTCTGTCACATTTGTTACATCACATGATGCATTCATGCAGGCCACGAGACCTCCCTGCTATCCTTCCCTTCTGAGGAACTGCCCTAAACAGATCAGTCTGTCCCAGATGTATAGTGGAATCCAGACAAAAATAGAGAAAGTAAGGAAAAAGTAAGTCCTCTGTTTGTGATGAGACATCATCCAGGATGGCAAAGGTTTAGGATGAGGAACAGGAGTGAGGAATAGGAATGATTCGTCTCCATTGTCAACAGAGTGGGCCTGAATGACTAGTTCAGGTACAAGTATCTCCACTTTGGGGAATGTGGATCCCACCCTTTTTGACTAAATTGTATTTTTTTTCCCGCTACACCCATTTCTTTCGAACAAAAATGTGTTTACAAATTCATCATGCATTCAACAAAGTGTACAGATCAAAAAAAGTAACATATTACTTGTTTGAATACCTGCATTTGGTTGTGAAAGACTGAATTTAAGGGACTTACTAAGTCACCCAGGGCTAATAAAAAGGGTATCCCCAGGACACAATCTGATAAAAGACTTGGGACATCACCACAGCAGTTTGGGCATCTGACCCCAAGGCAGATTTCAGACTCCTGTTTCCTATACAAGACATGCATTGTAGAAAAGGTGAAATACTACAAAGACAGACATTAATTTAGCAGTCCACCACAAAACATCTGGATCATGGACCATCATAGGAGAAAACAAATGTCATCTGCCGTGTAGCATCTGACAATGTAGAATTAATACAGGGCACTGCTGAGACCTTGCCTGAGAACACTCCCTACAACTGCAGGTTTTGGCAATTGTAGAAGATGAATCTTAATGGGAAGAATGTAAAGACAACTGTTAAAGTGATAAGGGAAATGGCTAGCTTGTTTTATGAACAGAAATGTTAAAAGCTGGGCTTGTTCATTCTTGCAAAATGAAGGCTAAGAGTGGATATAATTTCTTTTTATAAATATATGAAAGCAACAAACACTAAGGAGGAAATGAGCTATTTAAGCTAAAAGTCAGTATTGGTACAAGAACAAATGGATACAAAATTGCCACGAATAAATGTAGGTTAGAATTTAGAAGGTGGCTTCTAATCTTGAGAGGAATGAGAAGGTCTCCGACAACCGTGTGTGACAGGAACCAAAGTAGCTGGAGCTCTCGGATAGATCTGCTTAGACCTTCTTTTACTGGGAGCTTCCCAAGTAAGACTGAAAAGCTTTTAAACTCAAAAGGCTAGAATAATTTATTTTTATAAACTAGAATAGTTTATTTTTGAAATATTGAAAACACAAAGACACTAAGTAAACCAACGAAAAATAAAAAAGGCTTTGTACATAATTGTCTTGCTTGTCTGCTGTATCCTAGTGAGGCAGGTCCTTGTTTCCAGACAGCTCAATGACATTCTGAGTTGCAGAAACCTCCGTTCCATCCCTCTGGTCTCAGGGAGGCTTTTTACTCCCTTCTGGGGCTGGCCTGGCGTCTTCCTGTTCCTCACTGCAGTCTGCCAGCTCTTGCCTCTCCCACCCCGGAGCATCTCCCTCTACCCAAGCAGTAGGTCTCCTGGGAAAGTGCAAGCTTCCCCTCCTTCCAGGTTACAGTTTCCCAGTCAGCATTTAAAGGAACATAATATTCAGCTGGAAAGACGTAAGTGCAATGGATACCATCCACTACACGTCTGAAAGAAGTGACAACAAAGTACCTCTGTAATTTAAAGATAGAGTCAGATCATTTATGAAGTAGAAAATGAAATACGTCTGTCTGTAAAAACAGAGAAGCAGGCATGCTGATGCCGGAGGTCTCTGTCCACTGCAGTTGGGAATGTGGCAGTAAGAACACAAGCTGATGCTTTCCCATGTTTCTGAATAAACACTCAAACCAACATAATTGCTGAAGATTCAGAAGGCACGTATGACATCTGTACTCAGTCCTGCCCATTATCTGCAACTGCTATAGATGTTTGGCTTGTTAATTAAATGCTTTCCTGTAACTGGGGCAGAGTGATTACGTTTCTGTCTGAATTCCCATCCCAATTTGAAGATGACTTTCAGTAATCTGGATCCCCTCACCCATGCAGTAAATGAAACAGAGATATGTGAGGGAAATGGTTTCCCTTCCTGTAAAGGCTATCTTGTAACACATGTGTGAGCAGAAACAGAGGTTGCATAAACAGTCTTACTTCTGGCATTCCCTACTTTGACTCCACTACGTTCATCTCAAACATATTTTGACTAACTTAATGCAGATGAAACGTCCTGTGTGTTTGCAGTGGAGATGATAGGATGCTTCAAACTTCCAGACAGACAATATTTTTTGAAAATAAACTCTTTGGGATGAAACCTTAAAACATTCTTCTGGTCCTTAAAGTTTCATAAAAGTTTGCTTGAGGCTCAGTTTTTGCCAGCATAGCTTTGTCCATCCCAAGTTTCTGTGCAGTATGCTGTATGTCTCCTGTTGTCCATCGTCAAAGAAGGGGTTATCCTGTCCTTGTGGCGTGCGTGGAAGTGTGTACCTTGCATGTTAAAGACTAGGTAATCTTTGGGGAGCTAATATTTCTGGATTGTTGCTTTTAAACTCCAGTTCCTACCCCATAAAATTTTATGCCTTACTCCCATGAGCAATCCCTTCACAAAATGGAATTTCATTTGTGATTTAGGATTGCACGTATCACAAAATCTGTCAGGGCCCTGAGGCACTGCCAGCCCTGCCTGTCCCTGCCCAGTCCTCCTGGGCCTCCTTCCACCCTGCCCATGGCCCAGGACCCCATGTCAGCCCCCCCAGGGCCATCAGTCCCTGCCCCAGCGACACCGCAGCAGGGCTGGTCTCCAGCTCCCCACAGCCTTGCCTGGCCATGGGCCCCGCTGAGCTGGGCCCACCCATGGGCCCACATCCCAGCCCAGTCTTGGCCCGTCCCCAGGGAGGTGCCCGATGCTCAGGGCTGGGGCCTGCCCTGCTCCTGGCCGGGGCGGTGGGACGGGCCCCGGCTGCCAGGCCTTGCCCTGCTGCCCCAGGGGAGCCCTCCCCAGTTCCTGGCTCCCCGTCCCTGAGGGAGACACTGGCCCTCGCTGCTCCCTGACAAAATCTGCATAGGATCGAGTCTACTCCACAGACTGACGCTTCTGTCAAATATTACAATTTTTTTTGTGTTATTGAAAAAATTTTCATACTTAAATTAGTTTATACTGCTATAGAATCCTATTGACTTGACATAATTCTTAGGTCAGGCTGCAGATTTGTAATTTAAGCTATTGACGTTAAGGGATTTAGATCAATACACCTTTAATATTTCTAATATAGCACTACAGTAATTCTAAATGTTATACAGTGTATTGTTTCATTGTAATTATTAGTTCAATTAATTTCTTGCTGGATATCTAGACAGTGCAGAAAGTACCACAATTAATTATGAATCCACATCCAACTAGATTTGTTATTCTGGTCATTTTTTTTAATTAGTGTTTAAAATATTTACAAATTTTTCTTGCAAAATGATCCAGCATTTGATTTGTGTTCTTTTTAGTTATTTTTGGTTTTTCAGTGGCTCTAATGCTTTTGAAATGTGCCAAAACAGTAACGGTGGGCAAAGAAAGCTTCCATTTCGTTTTAGGATCTGTGAAGTCCTGATAACCTTCTACAATGAAGTGGCTGGCTTCGTAGATGAGGAGAGGGCAGTGGATATTGTCCACCCTGATTTCAGCAAGGCTTTCTATATTATATCCCGTAAGATCCTAATAGAGAAGCTGATGAAGTACGGGCTGGATGAGCAGACAGTGAGGTGGATTGGAAACTGGCTGAATGGCCGTGCCCAGAGGGTGGTGATCAGTGGCATAGTCTAGTTGGAGGCCAGCGACTAGTGGGGTACCCTAGGGGTCAGTACTGGGTCCGGTCCTGTTTAACATCTTCATCAATGATCTGGATGATGGGGCAGAGTGTACCCTCAGCAAGGTTGCAGATAACACCCAACTGGGAGGAGTGGCTGATACGCCAGAGGGTTGTGCTGCCATCCAGAAGGACATCAACAGGCTGGAGAAATAGGCCAACAGGAACCTCATGAAGTTCAACGAGAAGTGTGAAATTTTTTTGAAAGAAAGAATACGGACAGTCTCACACACACGGATATTTTGATCCAGAACACCAGCAGACCAGTCCCAAACCAGCTATTCTACTCTCATACATACCCAGTATGAGGGCTGTAATTTCTAGAACATAGACCTGATCATGCACAACACTATGTATTTCCTGTTGTGACCTAATTGTATGATTAGGGAGAAAATCAAGAATAATTCTTGTGTTTTGGTGTTCTTCGTGTTACGGCCTGGAGCTAGGAAATCATTACCAGTTAGTGCTTGCATAATAGTCACACAAGAGGGAGTAGAGCCTCGCGCTTTCTGCAGTCTGTTTTGATGCACTGCTTCTAAGATGGAGGATGTTTCTTGATCATTGTAGTTAAATATGATTCCTCACACAATTGGGTTTTATATTGCACACAGACTGCTTGGCAATAAACTGGAGAAATAACATCATACTTCTAATATCCCGCTTCAATTTTCTTTGGAAAGAAAGTCTATTTAATCACAAAACTAAATTCAGCCACATACCTATATTTCTTTTTGTACTGTGGTATTTGTAGGAGCAGCACCATGACCACCTGATGTATTTCTACAATCCGGAAAGAAAAAGGAATGCAAATCTGGTTACAGGGAAATGCAGGTTAGAAGTCAAAACAGATTCTGAGAAATTTTCTTTTCTCTCTCAGTAGCTCTAAAGCTTCAAAGCAACAACTGCAATTCCCAACCATACTCTCCCCAAACAATTTCTTGCCCTCTGCAACAGTCCAAGGTCTTAGGAAATGTCTTGGGTTTATTTCTATGATACTCATAGAAGTTTTTATTCTTTTAGGCTACGTATGTGTGTCCACAGACTGTTTGTATTCATTGCTGCACCTGAACTGGACAATCCTCAGTGTAACATGCAAGACGTACTATATTGAAACATTTACCTAAAATTTTAATATCTTATTTGGTTTTAGTCTCCCAAACGACTCATATCAGTGGTGCCAATTTTCTTTTCTCTTCTTCTTGTTTGTTACGACATTTGTTCCTAGAATTAATAAAGTATTTGGGAAAAGGGATAGCATCACATCTTCCCATCCACAGTTACTATTTCTTCCCTCCATGCAAGTGATCTCAAAAGGCAGAGGTCAAATTTATGGTTTTGTTCTATCCAGTATACCAAACACCCATGCTGATACTATGATGCTATAGTATCTAGTATTATATGTTTGGAGTTTATCTATCTGCATAGTGACATACATGGAAACTGATATGATGGTCAGGTAAAAACTCACTTATGCTGGAGTCAAAACTTCAGTCCTTTCTAGTCCTTGCTGCTCAGTAAGTACCAGGACAGTACCACTCTGTGCTGCCTCAGAAAAGAAAGAAGAAACAAGGATTTTCAACAGAAGATCAAGAGTTTAATGCAACTGTTCTGCGACACTTTTTTTCCCTGCTTCCTTTACATTCTTTACTGTCCTCACCTGTTCTCCTCTTGTTGCTGGCAAGAATTGCTGGCAAGTCTTTTTCTTCCTCCTCTTTCTAGTCTCAGCTGCCCTTATTTTTGCCGCAGGTTTCACCCAGACCCTCTCAATCCCTTTGATGAGGTGCAGGCAGTACAGGAGGTTGGGATCATGTGCATAACAGTATCCTCTTGCTGCTCCTTGCTTCTTATTTGTTTTCCTCAGCTCTGGCATAGGTTCCTCCATATGCTGCAGTCTTCTGGGGGATTTCCGCACCTTTGTGTGGGTTGCCCAAGGGCTGCAGCCCCTCAGGGGTGTCTCTGCCGTGGCATATGTTGCCACAACCACTGTCCCCTCAGCATGGATGGACTCCCATACCTCCTCCGTTGTGGAGCGCCTCCTGCCATGACCTTCAGCCATGTTCCCAACAATGTCTCTTTCCACATCTCCTCTGTGCTCCTTATGTGTCCCCTCCATTTCTTCTCCTCCCAGCAGCTGATGCCCTTTCTTTAACGTTTGCACAGAGGCACCCTGTGCTCCTGCAACAGCTGCAGTTTTGGGGTGTGACAGGTTGCTCACAGCAGTTTTGCAGCTGGGTAGAAGTGGCTGTGATTGGCCCAGGGCTGTTCATGGCCATCTCCTACAAAGGGCCCCCTGCAGCCTCCTGCTGCCAAAACCTTCCCAGCTATGCACATGCACCTTTCTTCAAGACATCAATCAATTTAGCCAAAAATCGACACTATTTCAGCTATTAGCAAAGAAGGAACCCCCATGGTCTTCAGTGCCATAGACAATGGGTTGTTTCATGTTTCAAATGGCACCACAGCAAAGGAAGATGTCTGCAGATGGGGAAAGCAGAAACTGCGGTGTAAACAGGCACTGGTCTCCACTGTACACCACTACAAGGTACATGTTTTCCCCTCCACGGTCTGAGGGCCTGAAACAGAAAAGTTATTTTTGATCCAAGGTCCTGTGTTAGGTTTTATAGGTACTTATAAATGTTGCATTTTATGTCCATGTGTTTCTGCTAAGTGTTCTCTGTGCTTGTGCCGTGGCTCGACATGTCTTGTCAAGAGAAAGGTTGGAAAGGGCTGAAGATGTTTCAAGATACTCTGCAGATAACATTAAGCACTGCAAGTTGCTAAAACCTCTTCTCTCTTACCAGCTCACATTTTTAGTAAAACATATGGAAAGTGCAAGCCGGCTATTTGAAGACACTTCTGAGAAGTGCTGGTTTACAGGATTTAAAAGCTATCCAAAATATTACAGTTTTCTTGGATTCTGCTTTGTTGAGGGGTTCTATTTATATTTTGGGGGCGATTGATTTATTTATGTATATTGGGAGAGAGGTGAAAGATGAGTGAATGAAAGAGAAACATTTTTTCACTATTATTGAAAGAATATGATAAAAAGAAGAGAAATTCTGTGTTATTGAAAAAGAGCTGTAGGAAGAATTGACACCCAGGCAGTTTATATTCACATATAATATTAGTAAATCACTAAAATGATAAAAGTGTCACTGCTAGGCTTTGCTACAGAAATTAAAAACAAGACAGATCAGCTGAATCTCTCAGAAGGAGGCCAAAAGAATAAGAAAAAAGTCCTTGACAAGAACAATTCATATTGTAATTATTGAAGAACAAATGAAGAGGGGAGTTTGTTGCCTGGTTAGCTAGTCCTGTGAAATCATTCACAGCTGTTCATATCTCCTCTGTCATCATCTCCTCTTCCTCCTGCTTTCTCTACTGGTCCTGCTCCAGCTCCCACCCTTTTCCATCCTGCTTCCCATGGCCCCCCTGGCCCACACTGCCCATCCTGCCCCCCTTGCTCTGCCTTCCTTCTTCTCCATCATCTCTTCTTGCTTTCCTTTACTCAGGTACCAGGCAGAGGGATGGAGAGAGAGCTGTAGGCTTTCCAGGGGGTTGCATCTGCTCTTGGAGGAGCCAGAGGTTGAGAGTGTTTTCCTGTGTCTTCAGAGGATGTGGGGTAGCTCTGGATCAAATCCTGGGAATTGAACTACAAAGAAAAACCTGTAAGGTGTTGCAAACTGAGTAGGTACTGCAATGTAAGTGTGCTGAGGATGGGGAAAGTGATGTTCTAGGGACAGCTGGGGGGAATACTGCATCCTGTGCAATTGTCCTCTTGGAGCAGTTTTGCAATGATGTATGTTAGTAAGAGTCTTTCCAAAAATATCTGGGAGGCCAAACATATCTGTGCCCTCAAAAGAGAAAATGTTCCTTATCTATGAATCAGAGGAGATCTGGAGGTCAGAACTGGAAAAGCATTTTCTTTAAGAGGCAAAAATGTTTTAGAAGCAAGAGAAAAAATAAGTGGGTATTTTAAAACACAGTATGGAAATTATGCTTTCTTTGTAAAGTGCTTTGAGATCAGTAGGTAAGAATTGTGTACGTAACCACTATCTTATATTCAACTATAAAGCACACCTTTTGGAACAAGCTGTCAGAGCTGCTGTCGTGTTACCAATAATTTGTCTTGCATTATTTACTCCTGAGAGGAAAAAATAGGGAGAGTCAAGTTCCCCTTAGAATTAATTATCATAAACCTTAAAATGAAAAGTCAGTCTGATTATGAAACCACTTACTGTTCAGGATGAAGGCTGAAGTTCAAGCAGTTGCAAATGGGAACTGCAGAAGGCTTTAGATATTAGAGGAAAAGAGTGAATGATGATCAGCATAGCCTGCTTTAAAAAAGTCAGGTTACATCTAGCCATAAGTAAAACAAAAGCAATATGTAAGTGGACAGAGCAAAATCCAAGTAATAAAAGAAGCACTCAACATTGAAGGGTCAGACCTAGGATCAGTGTTTACTTGTACAGAGGAGGAGTCTTGTATAGACTTGTCAAATTACCAGTTTCATTATGTACAGAGGAGGAGTCTTGTATAGACTTGCCAAATTACCAGTTTCATTCTTCTGCAAATGTTGGATTGGTTTTACAGGATTTTGAGGTTTCACCTAACCTGGTATTAAATAGCGCAAGAGAGGAGACTTTAATCATTTGGTTTGGGAGATTGTTCCATAGACTGATAGACCTAATTTCAAGGAAATGTTATTTAGACTTTCTTCTGCAGACGCTTCTAGTGATTCAGAATTACTTGGTTTCTGCTTTAGTTTACATAATTTGGGACTCCTTATTTTATACTTTTGGTTAAACAGAAACATCATAAATAAGATAATGACAGCAGAAATCTGATTCCAGCCGCCCATCCAGTGATATTTCTGAAGTGTGATAAAAGTATCATACAAGCATATCAACCACAGAAGAGGAGACAGTGTGCACATGGGAAAGAGAAATAGATCTGTGGCTCATAATGAGCTATGGATATAGACCCGCTCAGCTGGGCTCAGAGGCGACCTTTTTCAAAGTTTGGCTTAAATCCCACAGATGAGAAGCATTTTCATATTAAGGCTAAGGTAAGACGAAGGAACACCATATCCCTGCTTTTGTGCCAAATCCATTTCTGTTTCCTCTGACCACTCTGGGGCTTGGAGGTACTAAAGTGAATACATGCTTACAGAGGTCTCCTTGTACTTCTCAGGATATCAGAAATGAGATGGAAAGACCCCTGCATAGTTCCATAGACCATAATGTCCATAATAAGTATGATCTTGGTTGCTGTCATGAGACACCGCTATATTTCTAGAGGAGACAGGAAGAATGATAAGTAAGTTCTATAGGAGTTATTCTAGTCACCATTTCTTCTTAAACGATTTTTTAAAAATTTTTTTTTGGTGATACCAATCTATAAGGTTCAGATCTCGGACATAGAACAGCTAGGTCTCTCTTAACCAGAGAACGATTTTACTGCATAATACAGGTATTGCTACCAAACTAATCTCATTTTATATCATTTTGCCTCATTCCCCAAAGCATTTCCACACCCACATCCTACAACCTACTTTTTGTTCTGTGCCCACACAAAAAGAAGAATGGAATTTAAAAGATAATTTCCTTTATTTATATTATGCAATAAAACAGCAGCTAGTAGAAAAAAAAAATCCTGAATTCTTAACAGTTATTAGTCCAAAACCCCACAGAATTCAGTAAGGCTTTTCTTTTCATACATTTACTTTCATATATCAAACATAGTTATGTTACAAGATAGGATTTCTTTGTAGTTAATAGAATATTTCTGTCAATACTTTATCCTGCTTCATCTTATCATTTGTTCTGTCATTTTATTGATAAGCAGAGGACTATGGGTTTTTCAGAGGAGTCTGAAAGCTTTTAACCTTTCCACTGTTCTAAGATCCTAACTTTGACAACATAGTCACCGTTTTATCCAGCGATGGTACGGATAGCTAGTATCTGGCTGCCAAAGACAGCAGGTGTTTTGATTCATTCGTCTGTCTACTGATTCAAATCACAAGCCGTTCCATTACACATCTATACAGTGGTAGTTTAACCTAGCTGTAAGTGCATCATGTGTCTAACTCAGATGCCAATGAAAAACTACTAATGTGAAAGCCTGGAATTTGGCTTCACGGTTAGTGGTCACAGTGGTGAGCCATACCATTGTAGGAGGTTGTACCTCAGCCTCCTCTTACCCGTTACCCAGATTTGCCTTAGCTCCCTGTCGAATACTTATGCCTGTAGTAGCCTGGGGAGCATGTCAGCTCCCTAAATATAGGTCACTTTAAGATGAGTTTAGTCACTTTCTGAGCTCTGCTGACTCTATGAGTTAGATATTTAGGAGTATGGGAGACCTTTTGCAGCTGGAAGCTTGATAAAATACCTTGTAGCACCTCAAATGATGCCAGATGCCTATGCTCGTGCAGTTAAATTCTGCCCTAGATCTCCACTGATTATTGTAGGTGCTCCCATATGGACACTATGCTTTAATTGTGGGTATCCACCTTTAGTTATACAAATGCACCAGAAGAAGGTACTAAGAAAGGTGGTACATGAAAAGCTTGATGACCAGTATATCTGTAGTCAGAGCTCAGGGCTATACCAACAGAAATCTTAGTTTTAGAAAATTCTGGCAATATTCTGTACCTTCAAACCCAAATGACCAGCAGTCTCAGATATTTTGAGAAAATGAAGAAGGACGTCACTGCTTTCAAGATCGAATCTATGTCATAATACTGTCCAGGTAGACACTCTTTGCAAGATTATGTAACCGTAGGAGTTGTCAGTGTAATAAAATGCTATTATCTCTTTTCGTATTAGGAAAGAAGCTCATGATTGAAATGATCAATAAATTTCCCATTTTATTTTCAATATATATGTGTTGGGAAAATAGGAAGTTGCACGCTCATTAAATCTACAGCTGACTTTTAATGGTGCTTTTTCTCATCTTGGATAACTTTATTAACAGAGTAAATCCTTTCCTGTGTTTTTCACGTAATTGGAACAAAAAACTTCTGTCAGATATAAATGATTTGTTCAGAATCTCATCACTGTGGGTGGGATTCATCTTCTCTAACTTCAGCCATCTACAACGTATAACATCTGAGTTATTTTCCCTAGGTTACCTCTGTCAGTGGAGGAAAAAATCGACACTTATGGAAGTGCGTTTTTATTTTCTTTAATTATAGAGGGACTTTGTAGTGACTAGCTCAGATATAGTCATCTACATGGTAACCATCTAAGATCTTCGTTGCTAACAAGGCACGTTCCCACCAGGATTAGAATGAAATGCCTTTAGGGAAACCTCAGCGTGTTGGAAGAAAATGTGGTGTGTCAGGAATTCATTCCACATATACGTGATTTCCTGACGTTGTTTCAGGACCAAGGTGCTCTCCTGTCAAGACAAAAGGTCATTTCTTTTAGCTAAACCAAGATATGTAGCAGGTGCTCTTGAATTACCATAAGTCTGGAGATGAAACTAGCACACTGGGTAGTTCTGCATCACGGGCTGGTCAAGGAGCTGTGGAAACATGTCAGGGAAAAGTCTAAGCTTTACTATGTTTATTGACATGGAGGTAAAATTGATTTTCTTTTGCCTTGGCTACAGTTTTCCATAGTGATAGCTAACATGAATTAGCTGTTTCAAAAGCAGTGTGTGTTTTTGTCTACCAATGACACAGATTAAATATAAGGTGACAGCTATTATGTACTCAGGCGAGTTGTATGCATTAATAATACATTTACCATTACCAGATAGCACATGCACTCTCTCAGGCCTGCATGAGTGATCTAACTACACTACTAGCTGTTTTGTTGTGACAAAAAAAGTCTTGATTTTTAAATTATTTAATATTTTCTCAGTAAACTGACTTTTACAGTTAATGTGCTGCTGATGTCCGCATCCATTATTTTCTGGCAGCACGGAATGAAACCATGGAGGAGGAGCCCAGTTCTCCTCTTACTTTCATATATGTCATCATGGAATAGCTCCATATTCAAATCAAGTGCAGCTGCAACAGTACAAAATGGGAACAATATAAGGAGGCCAGAAGTGTCCAGCTCAGTGTGCATTTGCTTTCTGTATCTCTCACGCGTGCTTTGTCACAAAGGATTCCAGCTTCCTGTCTTGAGAGGAATTTTTTAAATGCAACACCGTCATTAAAAAAAAAAACCCCTTTAAAAAAAAAAAAAAAAAAAAAAAGAGAGAGAAAGGCAATTTCTACTTTATGTAACAAAACATTATTTTAAAGGTTACTTTCAGTATTAGAAAAGTAATGGGAAGGGTGTTTCCCTTTTTAAGAAAAAAGAAAATTTGTAGCCAATCTTTTCTGTTAGATGCAGCTTTCTCTGTGTATAATTAGCATAAATTCACACACTACGTGCATAAAATTAAAATGTTACCAGAATACTTTGATATATATCATTCATTAAGATTTTTTTTTCCCCTGATTGGGTGTTTGAAAATCACAGTTCATACCTGATCAAGAGAAACTGATTTTAGTAGTTAAATCTCCAAAGGATCCATCCTCTAGCTTAATTACTCCCAGCATTAACCAGACCTTCCTGGTGCTACCTTTGAAATGTAGTATCATCCTTGGCTTTTCCATAATGTGCATGAGAATTTCTGAGCAAGTCATTTCACCTAAACTTTTAATGGAAAACTACAAACTGCATGATTTTCATTTTCTGTATATCTAATGTGAGACACTAAGGTCTGATTTTCAGATAGAGTAAGTCAATGGCAACTGCAAATGAAGTCATGTCGCATATATAATGTGTCGTACAAGCTCATATGCTCTGAAAAATGAGCTTCTAATTATTTCCAAATTGTCATTCGAAATTAGTGAAAACATTGCATCTCATTTTCTTCATACCTTAGTTCCAGAACCATAAAACTGAGGTTAAGATCACCACTTACTGCTCTGAATTTTTCAAAATGTATTGTATTAGGGCATGGAGCTATCTACGCAACAATAAGAAGAAAATAAGCATAACTACTCATTAATTTGAATACAGTAACAATTCACTCTTGTGCAAGAAATGAAGGCTGGTGACCTTTCAATAATATGCAGTCATATACTTACAGACAAAATTGTTAAAAAGAAAATTCTGGCAGTCTTCATTCTGTCACTTCCCTGCTTTTGAATACTCAGCTTTGTGAGTCTAATCTTGTTCTTTTGATGTGGGGGTTGGGGTTTTTTTTGTTCTGCAGTTTCAGCTGCTAAGACAATAGACCCTACTTAGTATGAAGCCTCCGTTTTCATATGATGACATGCAGGAATTCTATGTCATCTTAGGACATGGTTTTAGTAAGAGACAAAGAGAGAAAAAGGGGTCCCTTTCTTTAGTACTCCTGCAGACCGGATCATCTCCTCTGTGTTGTCCAAATGAGTGGGCGATTCTTTGGGGGAATACGGTTCTGTCCTCACGGGACAAGTGTTTGTTCCCCACGTGGTTAAACCTCTGGTAAATGGAAGTTCAAGAACATTGCTGGTTGGGGTTTTTTTGTTTGGTTGGTTTTGGTTTTTCCTCTTAGTTCGAGCATATGCACAAACTTGTGAGCATGGAACTTACCACTCATTCTCTGTTTTTAAACAATGTCGTGCTATAATTTGTAATGTATAATGTGATCAGAAAAACAAAATCTGGTGCTTTTCTCTCCCAGGTGAGTGTTCAAACCATTAGGGTGCTGCTCAAGCTACCTTTCATTTATTTTGAAGTTCAAAAGGATAGTTTTGAATTTATGAACTAAATTATGATTTCAACTCAAGTACCCCACTGCTTGGGTCAGGGCTGTGATATAAATTATGAGTCTTATGTCTTCCATCAGTTTTAAAAGAAAAAAGAATCTGCTGCCATTTTCACTGCAGACCTTGATCCTGCCACTCCATATAAAGAGTCTTTGGAAATCATCTGGTGGATTAAGACATTAAATAAACAAGGAGGTTTTGGTTTGAAAGTGAGCTAGGACTGAGGTGCTCAGATGGAGCAGTTCTGAACAGACTTGTAGCCTCACAGGAACATGGAAGCAGAGCACAGATGCCTCTAGCGTTCAGCTGAGACACATATTTAAGGTATAAATAACGTTTTATGTGGGCTCAGATATTTAAATTCATCCCCAACTTTTCTCTTTCAATCTGTTTTGGGTTTATTGTACTCTATTTCGTGCCATGAATTTGCAGTGTTGCGGGTGGGTAAAATTTCCCAGGCTTGTCAGCTGTAGGTCAAGTTGGCTGGAGACAAAACATCAGATCTTCAGCAACCTCTTCTGACTTCATTGGCTCCACTAACCTAGGCAAGCTGGAGAGTGGACCGTGAATCTAGGAGCCGGGGGTGCTTGTCACAGCCTGTAAGCAAAGAATGCTATCTCTGTATTAACTTAATTCTTGTTGGTTGGTCTCATCTAGTCTAAGTCACTATAGTTTACAGAGTAGGTACAGCTGGCTTTTCTCAGTCCAGCAGTATAACAGTTTAGGCTGCTTACTTTAAAAAGTATTTCTCTTCACTACTTTACAGTGGTCTTTAGCAAACAGCACACAAATTAACCATTACTGAGATAGATACATCTTTAAATCTTACTGAGTCTGTTACAACTGCTTGCAGCTCTGAAGAAACGTGTTATTTTGCATCTGGTAGTAATGTTTTTGGCCCATCCTTCCTACATATCATGTAAAACACTACCCTCATGACTCACAGGCTGGATTTAGAGGAGTTCAATGTAGCCAATAAGAATCAATTTGTATACCCACATAAATTATTAACTGAATTTTGTTCAGGGTAGTGAGTACTTTCAATCACAAATATTCAGGATGTACTGGTATCCTAGATACAAAAGGGGCTTAATGATGTCAATCTCAGTTCATATTGAATCTTTCCATATAAAACTCACACAAATAGCAATTAAAAATCCTATATTCCCCAGGCCCATTTCAGAAAGAAAATAGTGATATAATGGCACTCTGATAAAAACGTTCCAGAAAAAGCAGCCAAAGGCATAATTTCTTCAAATTAACGGCATTCACTTTTGTTCCTTGCAGGGGGGTGGGGGTGTTTAGACCTTACTCTCAAATAAGTCATAGTACTAAAATTTCACGTCATTGAGAAACCATTGCTTTTATATCTGTTAGCTTCAGTCCCACACATGAACCCCATCAGTCTTAGTTCCTTGTTAGGTATAATTAATTTTGAAAGTGCACAGTGCTGACTAAATCATATGACGCATTACACACTTTACAGTTATTTGTACCCATCTTCCATTCACTCTTTTTTTTTTAGAGCAACGTGTTAATCCATCCTAAGGAAAGAAGAAAAGGTCAAGAAAAGCATCAGTGACTGCAAGATAAAATTACCTTGTTAAAATAAAAGTGAGCCACAAGTTTCTGGCAGTAATCAGAGATATTTGACAGTAGAGCCTGAGAGGGAGAGGTCCAGGCACTTGGGAACAGGCCAAAGTAGAGAGAAGGAGTAAAAAAAGAAGTCCTGAAGCAAGCTATTACTGAATATGTGCTGAAAGAGATTGCCCCTAAGAAGTCAGTAGCCTGCTTTTATTAAAGAAAGGACGAGCTTGCTAAACAGTCCATGTTTAATTTTAAAAGCACAGTTTTAGGTATTCTTAAGCTGGGATCAGCCTTAGAAGCCTTTGACAAATTTGTCTCATGTCAATGCCCCAAATGGCATTGAATCCAGATCCTCACAAAAATTGAAAGGTACTTGGAGTTAGCATTCCAGCTCACATTCAGATCAAATTTTTCTTCAACCGATAAAAATAGCTTTTGGGCATTTCTCTCAAAGAAACACCAGATGAAAAGCTGCACTTCCATATGATTCTGGGTCAAGGAAGAAACTATTTGCAATGACCCACACTGGTTTGCCAGGTCTGCAAGCTATGAAAAGCATGCGACGGCTCTGTAACGATGCAACTTCTCTGCCGTTACAGGACCAGACACTGCAGCAGGTGGTGTTAGCAGGCGTAAGGGAAGTAAAACCCCTGTATACACCAAAGATAATTGACCCTGCCTTCTACAAGCATATTGGTAATAAAAATTCTACCTGTTCTTTACAGAGCTCCCCCCCATATACAGACATAAAGCCCACTCCCTTCTTCTAAAAAGAGCTTCAAAAAGGTTGTGACTCATAGAAATTATCTAGTTTACAGTTTTCTTACAAAACTGAAATTTAAACAAGCCTCAAGCCTGCAGATTTATGTATATCTTTACACACCACTGTGCATTCCACTGAAATTGAGATTAAATGCTGTGTGTATAGTTAAGCACATGTATAAAGACTTTGTTATATCAAAACGTTTATTTTTTCAGACTATTCTCTTACTTCTTAAAGAAATAAGAGGTGGAGGTTTGAACAGGGGTTTTAAATGGGTTTAAAAGGGACATATGTGAAACTGAGTTTTACTCTGAAATTTTGAATGTTCGAAGATACCTGTCTGCATATCCATACAGTTTGAAATAAAAGGAAATTGTCACCTAAATTCCTATGAACTGAAACTGCAGAGTTTTGCAGATCTTGGATGAGGTCTCTATTCCCTGTCGTAGGTAGGGTAAAAGGTGGTCCTTTTACTGTTTGTGGGTAAAGGGATTAAAGCAGTATTTATGGTATCTGTTTAGCTGGGGACAAGAATTACTAGACATTATAGGAGACAGCTGTAAGAGAAATCTTCAAAGGTCTCATACGCATACGTGACTTACAAAATGTCTTGAAGACACAGACTGGATGAGGAAGAGAGGCATTTTGGAGACAAGATCCCAGGCCATGCATGAAGGAAACTGCTATAATTTATAGGTTACATAAATACAGGTAGCCTGACCTTCTGTCAGACTTCACATCCTTCCTCAAAATGCCATATCCTCACAGGCAAAGGTCTCTAGCTGGCCTAAAAATCAATTGCAATGTTTGATTTCCATCCTCCAGGCAGCAATCACAGCAGCAGTGCAAGCAGCTCCATTGCAGCACTGCTAGTAACCTGGCTGTTCACACCTAAGCCGGCCAGGAGACCAGGTGGTTTTCCCCCTCCCTTCCTCCCACTTTTCTTAGTGCAGAGCTTGGGACATAGCCAAGCAGTGAGCCAGTGCTTGCCGGTTGTGCTCCCCTCCCCAAGCCCTCCTGAGCTTCCCACCACGCTGGTCTCCCTCTTGCTTGCAGTGGGTGAGGATTCCTGCAAGTAGCACAGTTTTCCAGTGGTGAATCACTGCTCTGCCAGAACATTACAGGGCTCTTTACATTTTTTTTTCCTCCTGTGCGTATGTTTTCTTACAGTGTGATATGTATTTGTCCATATTTAACCCCTCTGCTTCTGCATGGGAGATCTGCTGGCAGATAGAAGGGGGCTGAGAACTGCTGATGCCAAAATCCTTCCTGCATTTGCAAAGGGGTGGATGCTGGACAAATGTGAAGCTTAATTCATTAATGTCTAATTGGTGTAGATTGACCTACATAGGACTCTACCACCAGCTAAACAGTATTGGAAAGAAGCAGGATCGAGGGTCAAAGACTACCCTGGGACATTTAACAGTGGAGGTTTAATAAGGTGTCAAAGTGGCTTAGAAGCCACATTGATCCCCCCTCCACAGCTACACTTTGCTGCAAGTCTAAATGCGGCTCATATTCCAAGGCCCCTGCTCTGACATGTTCTGATACCTGGGGTTTTTTTCCAGTTGTCCCCATCTTTCCTCGCATAAATGTCAGAATCACTTAATACATTTTCAGGATGATGATGTACTTAACTTTGTTCATGTCCCTATTGAATGCGAGAATGTCCGCAAAGCACGTGATCAATAAGAACTGACCTCAATGTGTCTAAAATGCACTGGAAATAATAAAATTATTTAAGTTACTGCTACTAGAGTTACATCTACTAGTTTGGGCAGTGTGTTTGTGGGTGATTCTATTCTCAGGACAAGCAATTTAAAATAGCCGAAGAAAGGTTTATATTCCCAGATAAGGATGCAACATTAAAGGCAGAGAAAGAAGAATGGGCATTACCTTCAAAAGATATTCTGGAGGCAGGAATAAGTAACAGAGAGGAAAAGAACTGTTTTGGGGGGATTTCTTTTGTCAGTAAAATGCTGCACAGATAATAAAATTTAAAACTTTGACAGCTGTCTTGAGACAGTGTCTCTGCTTGCATAGAAATTCTCCCAAGCAAAAAAATGCATCTACTTTTCTTATTAATCTGAATTGAATTCTTTTGTTTAGAGGGAAATATGCAGTTTCTTCAGCCGCTGCTGGTGTGAGTCAGTCACAGTGTCTCTAGAGATTCCTTCCGCCACATAATCCCACAGCAGCCTTGCTCTGGAACAGAGATCTTTGCATAAGAGCTGCAGCACAGTTATTCTTTCACATTTTTTTTGATGAAAATTTTAAGGAAATGTGCACAAACATCTGGGCAAGTAATAGCCTCTCACTCACCTACATGAAGTAACTAATAAGCCATTTGCCACTGTTAACAACTCATTGCACAGCTTCATAGAGATAACTAAATCGAGTACAGGTCTTCAGTCTTAAATCTGTTGGTACACAATTATGTGCCAAAGCAATATAATCTGTTTGCAAAAAAAACAATGAGATGAGACCAGTTTTGAACCTTACAAACAGATTTTTCCATTATAATTGTATATTTAGATCACTTTAGTTACAAAGGCCTGGGCTTCTAAAATGTGTAAGAAAGTGTGTATCTTCAAAGGAGGACAGATACTGAGCTGGGGGGAGGGGGGAAGACTTCTGAAAAGGAGCTAGTCCTGTGGGCAGGGGGACTGAAGCTTGGTTTCCTGAGTTTTTGTGGCCTGCGGTTGTAACAGCCTATATCCAATTAAGTGCAAATTCCAAGCAAGTCTATTCCTGGCACTGTGTGTGTTGCAAGGTCTCTTTCCTGAGGTATCTGAAGTCTAATAACGTAGCTGATCTGACCCTGCAGACTTTCTTCAGCAAGGCAAAGTCGTTGTCTTCTACTCCTCTATTTATCTCACAAAACATGTGAACTCTGTGCCCCATACGACCCTTCATAGTGCTCAAATTTGGCTGAAATTAACCAACAATTTCAGGAATTATTGGTTGGAGACCAGTAGACAATTACATAGCATGAATGCACATATACTATTTCCTTGGGAAAAAGCCAAAGCAATGTTGTACATTTAATGACTTCTGGAAAAGCAATGTAATATGGCCTTTATAATTTCTATATGATTCATCCTTTTTTAGCCCAGCACAAAACCATATCCGATTTACTTACATCTAAGGGGACTTTTTCTCAAAAGTAGGTTTGGATACCTGACCTGAGATAGAATTCTGGACTGATCTGTTGTTGTACTTCTGGTGTTCCTAACATTAAGCTGAATGCATTTATATGAAATAAGTGGATAGATTTTTAATAAAAAATAATAATTTTCTTTGACAGGGGGAGGGGTGGCATCTTTTCCCTGACATAGGGATAGATAAATTATGAAAGTTACACAAATCTGAGCTTAAAGGTAGTTTATTTCTTTGCATTATAAAGAGGCTTATTCAAGCACACTTAGTGAGATAATTCCCAGATTTTCTTAGATGCCTAAGAGGTTTGATAGATGCCTCATAGAAGCCGAATGAAATGATAAGTAATTTATTTGGTATAATATGCCACTATAACTGTTTTATGCATCTTTACATAGCCAAACTGAAAAATGTTGGTGATCAATCTTCAAAATATGACTTCTCTGTAAGGAGCACATGTTCCCATTTTTTGGTTTTTCACACAAAGAGCTCTTAGGCATTTCCGTATACTCTCCGTTCATGAATACATTCTGTATTCAGCTATGCCCTATGCTGGACAATTAGCTGGTCTGTCCCTGTCATGTCATCTACCCACCAAGTAACTAGGTTTATATAACTGTTACCAGCCATAATTTTTCTGGCACTTCACAGAGTCTTCTACTAACTCTCCTATCCCCATCCCCCAATGTTCGGTCCAGCCATTTGGTTGCGTGGTTTGTCCCTTGACTTTGAAGATATTCAGCTGTCTTTCTTCTTTCTTCACAAATGTCTAGGTCTCAGCCTCATACTCCATCGAACTCGGACTCAGGCTTCACCATTCAGGCACTGAATTCTGAGTTGTGGTGGGCTCCTTGCAGAACAGAAGGCAATTCAGCATTGATGTGATTCATGAACTTCAAGCATCTTTATTGTTTTACTGATCTCAGTAAAAATACACAGAAAGTAGCCGCATGCAGTGCTGAATCAGAGCCACAGATAGTATGTCAATTAAATGAAAACCAAAATGCTTTATAACAAAGTATTTAATTCCCATATTCCTCGAGGGACTAGTTGAAGGTGCACACAGGTCTTCGACAGTCACTCTTTCTTCTCATTATCTGCCTGCTTTCCTATTTAAAGAGTTCCCATTATTCTGCCAGCTGGAGCTAGCATTATTTTCACAGTCCACAAGTCAGTGAAGGTGTCAGACAAACCTAACTCAAAGCAGTAACCATAACCTGCCTTCTTTCTCAGTAGCTGTTTCTAATATGCTATACAGAATTGTAACCCTAAAGATGCTGGTATTGAATTCTGAGCTGCTTCAAGTTTTTTTTCCTTTTTTTCTGAAAGAAGAAGTGAGAATGAGGAGAGAGGGAGGGAGAACTTTGAAAGGTTAAGAGTGTTTTTGAGGTTTGAAAGAAAAATTACTCTGGACATTTGAAAAGAGGGTTTTTTTTCCTGGAAAAAAAGTGTTTTCAAACGTTGATTTGTCCCTGTCCTCTAGAACAGAAAATTAACTAACCCACTCCGAATTAACAAATTGTAACAATTGCATCAGCTAAAGATTCAGAAAGACCATACATCTTCTCAGCTTTTCTCAGAACTTGTATTTCTTTCAAACAACCCATACTCAGTTGTTCTGTGACTATAATACTGTTCCTGATGGTTCTTTCACTTCGCATTTAACCCTGACATGTCTGCTTTCCACTTAGCATCTTTGGTTCCCTGAGGAGTGTCAGAGTGGGCTAGGATCCCACAACAGTGCTCAGTGCTGTAGTTCCCGTCTACCTTGTAATGAGCAAAGAGCAAAGTGACAGCTGATGGGAGGTGGCAATGAGGGGCTCGCTGAGAATTAACAATGGAAGAGTTGTGGAGGAAGCACCTAGTTTAAAGCAAAGCAATTGGAAAACTGATGGTTGAGAAAGGAAGAAGAGGTGTAAGGGATGAATCGGGAAGGGGATCAGACACTGGCATGAAGGAGGGATAGGAAGTGGATGAGCTGGCCGCTGAGTCGGTGTTCGGAGGATGGAGTTAAATGCCCTTGTATTTAGCTTTAAATTAATATTTGAAAGATTGAGATCAAAGCCAAATGTCTGTATCCACAGTGTTTATCAATGCGTAAAGGCTTTAGATAGTATAGCAACAGGCTTTCGAGAAATGTTTCATAGAGAATGATAGATAGGCTGGCTCAATTCTGTTCTCACTTTCACATGAGACTGGTCAAATATCCAGAGAGAAAATGTAATCCCCAGTTTGACATTATCTCTTCCCATGAAGTGCATAAAATACATTTAAGCATCAGGACAAATTACTTTAAAATATAAATGTTATGGATACATGAAAAAAGGCTGGATTACATTTTAGTTTAATTTAAAATAACCATGTTGTTATTAGATAGATATGGAGTAATCCAAAATGAAGTATCCCAAACCAGTGATATATTACTTTATTTTTTAGTTGCCATCCTCTCTCCCACTGATTCAAAAAAACATTAAAAAAAGAGACTTTTATCTTGAAATGTCAAATTTCAATGTTAAGGACTAATTTATGTCTACAATATAATACATGAAACATATTTGGGAATTCAGTTCAAATGCTCTTACAGTGCCACCTACTGAAAAGCAGCTAAGGCTAAAAAGCATTTGGCAATTCATTCTTGCTAGGATATCTGTAAATTCTTGGTCCATCCTGGGTACTTTTCAGTCTTTTATGCCCTACAATATCACAACACAAAATCCATAGCCCCAGTACACGAGGAGCTATAAACACTGCATTTACCCACATCATTAAGTGTAAATGGTATCACTGAAAGGTAGGCAGGTACCTAACTGTCTCAAATAAGAGGATGGTAGAGGTGCTTAAGGTTTAAGTTGGTTTATGTACGTGCACAGCTCAAGGGCTGGATACCAGCATCAAGATTTTTACCCTCTGTCAGGTTGCCTCTGATAAAGCAGCCTAAATTTATTAAACACTATTATGTTTAAGAAAAAGTAAGCTGATATGTGTTGGCTAATAATTTTTTTAATTGACTTCAATTTCCATATCTAGAAATGCTTCTCAAGCATGTGAATAATTCTTTTACAATGAACAAGACGGGCTGCATGGATTAAGGTAAGCTTTTGTAGCAGCCTGAATTTGGGGCATGTGATAACAGTCCACTTGTCTGAACTCAAAGATGATTTCTTTGTTTTCTTTATTTAATCAGCAATTGATCTGAGTTTCAAATTGGTTCTTAATTACAGCTGAATATTTTTGTGCTGCTTGCTGTGTTAAGGAGAGACTCATCCTTCATTCTTTTTATATTTGTTTATAAATTCCTCTGGCTTCTCAGTCCACAGTGAATCAAATTTTCAACAGGTCTCACCTAAGATCTGGTTAATAAGCTCAAATCTGTGTACATGCATCTCCACTAGAAATGCAGTGATTTTTTGGTGTACATATAAATGTACGCTATCCTGTCAGTGAAAATCAGATTATTTCTTCCCTCTCCCAGCCCCAAGTGATGTTTGAAAATGCAGTGTATATGGTATTATCCTCCTGCTTGAAAAGTTTGCAATGGTCATTTTGAGAAAAGAAGTAACAAAAGTTATTCCAGTAATTAATCACAAGCTGCACACTGTCACAGTGGACATTTAATAAATAACCAAGAGGCTGAAATTCATTTTCATAGGTTCTTCCATGAATAATTGAGACTTGTAAAAGCAAAGTGAATCAGTAACTTGCTGAAAGAGAAAAAGACTGAATTTCAGTTAAGTCTGTCAACCAGCATGACTAATTCCATCCACAGTTCAACCGATGTAGGACATGCACAGGTTTTGCTCATAACTACTGAGCACTGTCTCAGGATCTGGCAGGATCTAACTCAGGACAGTGATCAAAGGTGTTTGTATGTTTTTTTGCTAATAAGTGATATTAGGTGTGAATTGCCCAAGCTAAGCAAAAATTACAAAGAGGCATGGATTTAACCTTGTGTCTTCCTACTTTGCTTTTTCGGGGTTTAAATTAATATATAACGGGATTCAGAGACCTGAGCTAATCTCCCTAAATTCTGATTACTGTAATAAGATACGCTTACTCCAGAGGGTAAGTCAAACCAACTGAATTTCAACTCCATTTCTGACCTGTGCTCTGGCAATCCTCTTTCCCTCTTCTCTCTTCCCTATTTCTTCATTTTGGAAGAAATATAGGTAGATTATCTTCTGGAAGCTAATATTAGGCTCTGTGAATGCACCTTCAAACTACTTCTTTCCCTGTGCCTTTCTCTGTTTAAAGCTCTGGTAAACAGCATAATGATAAAACAGCACTTAGTAAGGTATAAAGAAGGTCTGGGGTAAATGCTCCTTATTTGTCTCATTACAGACTCTTTCAGTAGCTATCAACTTCCATATTGGTAAAAAAAAAATCACAAAAAGAACTTGGGGCAAGATATTCAAAAGATGTGCATAAGTATCTGGATGTTTTTGAAAAAATTGACAGATGCCTGCGTCTGTAGGCACCTACTTAGTTGGAAATTTGAATTCAGTTTTCATAAAATTGTGTTCTGAATCAAGAAGAAATACTGTGCATTTTGCTGAACGCAGCACTGTCTTCAATACATAGAAAGATATCTGCAAAGGGACTTTGGGTCACATTAATCTGTTTACTGGAGATGGTGGGTATACCAGGAGTTCTAGATGTTAGTTTAAAGTTTTTTAATCAGGCCACTCTGTTTATTAACCACACCCTAAAAGGAGACTGACTGATGATTCTATGACTTCTAAGAAAGAACTTAATTGACAACTGCTGCTTATTCTGGGAGCTTTCTAAGGACTGTGAATTGACTACATGGTTGCAGCCAGCCTGATCCTGTTCTTATCATTCTCTTCTTGCAAAAATGGTTTATTTCCAATGGGCTTCATTTTGAAAAATGCCCTAACTTCTGTATTGTTGTTACAGTAATTGTAACAAGAGTAAGCTTGGCTGCCTATTTTGGCTCAGAGAAACAACAGAATTATAAATGCAGCTGATGGAGAAAAAGAAGCATTACTCCAGCGAACTCTGAAATCTTCCAGAACACTGCAGTATTTAAAGAGAAAAAAAAAAACAAACCCACAAATACTTCCCTAGTGTAACCATTGCTTAGCATGGTGTCAGAGCCTTACCATTTGTTTTCATTTAGATTCAGTAACTTTCACACAATTTTAGGGCGAGATCTAAAGTCCACTAAAATTCTTTGGACCAGCTGCTGTTCTACTCAATTATTACTCTACAATGATCAAAGAGATCAGTATTTGGCTATGAGCTACAAAACAAGTGGAAATTTTGATTTTGGGTGCCTACTATGAGGTACTGCAGAAGATTTTGATTTTCACCCAGCAATCATCTTTGAAGAGAGGATGGTCAGGTAGTTAAATTATTGGTTTGCGATGCTGTTTTCTCCTTGGGGTGCCTGCTTGGTTTGCTCAACTCACACACTACGAATGTGCTACTTAGTTATTGTAAAATCTTTTGACTCCAGAGTGTGGAGGCTGATGAGGAATTCAGTGTTTCTTACAAATAACTGCTCATATATACTGCAAAGAAAGAATTGCAACCCTTGGAATAAGAAGTTCTGTAGTGTGTATATTTCTATGTGCAGTGAAGGTCAGTATGGATCTTTGGGGATCATTGGCCTCAAATGTTCTTTAACAGAAAATCGATCTCCAACTGTATTTCTACAGATTGACACAGCCCAATCTACAAGTAGGTAGGAAAAAAGTCTTTAATTTTAAAACTCATCAGAATTTACTCTTCTAGTAACAGAAAATTATAGAGGTATTCTTTTAAGAAGTGCCATGGAGATACTCTCCCTGCAGTCTACAAGCCACATCAGCTTTGCTTCTATAGGGTATAAGTCTCCTGCATAAACAAGCGATTTCTTCATTATTTTTGGAAGTGTATGCAGTGCTGCTGTGCACTGCACCAGAGCCCAGGCATTGTTTATGTGCACTCTGTCAGCTATCTTCAAGATGCTCAATGTTCTTACACTCTTCAGTCAGCTCCTGCCCCAAATTACATATTTACAACCCTGATGGCTTCAGGGATATGAAAACTCAGGGCTGAAAACTCCCCTGCCACTTTTCAAAGAGGCTGCTTTAATCCCCACCTTGGAATTCCAGGCACTTGCACTCCATCCAGCAGTTTTAGAAAAAACACTCAGCTCAGTTCATCAAAACATCATCCTCCCCTCAATGTTTTGGACTACAGGTTACCAGAAGTCAGGGAAACAGAGTGCTTAAAAAACCCACTTGATAGTTCCCCAAATTACACTCCTGATTATACTTAAGAAATTAGAACTCCATTACTGTTCTAAATATCACCACCACTGAGATTTCCTAGGGCTGTGCAGAAGAATCAGGAGTTAGAAGAAAGTGGGAGATACTCCTGCATATTGGGGTTCTGCAGGACACTGCCTGCTGTGCCACGCAGGCTATGCAGCAGGCCAGAGAGAGAGAAGAAAAGCACAGGCAAAATGTACTTGTAGTTTCTACCTAGAAGGTGTGGTGTATCCTCTTTTGAATAAGACAATAATATGTCCAGAAAAAAATATGCAAAAGCAAGAGCATTGGGTACATGTGTAAGAATTGAACATCTGTAATCTCTACAACCATCCTTGTGAAGCGTTGTCACTCCCTTGCCTTTCCTTGCTCTTACCTGTCTTTCCAGAGAGGCTTTACTGATATTTGCCTAAGGCAATGTTTAGCAGGAGCTGCAATTTATTTTTAAAACTTAATACAATAGGAAGAAAAGATAAGCTCTCAGGTATGCAGACCTGTGAATCTTTATAAACCTAAACCCCCGATTTTTATTTTTTATTTTTAATGCAACAATTACTTTGGCTAAGATTTCCCAGAAGAGCCAGAGGACTTCAGCCTTCCCATCAACAGCCAGCCTGCTGCGTCCTCCCACATAATGTCCTGAGGTCACAGTCTTAGACTGTATCTCTTCCTGGTCATCCTCATTTATCTTATACAACATGCAACTAGAGCGTGCCTAAATAAAATACTGCTTCCTGCTCCAGTGCAAAAAGAGTAGAATTTAACTAAGAGATAGTGGAGAATTTATTTCTAAAATTAGCTCTCAATCTTAAAATTGAGCTCACTGCTAAGGCACTAAAGAAAATGCTACTTCTCTGTATCATCATGGACTTAATTAGAAGCAAATTTAAGGGCACACTAGTGAATATTCAACCCCACTTACTGGCTTGTCCCAAGTCCTCTTGTACGGGCTTCAGTGCAATTTAATGACATTTCATTGCTAACCAGGTACTTAAATATTCTGCAGAAGCAAGACCTCAACTTCAGTTGCAGAATCTGCATTTAGTGATGACAAAGCCATATTCCTTCCTAAATTATAGGATATGTAGGCTCAATTTAGATATGCTGTTTTAGCAGTAAAAAAGAAAAGGGATTGGGGGTAGGAGGGCAATGTGTTTGTTACAGACACGTTAGACAGATGTGGTCTGTCTAATTCCAGTCCCTAAACAAGGAATATATCTTTGGCATGTTTGCATAACAAATTTCAAGGTAAAACACATTTAGCAAAAACAGGGTTTCTGAGCCTTCACGGGCATATTAAGC
Source organism: Aptenodytes forsteri (assembly GCF_000699145.1). Taxonomy (NCBI): domain Eukaryota; kingdom Metazoa; phylum Chordata; class Aves; order Sphenisciformes; family Spheniscidae; genus Aptenodytes; species Aptenodytes forsteri. The sequence continues at coordinate 1,968,356 of NW_008794446.1, read as the reverse complement.
AAGTCCTGCATTTTACACTATGCTTTACTCTCTGTATTAACCTGAAGAGATGTATATCAAAGGTTAGATCTGGTCATTACTAGCTGATGAGATTGAATTGGAATGATGGGTCTATATAGCAAGCTTTAACAACTTGTTGCCAAACACCTGAATTAATAAAATTAACAGGGAAAAAACCCACAAAAACACGAGCGTATATGTTTTTAAAGCTTTTGAAAATGGTGAATTTTCCACTGTGTTTTTCAGAACTCTATTTTAGTGTATTGTCCGGCTCCTCATACATTTTCATAATAGCAATACTTAGCACTGCCATAACAGCTTACATTTTCCTGGCTGCATGCAAACAATTACTGATGTGCATCCATATTGACACAAATTAGGCCCACACGTAGATTTATCACGCACATACAATTTCTCTATCATTTAATCTCATTAGTAAATGACAACTTTGGAATTCTCTGCGTCTCTAAATCTGCATTTCTCATTGAATTTAAATGGATCTCAAATCTATAAATAACTGCATCAACCCTGAATATTGCATTCAATTACTTTGAGTTTGCCGCTGTTCACATGGCATTCATGCTGGTCTTTCATGCTGCTTGCATTAGCAAACCTCTTCTTTCTAAAACAACCTCCTGTATTCATGATTAACAACTCAATCTGAGGTTAAATTTTTTAAGCTTTTTCTCTGACTTTTAAAAAAGGTATGACTGGTGATCTGTGGCTACAGCTTTACCATCATTCTTTTAAACAAGACTTCATTTGGAGTCACAATGGTTAGAACTGGGTTTGAACAAAAATAGTTGGTCTGTTTTGCAGAACGCAAACCAAAATGTAGCGCAGAATTATAGTGAGAATAATAGCATCTTATTACAAGCAGACAACGCATGTAGGTGCCCAGTAAGAGAGGGTAAGGCTGTGAAATGCTCATTTCAGACAGCTGCTACTCCCCACTGGTAGCAAAACTGCAGTCACTGATTATTCCTACAATGCTGTTATGGAGTGGCCCTGACCAGGGACCAGGGATGAATTTTCTGTTTTATCTCTGGCTGTAGCAGCAGCCTCGGGGCTGGCTCTGAGAAACACTGTGAGGAAACCTCCAGCGCTGATTGTGCCACAGTACACAAGGAAAGGTGCATCTCACCATCATGGGCTACATGTTACACCCTGCTGCTGGGCAAGGAGCCTCTGTCTAGCCCCTCCAGACTAATAAAATGCTCTGGGCACTTAGCATCCATGATTATGGGGGCAGAGTGCTGCCTAGCAGCTCCTCGCTGTTAACTGCCGCAGGAGCAGATGGGATTTCGTCTTGCAATAAGTTTAGAATGCTCACAGGGCAGTATAAATGTGCAGAGCCTAGTCTTCCCTGTGGCCTGCGTTTCAGATCATTAAGGACAGCCTGAGCACCCCTCTTGGGAAAAAATTAAGTGCTCCTTAATATGAACATTAGATTCACAGTTTAGAACTTAATAGGTAATGGAGAAATATAAAATAAAGAGCAGACAAGCTCAGATGCTAATGTTAGTTCACATGAGCATAGGCAATTCTATTAAGGAACACAGACATGCTGGAAAGGACTATGAAGACCTGTCCAGATCTACTATCTGATAAAGGTCTGCAACGTTCATTTAGAGCTGACCAGCTCTATGGAATAAGAGCCGCTGTGCAATACAGGAGTTGATAATAAGTGGCTTGCCCAGGTACTCAACACATTGTGACTGCTACCTGCAAAGAAAATGGGTATGTTGCTTCAAAAGCAGGGGATTATTTCAAAATCATATTGAAATTAGGAAAGAACGAGATATTTGCACTCACTGGAAGGTATTATAAAAGGCAATATAAAAAGCTAGAGTGAAAAACAGAGATTTTAAATGGCTCTCCAAGGTTTCTTTGCTTTCTTCTTTTACTCACCAGTGCCACATTTGTGCACAGATTCCCTTCTTGTTAGAGGTGTACATGTCCATGGTGGTCCATGGTGGTCCATTGTGGTTAAGGCAAAGCAAGCCACTTCTATTTCAGAGTAGGAAAAATAATAAAATAAAAAACCCTTTTGTGACTGAGGGAGAGGGCAAGAGAGACCTTTGAGCTCCATTCACTTTTCAGTGCCTGGTTTGTCTGGGTGAGGATTTCACAGTCGCTGCTAAAAGACATACCTTGGCTTATTGATGGGGAGACATACGTGCAGACCCATGCACAATCCATGTTCCACTTCAGATCTTTTCCAAGAGCATCAGTGGGGCCCAGAGCTGCCACTGGCTCTCCTTCATTTCAGTGAAATTCATCTCTGTGCAAAGATGGGCAAACATGGCCCAACTTAAAAAATTTCCTTTTACTCTAAACCGAAAACAAAAACAAATAAATGTGCTATGAGGAGAATGCCTCTCAAGGCGCCGTTCCCATAATGATTTATAAACAACTGTCCAATTTAAGCCAAGTGTGCTATGTGTCTGCTAAAAATATTTAAAAGATACCCTTGCTGTTACGGTAATTAAACATGCATGAAATGGAAAATAACAAACACACAAAAATAGCCATAGTTGCCCAAGATGACTTATAAATACAATAATGGAAGAGTTACATTTAATAAGTAAAACAGAATAGTGTGGTGACAGTGGGGCAAGAATATAAAATCCACAGAAAATAACATGCTATGCTAAAAAGTAACAAAAAGCTTAAGTCTGAAGGGCAGAAAATAATGATGAATAATACTGAACAAGAAAATAAATATTGGTGAGCAAGAGACTTCAGATCCTCAAGGCTGCATGAACAGCGTGATTATCCACAGCGATTACTGAATTTTCTTATAAATCTTCACGATGCCAGCAGCATTTCTTTTCTTCCTAAGACCAGCAGAGCACTGCACAGGAAGAGTGATCAGCCAACTCTTTAGCTAGAGTAAAGGGGAGGTGAGGTTCTGTACCACTTTCAGACACTTCCCCTGCAGCAATTGCATTATACATATAATTAAGCTGTGCAGGAATTTGTCTCCAGTACAGCCTTTAAGGAATAATAGGAAGGAATGCTAAAAGACTCTCAAAAATCATGTCTTTCCCACAATATCAGATTTGTTTTAAAAAGTGTAGTTCTCTTTATTTATAGACTCTTTTATGAAGTGCTATTTCTTTCCTGCTAAATGTGAATGTTTGACTAGAAGGAAAAAAATAACTCCTTCCTGTTCCCAAACACAATGTAATTGTTTCCTTCCTTTTAGCATGCAGTATTAAAAAATAGGGATTTTTTTTTTAATGCAGATTTGTTTTGTATGACACATGGATCAGCAGGCCAAACTTCTGATGACTGAGATACTGTTAAATACTGAGCAAAAGCAAACTTGATAAGGTCTCATAGAGTTATCCATTTATGCTAGATAATTGTAAATATTATTATGTATTCTTCTTATACTGATGGAATAGTTCTGACTTACACAATCAAAATCTTTAAAATGACCAGGGCAAGAGGCATTTATACATCGCAATGATTTCCAGCTGCTTTGTTTTCTTCTTGTAGCTCTCCCTTTAACAAGTGTATGTAAGAACTTTTAGTTCAGAGAATTAACATCAGAGGAGAGACAAACAAGTGATTCTCATATTGTTTCACCTTCCCTCCTTGAGCTTTGTGAGTGTCACTACTGACACATCATTTAATTGTTATTATTCCAGGGAAAGATCTACCTAGATTAAATGTAAACTGTTGTAGCATTCTGGATATCACCAGACAGTGTCCATTTACATCATGTAAGAATTTTTTTCCATATTTAAAGTCTTCAGTTCCTTAATTTCACCAATCCTTATCTGCATAGATTAATTAGGACCAGGATCCATCCAGCTTTCAAGTTGGAAGCACAAAAAAAATCCTGAACTTTCTCGGCTTCCAGACTCAGAATAACTTATTTTTGCCTTTTTGTGTGTGTGCGTTATTAATGGCAGCACTGTGCTTTGGTTTAGCAAAAGTGAATACCTGTCCAGATACCCTTTTAAATATTACACAGCAGAAAGTTTATGGAAAAACCTGTTGAAAATGTGGATGCTTCGGTTCCGCAGAGATTGATGCCACTGACTGCCTGGAGTTAGATGTGTCAGTTCTGCATTTCACTGTCAATTGAAATGAACCCAAAAATTGCGTGGAGTTCATTCTTCTCGTCTTCCTCCTGACATCATCTCAAACAGCTTTGGCATTTGTTTTCGCTTCAGAGAGGGAGAGAGGAAGATACTTTTGATGTGCTGCTGGTTAGAGCACTGTTTGCCAACCTGTGGGTGACACTCTGCTAAGGAGTCACACCAGTGATGAAGGGGAGATAAGGAGCAAAGCTCAGTTTACCCAGCTTTGCCAGGCTCCTTAGTTCTACCCCCAACCAAAGCCAGGGTTCCTGCGAGAAGGCAGCACTGGTGGCCCATGGTGTAGCCCAGGGAGGTGCAAAAGTGGCAGAGGTCAGAGAAAGGTGAGGAGGCAACACTGAGAGGAAGCAGAGCTTGGGATGTGGGAAGATCAGCACACAAAGGAAGTGCCATGGCTTGAGCAAGGCATGGCAGCAGGCTTACCGGAGCGTGCAGGGAGCTCAGTATGGGAGGGCAGCGTGGGACAAAGGAGGAGACTCTGGCAGTGGTTAGAGGAAAGTAGGAGGAGGCAGAAGCACTGAGACCTCCCTAACTGTGGCTGGCAACCACTAAGGTCAGTTATTCGTATGGAATATGGAAGTGAAAAGGTTAAACCTTTACTCCAAATTCAGGCAGGGGGATTTTACCCTGGGTCTCTAACTTCCCATCACAGTGTCCCACTCAACCAATCTAGTGCAGAATAGTTATCTTTCACTGTGATGGATACATCCCTGGGAAGAATTTTATTTTCAACCGTTTTGCATTTCAGGTTTCCCAGCCAGCTCCAGTATACGGCTGCAGAGCTGGTTTCAGTAAATAAGTACCATCTGCCCAGGTTTTCCCAGGGCTGGTTCCAGCTTTGCATGAAATTTTAAAAGCTTTTTTAACTAGCCTGGTCCAAATACAGATTTTGCATTTTTATTCTGTGCTGCTTGGCTCAAGTTTGATGGTCATGTTACTTTACTAGTTCAGTAGAGTTATATAAAATAAAAAGAAGGCATAAACATGAAAGAAAAGATGATGTTTCAAACAATATTCTATGGGTTTAAAACAATGGTATGAAAATCTGCAGCTTATAACTCCTCTAAAAAGGTATATTTTTCCATGGATTGCAAAGTTGGCTTCCCCAAAAGATTGCTACCTGAAAGACACAGGATTTCCCAGGTCCCATGTCAGAGTGCACATGCAGTGGAAACAATCCAGACATGGTGAAATAGGTTGATTTAACAAACTGAAATAAATATGGTCTGTCAGGACAGATAATAGGCGCAGTATTACAAAGAAACTCTCCAGCTAACCATATTTTATCAGACTTTGAAAAGAGTGCACTTAAATTATCCAGCATATTCCATGTACATGCTATGCACCAGCTCAAGTTACATATACATAACTATATTTTTCCTTGCACCAACCGAATGAGGAAGTTTGAGATAGATCTTTTAGAAAACTCTTTTAGAAAACTCTTAGAAAAAACCATCTTTTCTTGCATTCAAAAAGAAACACAATAAGACTTGGAATATTCAGATTTCACTTGAAACTTGCAAAAATAAAATTCATTAGTCATTGTAATTCACAATCTAATATTGAAATAAAACGTAGGTCCTGACACCAATGCTGTTTTATAAGACAAAAGATCTAATAAAATACTTTTGCATTCAGGCCAGTTCCGTAGGAACACACAGATGCTGTCTGTGTTCTCTGAGGATCAGGACTAGAACAAATTCTCCTCAGTCAGTTTTCTCAGTTTCTAGGACTAATTAAAGGCATATATACATGTATGAAAGCTCTGAGGCTGAGAGCCCAGGTCAGAACTGCAATGTGTTAGGTAGGCTACACTTTCTTGTGCTATATTTAAGTGTATCTACCATCCATGCCCTTTATACATGCTCCCCATAGTGTTCACAATATTAAACAAAACCCAAAAGAAGAGCAACTGGCCTAGAAGATAAATATAGCAAAACCAGTGAAATGGATTGATAAAGATCGTGGCACGGAGGTTTCAGTCTGGCTTGCAGCAACATATAAAAATAACAGGCTGACTTCTGAATATGCCAAAGAATCAGAGCTGAGAGGGAAGACAGAAATTGCGAGAGCAATCACAAGGAGAACCCTTGGAGGGCTGAATTTGTAATCAGTGCTTCAAAGAGGGGAAAGCAGGAATCAAGGGGGATTTTCACTCTACTTTTCAAAATGTGAAGTGTGATAAATACAGTGAGCTGGAATAAGAAGATGAATCCCTTCATAACCCTGGGGGAAAGAAGAGGACCGCAACAGAGGCTACCGTATCTACCACCCAAACCACATCTGGTCTGTAATACACAGGCTGCACTGTAAACCCTCTAACCCTTGGGAAGATGGTAATAGACATAATTACTAATTTTGACAAGTCTTGCATTTGGTGAGATGTCAGCAAAGGTCTGACATTAGGAACGTTATAGGTTCATTCTTCAAAGGTGAGAGAAATTTTGTCACTTTGGCTCAAGGCTTCCATATTGACACCTATTCTATTTACGCTGAGGCATTTTAGGTCCGGTCCAGTATCTGATATTTACCTACAGGTCGGGCTGTGAGCTCATCTGAGTAACTCACTTTTTCTGCCAATGATTATTGCTAGTGATTTAAGCAAAACTAGCAGGTAATAAGTTCTACAATACACATAACTAGGAGGTACTAATACCTCCTTGTCTTGAGCTCTGTACTCTATGTTAAGGGCTGATTCTGAAAAAAATGTTTCTTTTCTCATTTCTTGGTTCATTTAAAACCTCTTTTTTTCTCTTTGTCTTCCCTTGGATTTTATAGGTATAGGTACCTATTGGGTTAGGTGTAATATGAAATGTAAAAAGCTTCAGAGCTCTCACTGGGAAAAAAACCAGAAAACTATTAACTTCCATGGAGAAGTAGAACAAAATTGTTCCTACGGAAAACCATTTTTATCAAGTGCAGTACTTCTGGCTAACTACAAATGTCAATCAACTGCAGTAAAAAATTGTCCCTAACAGAGGAGTTGTTCAAAGCAACTTTGTCTGAGGTCAAAGTGGGTCTCAAAATTGCACACAAAGTATTTGGAGCCTCACACAACCAGCTTCAATTAATGAGTTTATTCTCACTATTGTAATTTTTCCTTGCTTTATAAGAGGGTTACATTCTTATTCTTGCTGCATCGTTCAGCTGCCTTCAGCCCAGCTTGACATTTTGCTGCCCTTATCATCTTTTCTCTGCAACTTCTGATTGACTGTAATTTTTTTCTTCTTCCTTTCTCTGGCTTGCATCATTCTTCCCTGTTTCCAGTACAGGGCATTTATTATTGCCCTTTTACTTTTGAGCAATCCCTCTTGAATACATATTAGATGCTTTTTGATCCTCGCATTTTCTTTCTGCTGAGAGATGGCTGTCTCTTCAGTCACTTGCCACTGTCAGACAGATCTTAGCAGGCATAAATCTGCAGAACTCCACTGCCTTCACTGGAATCACTCTGCTTTATGGTAGCAGGGGATCTGGCTTAAAATCTAAAGATGCTTCTTGTGTTACACCTCAAGAGCAGCATTGTTACTTTCTCTCTTCAGTTTAAAATCTTGTCTTTAAAGAAAAGAACCCATTGCCCCCTTGTAGTAATATAGTGTCTTTTAATAAGCTATATATACTTTTAAAATGAAAAATGGATTTTACAAAATCTTTTTGGTTCCACTCACTTAGGTTGTCACATTTATATTTGGGAAGATCTGTAGAGACTTTAGGTAGGAAATAAAATGAAAACTTGTACTCTAACTGAAATAGTCCTTGTGGCTTGTGAAATCAATAGAATGAAAGATCTGTCAGATCACAGGAATACAGTTCAGGAGGCAGCCAAGTTTCTGCTGCTCTGTACCTTCGTACTGTTAAAATTACTGTAGGAATATAAAACACAGCCTAGAACAAGCAGCAAAGGCTCATTACAAGTGAGCTGAAATGCACTTTCGAACCTTGTGGAAAGGGTGGCATTTGAGAGTCTTCCTGTAATACAGACCAGGGTTTCAATGACTGCATTAGCACTTCCTAACTTAGCTTTGGGGTGGAAAAACAATTTCCAAACTGCATTCACTGTTGTTTCAAACACAAAAGCCTCTCTAGTGAACATAATAACCCTCTCTAAAGCACAAAGAGATCTGTGTAGCTTTGTACCCTGGCGTTACAGGACTAAGGTTCTCATTTGCCATCGTTCAAGGGACATAAGCATAGGGGCAAAAATCTTTGAAAAACTGTCTAACCTTTCCCCATTAAAAGAGAGAGGACAGAAAATATTAGGAGATCAGCTCTGAACCAGAAGAGTAGAGTGATTTCAAACATGCCAGAGAAAGGAGGAGGAAGAATTGCAGTTTTCTGCTGATAAATAGGAGAGCAGTGCACCGTGACCGAAGTCTTGCTGCCCTCTGGGGAGATGTCCACATGGCATCCCTGTTGAGGAAGGCACCTGTGCCTCACACACGGCCTTCCCCAAGATGATGTGAAGCTTTGTTGTCTCACATTTGCATTCCCCGAGAGGGGACTGGGGTTATGTTCCTTTTTGGGCCTTGACCCAGTAAGACCCCCATTGATCAAATTAGCTGTAGGTAAGCCCTTACCCACTATCATTGGAAGTGATACTCACCACCCCAAGGTACCCCTCTATAAACCATTGCTTTTGTTTCTGGAGGTGTCGTGGTTTAACCCCAACCAGCAGCTAAGCACCACACAGCTCACTCCCCCTGGTGGGATGGGGGAGAGAATCGAAGAGTAAAAATGAGAAGACTCATGGGTTGAGATAAAGACAGTTTAATAGGTAAAGCAAAAGCCGCGCACGCAAGCAAAGCAAAACAGGGAATTCATTCACTCCTTCCTATCGGCAGGCAGGTGTTCAGCCATCTCCAGGAAAGCAGGGCTCCACCACACCTAACAGTTACTTGGGAAGACAAATGCCATCACTCCAAACGTCCCCCCCTTCCTTCTTCTTCCCCCAGCTTTATATGCTGAGCATGACGTCATATGGTATGGAATATCCCTTT
>NW_008794446.1:1941902-1959185 GCF_000699145.1 Aptenodytes forsteri | reverse complement strand
TGTGTAAGCACTGCTCAGCGGTAACAAAAACATCCCTGTATTATCAACACTGTTTTCAGCACAAATGCAAAACATGGCCCCATACTAGCTACTGTGAAGAAAATTAACTCTATCCCAGTCAAAACCAGCACAGGAGGACTGGAAAATGGAGTGCTCGTTTCCCTGGAGAGTCTGGTAATGTTCCTACGGAGACTACAGAGGATTCCCTCACTCTTCATTATGCCATCAAATTAAATAATTCATATTTATAAAGTTCTTCTGATGAGGGAATACTACATAAATCTGAATTAATAAATACTTTTTCTATCTAATTTTTTCCCTTCTGTCCTGCAGCCAAGAAAACACCATTAGAAAAATACAGGACCCCCCCCTATTTCCCACAAGGCTGAAATAAGAAGTATTGCTCCCCTCCTGCCTATTTTGAATGCCTTCATCTGCCAGCTGTGCCAAATTGTGTTTGCCGGTGTTCCTTCAGCAGCACAGCGTAGCTGCAAGGGTCACCTCAAAAGCTCTGTGATACTGTAATTCAGGTGTTAGTCACACCCAAGGTCCTTATTTTTTTAGCTTTGCCTGTACTACTAACAGGGCTGCTTTTTGGCCTTGCAGGAGAGTAACGTAGCACACTCCTGACCATAAGAATAAAATTTCTCTCCCCAAAAGTAGGCTAGTTGTTACATTTGCACTAATAGCAACATATACAATAAGATAATAGCAAATCAAATCTGGATTCGATCAACAGCATATGACAATGTGGTAATAGTAACAGCATACCGCAGTGGTTCCATCTAGCCTTGGACTGGAATAATTTAAATCATAATTAAAATACTTCTTTTAAAAATCAATTTCATGATCACATCACCAAAATGTGATTTCTTACTTGGCAATTCCTCCATTAGGTATTTTATGCAGGCTGAGGGATAAATGGAAACAAAAATGACCGACACTTTATTCCACTAAGCTTAATGTGTAGGACCACCCTGTGACACTTCAGTCGGCTGTCACGGATAAATCTTTTAATCTCCTGGACAGCCTTAGCACCATATCCAGCAACTGGACAATGACAACAACTGCCATTAGCATTCTGCAGTACAGCACAGTAGAAAAATCATTGAACATGGGACTTGACAACGAAAGCTGATGAGTACCTAGATCTTTCCATAATAGAATCAGATGCATAGACATTCTTTTTTTTTTTTTTTTTTATTTTAAATCTTACCTGTAAAATAGTAAGATATTCTTACCTTAGTAAGAATAACACTGCTGCAGAATATGCATTTTTACACTCTGGCATCGAAGATCCTATTTACAAATTTTATTTCCCTTGCAAGTTAGGTGAACTGCTAGCAATCAGATGTTTTCAGTTGCTCTTACTAAATTCAGGGGAATTTACTGGGAGGGATTTCCTAATATTAGGTTGACATTGCCTTCATCTTAACATGCTCAATTTTTTTAACATTTTAGTAGTAGTATTTTTTTTAATGATAGGTTGATACCTTGTATTGATGGTCAAGCAATTTGCTTCCTTAAGCCAGTGCTCACGGAAAGTATGTTATGCACATTTCTTATGCCACAGCACAGACAATGCATGAGATACTTGGGTCAGCTGTATCATGTCAGATAACAGTAAAAGACTGGGTGAATTCTGCAAAATTGATAGAATTTATCCCGAATGTGCTGTGAACAAAGAAGGACTTTCAGTTCCATCTGTTTGGCATCCTCTGTGGTTTTCATAAAGGTTTAAAAACCTTTTTATTACTTAATTCAAACAACTATAGGCTTTTGCCCAAACTGAAATACATCATAACTGGTCTGTGGACATATGTTTGGGCATATATTATGCATTACATAATCTTACACCAGTAAAACTTCTTTCATGTTAAAGTGCATTAATATCTGTCAGCCATAATCGGTTTTGGCCTATCTGGGTGGTATTTGCTGGGAATGAGCTCTTCCCAGATTTTGCAGCTGCGTTCCTTGAGTGCCAGGTTGGAGGCTGGCTGGGTAGTAATCTGATCAGTGCTTTGTCAGCTAACGGACCACGGCCAGATAAGTTAGAGAAAGGCAAGGCCTTACCTGCCACTATCTCATGGTAACTGTCAGGTCTGATGCACACTTTTTCATCTTGGAAGCAAAAGTATTACACTGTCTTTCTGTCCTGTATAGGCAAAATGGTCTGTGTCTTGGCACTTTCTTCCCGCAGGCTGTCATAATCAGGACAAATCAAACAAAGCAATACCTACGTATATCCTTCACGGACCCCTGGTTTCCATGAGCAAAATAAACATTCAGTGTGTTCTCTGCTGCTCTGTTCTTATAGATGTTCTGTTTTGTTTGGGTGCGAGGACCCCAGGAAATAAAACTACCCTAACTTGTTTTGCACTCGGAGGAAAACCATCAGAATGTATTGTGCTGTAGGGTCTATGAAAAAGGAAGCCAAAATTTGGGACTTTATCTTTTTGGGGAGAAGGTGAGAGCACACACACTCTGGGATAATACTGGGAAAAGCTGCCCATTCTCAGAAACTTGTCAGCATGCCAGAAAAAAAGGTATGAGACGAGTGTCTATCCATCTTCTGTCACCCACACCGTGGGGATGGCACATTTACCTTTCTCTCACTGTTAGGCAGTCCTAAGGCTGTGACATCCCAACACAAGCACCATCCCCTCACCAGGTGGCTGCCTGACACCAAGACTGCTGACACAAAAGCAAAAAAGTCTGGATTTCTGCAAGAGACGGTGTGGGCTTTGTCACATGCAGTGTTACTACAGTACTACCCATAAACCTAGTGCTTTTGTTGCAGTTTTCCCTCCAAATAAGTGGAGAACCATGACAACCTATATGGAATATGGATCTATTTGCATTTGATAAAGCCAGTGACATTTTAGTTGAAGCCTGTTTTAAGATAAGAGGCTTACATATGGCCCATATAGGCTGAATCACCTCAGAATACATATACAATCTGCTAGACTAGATTAATGAAGCTTTTGAAAGAAAAAGTGTTTAAGTGTGTGTATGTGTGTGCAAGGGTATTGAAATAAAACAATGGGATTTCAATCAGGAGAGTCAGTTTTCATAAAGACAAAGGGATTTATTTATAGATATTTTTCTGTATCAAATTAAAAGGTTTCAGAAGCAGGTTTTCTAACAGCTCTGCAGAGGAGTGTTTTAAATCCTAGGAATATGAGGTGAATTCTTGACCTTGGTAGGTAGTTTTCCCTTGACTTCAAAGGAGATGGGACATCATTTACAGACACTGGAAGAACAAAGAATCTCTTAAGTCAAAAAATGTGCCTTATAGCTCCAATATTTTCTTAAAGTACACTTTCTAATCTCATTATTTATCAAATTAATTTTAAAACCATGAGGTGAAAAGATATCTATTGACTGTTTTCCATATCCTTCAAGATCTGACAAGTTATTTTCCTACTTTTTTTTAAACTGTATTTTCTGAATTTTTCTTTTTGCTCTTGGTTACAGCACTGTGCAAGGAAGATACTTCCTCTCCTTTTCATGACTGCACTTCAAATATATGTCCCATAGTTACTGTTTATCCTAGCTACCTGTACTTGACACTTTATTTTCCCCTTCACTGCCTGAAATCCCAGTACCTTGTCAATGCTAAGAATGAAAACAACTGCTCAGAACATCAGCTGACATTAACTAATCTTGGTTTCGGGGCAACTATGCTTTTTTCTGCTGGTGAATCATAAGGCCTCAGTTTTCACTAATGATCGAAATCACATCCTAATAGAAATTAGGGACAAAACTGTTGAAATTTCACTTAAAATTACATTAGAGGAGGGGGAATGCTTCAAAGTGAAGCCTTATACAGAAATTCAAAGTGCTGCATGACAAAATATTTGGAAATGTGTATCATTTGTGATTATATCACATGTAAAGTCATGTCTGATCTCCTGGACCTCCAGATTCTTTTCCTTATTACAGATATTTACATTTTGGGTTTTTTTAATAAAATGGTGTCTTGTTTAATTTAAAATGGTACGATTATACTCTTGAATAGAAAGTATGGTAGAATTATACTATTTTCTTTACAAAATACTGCACATTTAGCAAATCAGTTACACAGTCTCTCTTTGCGAATGTTTAATATCTTCTGATTGAAATTAGACATTACATATGATTCCAGTGAAAATCGCCATGTGAACATTTCATTATTTATGTCTGTGACAGGCTGGGGGGAAGGGGCTTAGCCATCAAAGTATAACAAAGTGTTACTAAATCTTAAGCATCATAAAATTATCTTTTATTATGTTAGAATATAAAGGTCAAATCTGACTTTAAAATAATGATAAATTTAATCAGTATTATAACTCTATGGAACTGCATGAGAAAAAGAAGAAATGTGGTATGAGGAAGACAAAAGAAAGAAAACTAACTGAAGCAAAGCTAAGTACTTCTAATATATAAATCTATTGGAGCATATTTTATAGAAGTTCCACATATGGATTAAATTTTTATTATGCTGTTTAACTTGCTAGACTCCTTTTCTGACAAATGCTGAAAATCTGTAACATCTGAAGCTATGATATACAATCTAGTATTTATACAGTCAGTATATTCTGTTAAATTAATGTATGCAACAAATGATAATATTCCAAGCTGTTATGACAATACTAAAAGTAAATACGTTTTTTCTGCCAGATTCCTTGTTATAGAATTACCATCTACCGCACATATGAAGCAAATTTCTACTTTAACAGGTAACAAAAAGCCCCACAGCTATAGTGAAGTTACTGGAATGTAAAAGTCAATCTGACGCATTAGATATTTTATTTATAAAACAGAATCTGGGCCTGTTTCTCTTCTACCTTGCAGCTTGAATAGTCCTTTATATGTGTAGTCCTTTATATTTCTTTGAAGTGGCTGTAAAATATTAAGAAATTGAGATCATTATTTCCAGTTCCACACATTGGGCTGTACGGTTTACATGCAGGTAAGTGACAGCCTGTGATACTACACAGTGATGAAGCTGGCATACCTACGAACAGCTGCCTTCTAACAGGTATTGTTTCCTAATGCCATCAAGAATCTTTAAACAGACTGGTTCAGCATTACATTTGTTAGGTCTCTTAACATACTTTTTGTTTACTGCGTATTTTATATAACTGCGGTTGGAAGCATTTACAAACTGTTCCAAAGAAATGTCTTTACAGTATTCATGTTCTGGATGCTGATAGATTATATCTGAAAACCAGTTGCTGACTACAGTTCACACTTGCATCACTCAACATTATCTACCTGTTTGTGTCTACCTGTCTGAATGTCTATCTATAAAGAATTTGTTTACGGCCAAAGAAATGTAACTGTCAGTTCATTATATAAAATATTTCTATATTCTTGCTAGTGAATACAATCATTACAGTGAAAACTCTCAGGTTTCCAAAACGTGTCAGATATTTCTTTCTGAGTCATTTGGTGTCTGATAACACTCCAGTGCAACCTGTCCTGGTCCTTCATTATGATTACTGTTAGTTACACATAAATGTTGTCAGAGATTTTGATCTGCAGTGAACACAGTCTAAGCAGACTGCCATGTAAGCATGGTTTTCAGCAGATTGGTATATTCTAATTCCTCAAAACACATTGAATTTAAGACTCCCAAAAGGTATATCCTTCTGTATGATAGCAAAAAGCCTGATTCTGACTGGGGCCTTTGGGTGCCAGAAAGACACAAAGACAGTGCCACACAAAGTGCAGTTTTGCTTGTTTTTTAACATTACTGATTGGTTGGTTGGTTGGTTGGTTTGTTCTTTATTGGCTTTTTCATATAATTGCTGAAATAGCTACTTTTAAATTAGACTTATATCACCCCATTTTTTTTGTTTTTCATCACCAAAATGTGCATCTGTTGTACCATGCACCTAGGAACGTGCTCTTCCCATGAGTTAATTGGTTTCTCTGGTCTTGTATGAAGTTCTTCTAAACGCTTTACAATGTAAACCAACATTGGTCTTGACCATCTATACTTCATCTGTCCCCTGTGTCAGCAACGATTCACAGTCTCAGGAAATAGGACTCCGCCTACATAAGGGGGGGAAAAAAAAAAGGCTCTCTTTTTTCCCCCAAGGAACAGTATTAGTGTAAAATGCATATTCTGTAAAGAGATGAGGTTTGAGCACAGGGAAGGTTTTTTATGGATTAAAAATACCGATGGGCTCTAAAGTCTAATAGTGTTAAATGATTAGAGCGCTCATCTGTTGACTATTAGACCCAATCAGTATTTCAGAGTGTCCAGCTGTGCATATAAATGGGCTTTAATGTTGCTATTGATGAGACTGTGGGCAGAGCAATGCTGCCAAACAAAAGAAGGGCCTTTGAATGTGTCGCTGGTGTCTGAGTTCCTCTGCAGAGAGCGCAGCAGGATTTAATGTGATTAGAGATTTGTGTCTGGCATCGAGCCTGAACACAAAACCACAGGCAGTCGCTCTGCCCCAGCAAATACCAGTTCAGAGTTCAGAAACTATCAGCACCTGGGAGGGTAGAAAATAGATATCAGGCCTGGGCTGCAGAATCGGGTAATGGCAGAGCAAAGCGACACAGCTATTTTGGACCACTGCTCACGCATTGCTCAGGCATAGCTCATTACCGACCAGCTGAAGAATTGTGCCTGTCTACCAAATGCAGAGCGGAGTTCCTAAGAAGTGTTTAAATCTGAATTGTGCTTTTTGTCCTTGTCTGGTGAAGTGCAGCTTGGGCCACGTATCTCCATCTCGCATGCTCCCTTTTGCTGCAGGGAGGTAGTTTTCTGCAGGCCCTGGAGAGGAGCAGCTGACGTTTTACCTCCGCCTGCCAAGTACTTATGGTGGCCAGTGACAAGGATCTCGGTGTGCCCTAGCTGACTGTTCACGCAGCGTTAGGAGAGGAGGGCCGTGGTCTGCCCACCTGCTGAATGCAACATCCAAAGCCAAGGGAAGGAGTAGGACCCCAGACGTTATGGCTGCATTCATGATGCTAAATTAATTAATCCGCTTTTAATAAAGGATTTCTGGGCATAAGTGCTGGGGGTGGCTGTGCCTTTTCTGGAGCAGACTAGCCATGCCTGCTTTACAAAGGACTTGGCTTTGGGTTTCCGCTGGGTCCCAGCTGGTGCTCCTGTGTCCCGAAGCTATAACTATTTATGTGCATGCATTTTGCTCAGAACATCTCATACAATATGAAAGGTATGCTGCAGCTCACCGAAGTGACACTTTTATAGCACAAAGTGTATGATTTATGGCTCCTGCCCTGGTCTGTGCCATCCCAGTGTGTGCGAGTGTTTCGGGAGGCCAGGACTCACGGCGCAATCTGAGCAGATTCTGCCAGGCAAGGAGCGCCCGGCCTAGTTGCAGGGCACAGCAAGGGCTGGCGGTTCCCTGTGGGGGCGGCAGGGCAGGGCCTGGCAACCGGGGCCTGTCCCACTGCCCCAGCTAGGAGCAGGGCAGGCCGGGGGGCACCGGGGGCAGCCCCAGGCATCGGGCACCTCCCTGGGGATGAGGCCAGGCTGGGACATGGGCCTGTGGGTGGGCCTGTCCCATTGGGTCCCATGACTGGGCAGGGCAGGGCTGTGGGGAGCTGGAGACTGGCCCTGATGTGGTGTTGCTGTGGCAAGGGCTGGTGGCCCCGGGGGGCCATGGGGTCCTGGGCCATGGGCAAGGTGTGGGGATCCCTGGGGGTGGCTAGCTGGGGCAGGGACAGGCAGGGCTGGTGGGGCCCTCAGGGCCCTGACACTGCTGCAGGCTTATCCACATTGCATTTGGGAAGGTGATTTAAGCCGCGCTGGGAACCTCGCTTGGCTCTTACTCTGGGCCGAACCAGCTGTCGTGGCCAGTGGAGCCGCAGAGTGAGGCAGCATTTCTCAGACAGGGGCAGGATGAGTCAGGATCCAGGGGGGCTGAAGGCTGTGCTATCTCACAGTAGTTGTTGATTATTTTTCTGCTCCTTTAGTTCAATTTCCTGAGTGTGGCTGGGATGCATTCTATATATTTTTACGAGCATCTGCTAAAATATTTTTATGCAGTTAAAATTGCTGCTGTGCTGTTGGCCAGGCTATTTTTGCTGTCATCAGAGAGACCTGCTGGCCTTACTGACGGAGAGCTGGTCTCATAGGTCTTGGTGTGGTTTTGTACTTTTTGTGAGCATTTAAAGGCACTTACCAGCCAAGTGTGGGAGACAAGGTCTATCCCAACGGCTGGTACAGCAGTGCTGTATGACTGTGACTGGGAGGACAGGGTGGTGTCTAGCCAAGACCCTAATGTTGATTTTTTTCAAGGGCTGGTGGTGAAGAAGCGATCCACATCTGGTGGGGGTGATTTTTCAGTATCCCCTGAAACTGGTAAGGTACATTTCTGTATTCATCAGCACAAATTAAGACATGTCTCAGTAACCCTGCAACATGGACAGAAAGTTTGGTCCAGAGTTCTGGCAAAACCGGCTACTAGCCACCTCCTCAAATACTTAACTTTGCAGGCAGAGATGTTAATGAGGACAGCAGCAGTAGCTTATGGTATTTATGCAGTCTGAGTCCTAGATATTGAAAAAGCGTGAAATAAGAGGTTATTTCTCCACTCTGTCTCTCTTCTATTTATGTGGACCCCCCAGTGCATAATGCAGTCACAGGGAAGATATGAGGAACTACATGGGAAGAGACTGTCATGCATCTGCCTTTTCTAACGTGTTTGCCCATCCTATATGTGTGGGATCTCCTGTGCCTCAGAGAATTATATGGGCCTTTGGACTGAAAGGAAGCATTTCTTGCTATCTTTTTTTTTTCCTTTTTTTTTCCCACAGAAATGGAGAAGATTTAAAACTGGCTGGGGAAACAGCTGGCATGAAGATTCCTTCCACGGAAGATAGAAGAGCCTGGAAAAAATTGCCCACCAACGACTGAGCAATAGTGAGAAGAGCTTTTTGGCAACCAGCCTTTGCAAAAGGAAATTGAAATTAAAAAGCTTTTCAGTTTATCTCATTTTAAGTAGAACTTGCCTGTACAACTCGTGCAGATGAGAACTTCTGCAGTGCTCAGAGAATCGGATCTAATCATTTTTAGTACAATTAGATAAAAGAAGATACTGTACATTTTACAATTTCCAAAGTCTTACTAATTACTGATTAGTAAGACTGAGATTCTTAATCGATAGTTACTACCAATTCAGACTGCTTGTCTCTCTCAGGGAGTAATTGTTGTCCTTTGATATATTTTTCATGATCTCACAGGAACAAAGATACTTCCTGCATGTTTGCCAAGCTCTCTGCAGACCTCATTTCTCTTAGTTCAGTTCAGTTTTATTTGACCTTCAGCGGGAAAATAAGTGCCTCTTGCATTTTTCTGTATCCTGCATCTTTGAAGAACCCATCCCTTGTAGCTACAATTTCTTGTATTCATTTTCAGCTTCATGCCATATTTTTCTTTAAATTTGCCTGAAAATTAATTCTAAATTTTTTTTGGCAGTAATAACTTTGGAACATTTTAGTGAGAACTGAATTTTCCTACCATTTGAACTAAGAATATCAGAAATACTGCCAGTATTGAATGAAATATTGAAGAGCGAGCTGATTTTAGACAAACAAGTGCTATTTTGAGTGTCTTAATTTTGGAAACAATTGTCCCAGTGTCTAAATATGAACTGTCATTTGTGAGACCAATGAAAGCAAATGGCCTCTCCTTCCCTCACATCATTGTCATTTCTGGTGAGAAACTGGAGAGTTTCATACTTGATTGCTAGTCTAAAGGGCGTAATCTGCTCTTTTTTTCACAGTATGGCCAGATGAATGTGTCTGACAGGATCTGCTCCTGAAGATAGCAGCTGCTTCATAAATCAGACAGGTTTGCAGCCTGCATTACAAATTGATCCTCAAGACATAACCTGTTGCAGCAGAAACTGTTCCAGCTATTATTTTTTTGTCCAGCAGTGACAACAGTGTTAACACACCAACTCACTCCCTGTCCGGTTATAGAACTAAAGATGCTTCCACATACAAAAAGCTTATGACTAACTGAATGTTACTGTTACACAGTTTTTTCCTGTTTGTTGAGTCTACACAAGCTTAAAAACAGAGTCATGAAGAAAAAAGACAAGTTTTTTCCTGTTTGTTGAGTCTACACAAGGTTAAATACAGAGTCATGAAGAAAAAAGACAGCTGGGGAAATTAAACATCAGACTACATGAATGTGGCATTTGCTGAGCTCCTGTTAGGGAAGCCACACAGGAATGCAACCTTAAGATGGGGATCCCAGGAAATTGTGCTTCATGGGGTTTGCTTATTTGTATTTCACCTGTAAATGTGTGCATAGGTACAGGAGACCATTAATTCTTCTAGCAAATCAGCTCCCACATAGTTTTTAACCCTGAGTTCAAAATATGAAAGAATTTCCTCATCACTGAGAATGTGACTTGAATGAAATAAAACAGTGAAAGGCCTACATCCTCACAAGTCATAGGCCTTTTGCAATATCTTTTCATTTTTTGAACTGTTTTTTTCTAAGGGAGGCAATAGGCAGTTTCTAAGTGGCCTGCTTTTCAAAGACATCTAAAACTAAGCAAACACCAAGACATACAAAATCACTGTTCATTTTAAGAATGTAAGCTGAATTGGAAGCTGTGCTGACAAAGGATTGAAGACTCACAAACTGAGGAATGTAACCCATCCACTGCATTCTTGTAATCATACTAATATGGGAACAATGGGGGATTCTCAAATAAAGTTTGATGAAATCTTTCAGTGTTCACAGACTTTAATTTTTTTTTCCCAAAGATATTTATTCTAGTACTGCACCAGACGTCTTCTCTGATTCATAGCAAGGAATGTCTAAAGATATTTGATTATAATTGATGCAGAATGGTAATATTTATAGCAGGAATTTGTTTTTAATGCTGATGGATTCCAAAATTAACCACATCAGGTAGTAAGATCTTGCAAGATCTCTAGTCTTTGCACTAGAATACATTTCTAAACTCTTGAGTATCATTTTCAGTTATTATAAATTGCTCAGTTTTACCAAATTAAAATGCAGTAAAGTGGCCTAAGGCCTACAGCAGGGAAGAAAGATTGTGACTGTGGAAAAGAAGAGAAAGGCAAAGCAGGCTAATCCTCAGGGTTGAGCCTTACATGGTATGTGCACGAGAGAGGTCCCAGAACGCTGCAAGCGTTTTGCCAGAGAGAGAAAGACCTCACCTGCAGGGATGTAGCACAGTGTAATCATTGGCAGGAGCTTGGTGTGCAGAATGCTTTTTGCAGGAACACTTAGATTTAGGTCTTTGGGGATTCTTCAGGTGAAACAGAATGGGTCTGTCTATGTTTTAAGCAGAACCGAGCAGCTGCCAGCTGGGGAGATTTTGGGATTACCTTTTCAGATCTAGGTACCCAATTCCTCTCAAACGTGGTTTTCTTAAATAGTACTGCTGTGGTACTATGACGTAGATAGCGTTCATCTAGGTAGCTAAGTACATATCATTGCAATACTAACGACAGTAATGACATGACTGCTAATTTTAATCAGTAATAAACTTTATCCATTGACAACCTTCAGAGCAACAGTAATACGCTTATTTTAGAGTTTGGGCTTTGAGGCACAGAATAAATTACTTCCCTGAGGGAATAACTGTACAACAGCCCTTCACAAAATCAGCTCTCTGAGCTGTTTCATGCACTTCAGATTCATCTAAGCCCCTTGCATTTGCTGTGGGCTAAGGAACCAAACTTTGAAAATGTGAATTAACTTGCCATCCAATGGTATCCTTGGTCTGAGTTATACTTTCACACTAGACAACTGAGTTAGCAAAGAAAGTCCAAATTCTGTGACCTTACCACCACAGGGTCCCTCTTCCCTGCTGTGTAACACTGGCTTTCAAATACCTGTGTCTCCATTTTCCTGTATAAAATATTCAGGCCCCATGGATCCAGACATGTGATGCATCACATCGAAACATGCCATATTCCTGCCTATATTGAGCAGATCTTTATTTCGCAATTTTTATTCAGAGAACAGATTTCAATGTCAGGATTTTGAAGTGTTTCTATAAACAGAATGGGATTTTCTGATGATGTGAAATGGCTCCAACTTTGTCAGAAGAAGATTCATTACGAGGAAGGCTATACATTTGCACCCAGTTCTTGTGCTGTCTCCAATGCTGAATATTGGCTGTGGTCTTTGGGGATCCATCCCACATTTACACAAATACAGTTTTTATTGGCAAAAAAATGATCAATGCTACAACAGCTTCCGCATATCTGAACATCACAACATTTATCCAGCAGAACTTCTTGCAAGTGTCCCCCAGCAGGAGAATCCATTTCAGCTCTGCCATTCCCCAAGGCTCCTACAGTCCCTCCAGCCTCACGCCAGATCACTTCCCTACAAATACAGTGCTATGCACAGGCTGGCTGTGGGGTTAATCACCAGGGCATAGTTCAATACTTTCACTGACACAGAAAAAGCTTGGTGGATCCCTGTGCTATTGCTGTTAAATCCTAACTTTCTGTATGAATGTTTTACTCCCACTGTTCTCATCTAGAATTCCCTCTCTTCCTTCATTTAATTATGTAAGATGATGCTTGTTTCTTCTGGAGATATTATATGTCATTGTAAAACTTGACAGGGAATGGAGCTTTTACAGTTAGTTATTTTTAAAGAGGAAGAATAACTTCAGATACAAAAAACGACTTTTAACTATATGCAGCTTCAGCTCTTACAGTACATGAGTGCACTCTGTTGGACCGTTCTGGTAGTGACTGTGCACATGAAATGGTCATATTGTTTAAAAGACTTGAAACTTCTGTTCACATGAAAAATCTAACAGTTTCCTTCAGACCAGTCTAGACTAGTCCTCAGATTAAATATATTCCAAGATTCTGAAACCAAGTTCTTAAAATATTAAATGCAGAAATGATATGTAGATTATTATTTGCAGCAAAGACATAAAAAAAAAAAAGAACATTTTTAGTAGCAGCCAAAAGTCATGTTGCTGTGAATGTCAGAAGGACAATGTCAGGAGAAAGAATGAATTGTTTCATTTCAAATTCTCTCTTAGTTTCTATAAAATGACAAATGGTTTTCACAATAGGTGCTCTAAGATGATGGAAAAGAAGGTTTGCCATAACAAACATTTCCTTTTTCTGGAGGGCTGAGGACTGTTGAAATGTGTATGTTACAGAGGCAGACCACTGATCTAATTCATCCTAGTACCTTCCTTATCTTTCCCTGATAGAGGGAAATGGGAACAGGGAATGTTCGGATACAAAAGGCCAGACTGTGAAATCCCAGTTCATCCTGGTGATTTTACGAGTGGTCCCAGTGAGGTCATGCCCAGCTTTCAGGTTTCACATGATTCTTTTGAATGCATTTCAAGACTGATTCTGTGGGACCATTCAGACTTCAGAGAACAGCCCCTCTCGGTTAGCAGCTATATCATTGCAAATGCAAATGTTTTGCTGAATAACGACAGGATTAACGTTCATCATGTGCTTAAGCACTTAGAAGGCCTTAGTAGAATGATAGGCAACAAGCAACACTTAGAATCATACTCAATTAGACACTGATATTGCAGTACAGTGTAGTTTTGAATGTGCTTCGCACACTGTAATTGCAGTGCCTTTGATGATCACTATGTTTACTTGAATCAAGCATAAGCCAGTTTGAGAAAGTTTTCCAACATTTGAATCAAGCATAAGCCAGTTTGAGAAAGATTTCCAGCATTTTTCTTAAGCACTTTAGCCTCAGTAATTAATACAGTTAGGAACTAGTAATCAGTAGAGACCTATATTTTTTCTTTCTGTTTTTTGTTTCTTTTTCAAATATTTAAATTGTGATTATTTAATTAATTTAAGGTCAAATACAATGTATCTAATTGAATTTGAATACTGTATTGCAGATGATATACTATTGTCAGATAGGACTTTAACCTATATGACCCAGCACAGCTTTGCTGCAATAGAGCTATGCATCTCTGCTGAGATAATTCATAAACATTTGCTGTATTAGTGGTTAACTCATATTTTTGTGGACCTGGAGTGAAAGAATCAAATCCAGTCTGTGTGGGCCAGACAGGACCTGAGTATCACTCAGCTACTCCCTGGTCTTATTACAGCTGGTAAGAATAAATGTTTACTGGCAGTTCATTTCAAACTTCATTTATTCTCTCCTGTTTTATTTGAACTCTTAAACAATATTTTATTTCACAAAGTTGGCTGGTCTACTCCCTATCATAAAGAAAGGGCTTCCCCAGCTTCAAGTACCCTGACCTTGTCCAGCCTTCAGATGATAAACAGTTAATGGAGCACACTGCGCTCTGTCAAAGACAGAGTGAACTGTGAGATTTAACCCATAATGATTGCATACTTGTGCTCTAGTCAGGACACTTGGGAGGAACCAGGCCCCCATCAGGCATCCAAACTTCCTTGTTTTCCAGGAAAGGCAAAAACCTCAACTCAGACTCCTGAGGAGGAAGCACAGAAAACAAACTCAAAAGGGCATTTTTGCCTTTTAGTGCCATAGATACAGAGGTCAACATGCTTCTCAGCAGAGATGGCACATAGCAGAGGGACATCTCCCTCTTCTCCCCAAGGTTCAAGCATGGCTGCCTTTGCAGAAGATGGCTCACAGTTTAAAAACATTGAAAAGAGTAAAAAGAGACATAAAACGGAGATGCAGAAAAACACAGTGCAAGATGTGATGACTGGTTAGGCTGTGAGGTACTTTTAGGCTGGAAGAAAGTGGAGTGCTCAGTAACTTTATTTTGGTTTAGTCTAGAGATGCTTATTCCTGTTATAGCAGGTGTTCAGTGGGATCAATTACAATGGTCACCACTGCACATTTAACAACAAAGTCAATAATTACAGGACTTCTTATATGTTATAAACCAGTACTGAATGTAATTTAAAACTAGTTTATCCTCTGCCACATGTGAACTCCTAACTCTTACAATCCACCGCCTGAGACAGACAGACTAGAGCTGTCTCTGTGAACTGTGTCTTGATAGAGACTAACAATCCCATTTCTACAAACAGGGGTTTTTACAAGGTGGGAAATTAGTCTTGCCTTCAGGTCTTCCTGCGTTTTCTGAGATTGAGGCTCTTTTACACAGAGGGACTGGTAAAGTTTTGCTGTAGGCTCACTCCATTTTAAAATGTTTGCAGAGTCTGCCTCCCTGTGATGCTGTGAGTCAGAATCAAAAACACAGCATATGCTGTTGTCTCTATCTCCCTGTCATGGACACTTTAGTTTTGTTTTCCTTAATCTAAAAAAAACAGTAATTCTGCCTGAAAATATACGGTTCTAGGGAAAAACACAGGAAAGCTCTTTCAGATATTATTCAAAACATATTTCTTTTCTAAGCTTCTACAACCACATATATATTTAGATAAGGATTTGTGATCTCCAGCAATTCTGTTTTTATTTAAAAACCCCCACACTTTCTATTCAGTTCAAACAGAAATTAATTTTCACAGATTTTTTTTTGAAATGCATTAGTGTTTTCCAAAGTCATGACATACTGCTTAAGAATTTGTATTATCTTTTTCTTTGGAAAATTAACATTTTCATTCATTCTTAATGTGGAATATATATGCACATTCATAGTGCTGGTCATTTTCTCTTAAATAAAAAAGGAAAAGAAGGATTCACATTTTTCTTCTGAAAGAGAAACTGTTATGGAAATTACTGCCTGTGCTAAGCTTGGTGTCTTAGGAGAGATGTACAACAGTTCAAACTGTTCTTTAAAAGGCATAGGTTCATTTCTCAGTTCACTCAGTAAATGTTTTCAACGCTTACTTTAGTAGGAATTGGACCCACTCCTAAGTGGACAATGTAGAAATCTGAACTGTCATTGTTATGTGTTTGTTTTAATTTTAAACAGCAAATAATCAATCACATATTAATCTTTATAAGACACAAATACATAAAACCAATGTTTGCGATGTCTATCTTTCCCAAGTATGCACTTGTCTGCCATAGCCTCACAGTATGTCATTTGACTTCCTTTCTGCAATGATGGTGAATATATCAGCCAGTTCTGACAGATATCAGTCATTTCAATTTCGATTGACAGTAGTGGAATTAAAATTCTTGTTAAATTCAGTCATTTTTAAATGAGAAGTACTTCATTATGAGTGCATTTTCTTTTACTAATCATTACAAAGCAATTATAATTATACATATTGTTTACTTAATATCCACTACTACAGGCTGATCTTTAATTCATGTATGTTATGTACTAAGGAAGAAATTGGATTCATCTATCTTTCTAACCACAGCTGGGTGAATTCTCATTGCTGACAAAACTAGTGACAAGTACAATTTTCATGGGCTTGCAAAAAAAAGAAACATTTCACATATTCACCTGAGAGGATGGATTAAAGCTAAATATAGTCTGTCTTGGAAAAACAAAAATCAGTAACTTTAATTCTTTTCTCAGGGACAGGAAATATTAATCTGTCAGTAAAAATAAAAAAGCATCTTTGCTTATGCCTGACCTTGATAAATTATCAGGAGGAATCAGGGACTTTCAAAAGACCAAAGGAGCATATGTCTACTCATTTTAAAGTCAATTGGGATTTTTAGACCAAGAGGGGACTACCGCCAATATACGGTCACTTTTCAACGCATATGGTGGGTTTATCAGAAAAGCATGGTGTTTTATTAGAATATCAAAATTCAGTGCTCAAATTCTATGGAAAAAAAAAAAGCACATTTCCTTAACAACCTGCTCCTCTAGTTTTATCCCCCAGCTAAGGCCATTTATGTCAGTTTGTTATCTATATACAGATACCTTAACTTTGTATTTACTAGTGAAGCGCTTTGAAACTTGTCATGTGTAATTAATAGCATAGGCAAAGTGCAGTTCATCAAAGAATTTAAGGATACTTAACCATGGGTAATCTTCACCAGTGTACCTCCTTTCCCTCATAAGTACATAATGAAATCCTTGAATTTCATTATGTGCTGCAATGGATGGCTATAAGCTCTTCAGAAGGGATAGGCAAGGAAGGAGAGGCGGTGGGGTAGCCCTGTACGTTAGGGAGTGTTTTGATTGTCTAGAGCTTAATGATGGTGACGATAGGGTTTAGTGTTTATGGGTGAGAATCAGGGGGAAGACCAACAAGGCAGATCTCATGGTGGGAGTCTGTTATAGACCACCCAACCGGGATGAAGAGGCAGACGAAATATTCTGTATGCAGCTGGGAGAAGTCTCACAATCGCTAGCCCTTTTTCTCGTGGGGGACTTCAACTTACCAGATGTCTGCTGGAAATACAATACAGCAGAGAGGAAACAGTCTAGGAGGTTCCTG
>NW_008794446.1:1935554-1939815 GCF_000699145.1 Aptenodytes forsteri | reverse complement strand
AGTGGTGGACTTGGCAGTGCTAGGTTAACGGTTGGACTCGATGAACTTAAAGGCCTTTTCCAACCTAAACAATTCTATGATTCTATGATTCTATAATTTGTCTCACTTCAAAGCTGTCAGATAAACCTAGGATGGGACCAAGTGCATGTTTGCATGGAAGGATGAAAACAGACCTTTAATCTTTTTGCTGTCATGAAAACTGACCAGCTGCAAGTCATTTCCATTCAGGGAGCAATTTCTATAGCAGATGAATTAAATACATGCGCTCAAGCTCAGGATCACACCCATAAACGAGAAGGTTTCCAGTCTGGAGCTGCCTTATCTCCAGCCAGCTTAGACCAGCAGCAGAACGCAGAAAGTGTATTTGGGATGTCTGTTTTCATCCAGCCATGCATACTTACCTTTATATACAGCATTACTTATCTTTTTGTTCATTTTATGTAACTTCAGATGTCTACAATGTATATATCTATGTCTGAGGAGGACATCTAGACTCTCCCTATAATCAGTGAAGAGAAGCAGGCATCTCCAGAGCTCAGTTCATTTGAGCTAGCATCTGTACCTTGAAGTGACATGTATCTCATTCTTTGACTACAACGGGACTCAGATACCTAATTAAAATGTATACATTTAACTGTCAATGTCTAAAGCCAGATGACTGAATTGTATTCTTGATCCTTGAATCAAGAAGACCTTGTGTTAGATATCTCAGATAAAGTGAAAGTTTGGTATACTGGAAGAGGATAGTCCCTCTTCATTGGTCCAGAAGTATCAACATGCTGAGCCAGCAGCTGTCTATAACTAGCCAACAGGGAACTGATGATGGCAAATGTCTTTAAAGCTCTACATTTATTCAGTGATTTAAGGAAATTTCTCCTTCTTTCTGAGATTCAGCCTAGAAACTCTGAAGGTGCCTTTGCCTTTTCTCTCACAAGCAGAGCAGCTCATGACCCTCCTTTCAACCACTTACCACTCAAAGGGGACCTCAGTTTAATGCCTTCTTCCTCTGAATACTATTAAAATGCATATCTCTTGTCTCATGGAAGAGTTCAACCCATCAGGTGGCTCCAGCCTATCTGGAATACAGAGTCAGAGTCTTCTCCATTGCTGAAGATTTTATGGGGCTACAGTGGGAGAAAGGGCCTGGTTAAAAGATGACTCCTAATGCTTAGGGCACTGACTGGGGAAAGGGAGCCGTGGTTTCTAATTCTGGTTGAAGGGGTTTTTAGGTATTCATGTAAGAAAAAACCCTTGAGGACTGAGAGCCCAGGATTCTTTACTCCTAACAATGGCCTAGAGCCTCTTTTCTTGTTCCTCTCATCTGTTGACTCAACAAATATTGGGTTGGGGTTTTTTTGATTTTTTTTTTTACACATCATGGTGGCTTTAAAAGAGGAGCACCCCTGCCATTGTAATCATTGACACACGACCTCAAAGCGATATCACAGCATAGTCCACAGCCTGGTGACATGGGTACTCACCAGAGAGAGGCTCGCAGGCATATTGTAGAGCACTGAACCAGGTTTTCCCACATCCTGAATGAATGCTCTACTAACAAAGTAGCTATAGAGGAGTGTGTTCATTGGGGTGGCGTGGGGGTGTTGGAAGCAGCAGTTGCCACTTCATTCTGCGTGGAATCTGGCCTATAAAATGTAAGAAGTTTGAAGCTCTCCACAGGTAGCGGTAAAATTTGGAGTGGCATTTTCACATCCGAACTGATCAGCTTAGACTTCTTTTATACTAAGGGAGAAGAAACGGGAATTTTCTAGGGTGCTCCCCATCTTTTGCAAATCTGCTTTGGGATGTCCCCCGATATTGAGATGAATAGCTCAGTTGTGGATGTTTGTTTGAAAAATCTCTAAATTTGGAGTGATGGATCCTACCATTTGCGGATTATGGTGCTGGAGAGATGCTGAGCTGCTCAGCGCCGTGAAGGGTACACCATTTCTAACTATGACCAAAAGCAGACTTCCCATATTCCTGAGTAATTTAAGGAGGGAGACCAAGATGCTCTGAAGTATGGGCAGCTCAAGGGATCTAGCAACTGAGTGGGACTTTTCAGGAGATTTATCCACACAAAGTCATGTCAGCACAGTTTTGATCATGTTTTTAGATTTTAACAATGCTAGATTTTGGTAAGCAAAATCTATTGTACACATTAATGTGTACACAATCAATGTTCACATTAATTCTGGGGTGAATTGTAAGTGAATTTGACTGATGAAGGATGGAAGTCTGCTTTCAAGTCTTGATGTTTATCTCTTATTTCTCACTCCTGTCACATGGATGTATGTTATCTTTTTGTGTGGATGTAGTCCTAATGCAATAATGCAGTAAAAATTTGACTTTTTAATTACAGTAAGCAAAACATCTTTTTTTTTTTTTTAATTCAAGAGTGTGATTATCTAAGTGAAGCTGTATGGAGACTTGCAAAATACAATGGATCAAAATGCTTTGATGTAGCAGTAAAAAATGATAAGCATTATGTATAACTTGAAAAAATTTTAGAAAAATCAGACTAGAGGGAATATCAAACATCATCTAGTCCACTCGTCTATCCCAAGACAAGACTAACCATAATTATACTGTACCTGGCAATATATCTCCCACCTGCTTTTCAGACCTCTGGTGACTAATGTTCCCTAACCTCCCTGGGAAGCTAGCATAATGCTTCATTGCAGTTTCCTTTTTGATGGTATAACCTGAGCCTTTCTTAAGCAATTGAAGGTCATGGCTCTGTTGTATTCACCATAGAAGTGGCAAACCTTCTTCTCATCCTTTTCGGAGCGTATCTGACCGTAAAGCCCAGTACTGATAAATGTTGCCCTTCTTCACCTCATTAGCCATGGAAGGCAATGTGACTGTCTGAAACATGGTAGCTATTGTAGTCTGATCCAAGTCAATCTTATATCTGAGCACTCTTGAACATCAGAAATGAAATTGCCAGCTTATAATTACTTCTCATTTCTAAACATTTATGGAGTTTTCTGAATTCATCCGTTCGTGGGGTAAAAAATGTCAAGATTAAAAATGGTGTTTTTATTGAAACACAGTAAGAAAAGTCTACTAAATAACTTACATTTTTTTCAGAAATTATACAGCTTCTTATTTACATATTGACTTCATGAAAAGACTTCATGACTCCATGAAAAGATACAAAATCAGTAAAACAAGTACAGAGACTTACAAAGTTTTAAAAAGGCTATTGTTTTTATTCAGTGGCAAGATTCTTCTTGTAAAATATTCTGAGTTTTGTAAAAATTATTGAATTACTATAGACTACATGAAAGCACAGTGGCATGTGAGCATTTTTAAATTCATTTTGATTTATACAATATACCTCTTTGGAAATTCCTAACACATGGGAGAAAGTATATTGACTTGGAAATACCTCAAAAAACTTTTTAAAAGATATTTCCAAGAAGAAATATCTAGAAGCAAAAATGTTAATTAAGGGAAATTAGCCTTTCCTTTTTATTGGAAACTGTGAGAGAGTAATGTAATCTTCAAATGGGGCTAAATTTTTGCCTCACAGTGCCTCCTATGCATAACAACAAGGAAGTGCCAAGAGGACAGTGTTATGGGAGAAGCTTGCATAACTTTTCTGGGAAATCATCATGACAGAGTATTCATCTAAAGTGTCTATATGCTTATGCACATGGGTTCGCTTTACCTGCAGCACTGACAAAAACTTTGTGTCTTTGTTCAGTGCAGGAAATGTCACCCTAAGAATTCTTTTCATTTTAATAATGGATGCTTTTATACACCACTCATGATGACAAGGGCTGCTCCCCAATGCTGTAATAAAATACAATTCAGGTAAGACATCACCTTGTTCTGGTGGTGTACAGTAAGATGATAAAAGACCATCAAATAAACAAGACATGATACAGAAAAGGATGGGTGAATTACTGTGTTTTGAAAGCTGAAATAAATTACAAGTGTGCCAAAAAAAAGTCTAATATGCAACCGTAGCACAATCCAGAGTTTCGAGACTTCTGTATCAGCAATAGTGTGGCCAGCAGGAGTAGGGAAGTGATCGTGCCCCTGTACTCGGCACTGGTGAGGCCGCACCTCGACTACTGTGTTCAGTTTTGGGCCCCTCACTACAAGAAGGACGTCGAGGTGCTGGAGCGTGTCCAGAGAAGGGCAACGAGGCTGGTGAGGGGTCTGGAGAACAAGTCTTATGAGGAGCGGCTGAGGGAACTGGGGTAGTTTAGCCTGGAGAAAAGGAGGCTGAGGGGAGACCTCATCGCTCTCT
>NW_008794446.1:1924316-1935371 GCF_000699145.1 Aptenodytes forsteri | reverse complement strand
GCCAGGGGAGGTTTAGATTGGATGTGAGGAAAAATGTCTTTACTGAAAGAGTGGGTAAACATTGGACCAGGCTGCCCAGGGAAGTGGTTGTGTCACCATCCCTGGAAGTCTTTAAAAGACGTGTAGATGAGGCACTTAGGGACATGGTTTAGTGGGCATGGTGGTGTTGGGTTGATAGTTGGACTCGATGATCTTAGAGGTCTTTTCCAACCTTAATGATTCTATGATTCTATGACTTTGTGGATGAGAGCTTTAAGCCTGTAGGGGAGGAGCCCTTCAGAATATATGTAGAGAGCAAACAGTAATGTATGGCTTGAGCAGAAGAATAAATAATAAAGCAGGATAATTCTGGGAAGCATTTGACAAGTCAAACTGGGTGGCAGATGAGGCTGAGTATTCCTGAATATTAACGAAAACATTTGATAGAAGTAGAAAGTGTAGCTGGGACTCACAAAAGAAAATGTGAGAAAATATGTGCAGCAGTTAATAATGCTGAAAATCCTGAGTTCTGTGGGACTAATCTTTAAATGCATATTGTTAATCTGGAAGGTACAGAGATCTGTTGATGTTCCCTTTTCATGCTGTTACCTTTCAGGATTTCTCAGACTATGTTTAAATGAAAATTATTTTTTTTTATTTTTAGAAAGCAGTTTTTAAACCATGTGCCTACTGCAATATTCATCTAATAGTAAACATTTTATTCTGTTTGTATTTAGACTCATTTTCATGTGCTTCTGCTTTAAATTTACTATGCCAGTAGAAGCAATTGTAAGGAAAAAGGAAGGTGTTGACTGACTGCTGATACATTTGTCTACACAGTTTTAACATTTCTTCCCTTTTACTTCATATATTTACAAGTCTGCCAAGGTTTTCAAAGACTTCTTTCAAGAGGACTTCAGCAGTCTTCCTTCCTCCCCTTTGAAAATCAAGCCCTTTTGGATAAACCTTGTATAGAGCATCTAAAAAGTAGATTGTAAAATTATGATTCATGCTAGAAAATCTTGGCCCTTATAACTATTTCCTTAATGAAACTGTTCCCGTATCTTACTACAGTAAGATGTCATCACTGAAGTCTCTATATCCACAGATTAGGATTCTGCATCTGGAATTGATATAAAATTAAACCCCAAGCACAAATTTTAATATGAGAAAAGCTGCTGTTGGGATGAAAACATGGCTGTTATCATTACCCAAAACATTAATGCACATTCACAGGCCATAGAGTATATGCATGAGCTAATGACTTCTATAATCAGTAAGGCTGTGAAATTACCACTAAATGGGGAGCCTGTATCCCCAGATACAATTAGCAGGATTTGCATTTGCAGACAGAATGAAGCGTCAGGGGATCAAACATTTCAATTCTGAAAGATACTGACTACAGAGATATTCAAGGTTTACGAGTTCGTGCTTGTCTTTATTAATGTTTGAAAAATTATGTTGATACTCAGCATGAAGATATTTCCTGAAATCAAATGGTATTAAGTCAGTGGAAGATCGAGATTACCATTCAAAACCAGGATGATTTAATACTATTTTTCTATGAATTGATAAACTGGAAGATAAATCCACAAAGGTGATTTTGACCCAGCATTGCAACGTCTACTCCTGGTAGAACAGTAATAGATGAATGCAGAAACTTCTCCCCCAGCCTTTGATGCTGAACCTCTTCTGCATGCACTGATGCCAAGTCACATACAATTCAGCCACCACAGGCCAAGTTATTGCCCCTATATACCGTATTTTACTATTCTCTCAGGAGAACTGATCATAGGATTCACAAAAACGTTTTTGTTCAGGGAGATACCTTAACTGGCCACTGTGAAATGCTGAAAGGGACTCCTAACCCTTAGATAGAGGAAGGCACTGCTGGGAAAGAGCTGTGTGAGAAAGAGCCAGGAGAAGCCTCACTGGGGCCTCCCCTGGGCTCAGGAGCTGCATTTGGGCTCAGTCCTGGCCCATGGTCCTTGTCTGAACTGTATTGTAAGGGTGCCTGTGCCCGGTCTTGTGCCATGTTGACCTGCTGACTTACCTTCCTGGCTTGGCCTTGGACCTATCTCATCACCATGGACTTGTCTGGCAATCAGGGCCATTGGCTGTTCCTGGTTGCGATCCCCAGACCTTCTTTGCTCCACTTTCTTGAGCACCATGGGACAGGGTCCTCGTCTGAGGGTCTTTGCCCTGCCTGCCTTGTTGTCCCTTGGCTCCAGACTCACTTTCCCTTGCAGAGCAGCCCCTCAGCTGCAGCTCCCTGACAAGCTCTAGGGGGAATTCAGGACTACTTCTTCACTATTGAGAAATAAAATTCTTTAAAAGCTCTCATCATTCACCCACAATTACTACTCAGTAGTATTTTTGAAGTGTTAAGTTCTAAATTAATAACAATATAGATGTGCTTTAATAATTTGAATATTCAATACCAATTTCCAAGCCTATTACTGTCAACAGCTTAAACCAGAAGAAAGGCAATTACAATTTAATTTTCATTTGGACTTGTTTAAAGGCACTTTGACCGCTATGATGTTATCATAGCTCAAATGTTTCTGTTACAAAACAGAATCTATGTGGAAATGGGCAAAAGTTAATCAGTTCTAACATGAAAAGGTGATAATTAAACCTGATCTCTGCTTTCTTTTTATATTCTTCCCAAGACATAAAAAGAACAAAGGCACAGAGTGGTCTCGATATGCTTTAATGAAGTGTGATAATATGTGCTAGTTAATTTGCAGATTCAGTTTCTAGCATTGTTCTTGTCATGTGCAATCTTTATTTATTTTCAACACTGCCTTGTCTTGTTCTGTGATGCCTTTTTGCTTTCATTAACCAAAAAAAGTTCCTGAAACTCAAATTTCAGTGTTTTTTTTTAAAGATGGACGTACAATTTTCTGTATTGTGTGTTTTAAAGAAATACAACTAAAGCTACATTCTAGCAAATTGCAGACTTGGACTTTTATCCAAAAGATTACAATAACATGTAAAGCATGAACCTAAGCCTTTTCAACAGTAAAATTTTATTCCGTGTCTTAGGAATCGATGTAATCTTTAATAACAGGTAGTAAAATACTTCCATTTGCCTTCTGAGGACGAACACTTTTACTGAGATCATATTAGTCTCCTCAGTTTGAATCAGGTATGATTTTTAAAAATGAAACAGGTTATTATTCAATGTGTAAAACAAAAGCAACCAATAGATATCTGTCTGCTGGAGTGTTATATTTGTTTTCAGTCAAACAAAGAGATATTTTTCTTTTCCTGTATCAGAGTTGGAGATTTCTTCAGCACAGCACAATATCTCAGAATGATTGACTCAGTAGTAATAGGAATGAATTGAGATCATTTAGCAACAAGCTTGCTGAATCTGGCAGCTGAACTGCTAAATGTCCTCGCCAATCCACAGTTAATATTGACAGAGTTGCATTAATTTCAGTTGTGACATACAGGCAGTGTGCCCAGGGGGGCAAGAAGGCCCACAGCATCCTGGCTTGTATCAGAAATAGTGTGGCCAGCAGGACTAGGGAAGTGATCGTCCCCCTGTACTCGGCACTGGTGAGGCCGCACCTCGACTACTGTGTTCAGTTTTGGGCCCCTCACTACAAGAAGGACGTCGAGGTGCTGGAGCATGTCCAAAGAAGGGCAACAAAGCTGGTGAAGGGTCTAGAGCACAAGTCCTATGAGGATCGGTGGCTGAGGGAACTGAGGTAGTTTAGCCTGGAGAAAAGGAGGCTGAGGGAAGACCTTCTCGCTCTCTACAACTACCTGAAAGGAGGTTGTAGCGAGGTGGGCGTAGGTCTCTTCTCCCAAATAACAAGCAATAGGACAAGAGGAAATGGCCTCAAGTTGTGCCAGGGGAGGTTCAGATTGGATATTAGGAAAAATTTCTTCACCAAAAGGGTTGTCAAGCATTGGAACAGGAAAGTGGTGGAGCCACCATCCCTGGAGGTGTTTAAAAGACGTGTAGATGTGGTGCTTAGGGACATGGTTTAGGTGGACTTGGCAGTGCTAGGTTTATGGTTGGACTTGATGATCTTAAAGGTCTTTTCCAACGTAAATGATTCCATACCATAGGACTTCCTATTGTTTACATCCTCAGTTTTCTACATCAGTCAATGACTCCACATCACATAACTCCATAAATCTCAACTTTTTGAAGAGCTCCAAAGTCTTTTGAGACTTAAAAGTGCCTCCACAGTGCACTGCAAAGCAGACAGCTCAATGTTAAAGAAAAAAGTGATGGTGACAATTGATTTTCTGTCTCCAGTACTCCTTGCATGAGGAGGAGAATATCTCTGTGTGCATGCATTTTCTATTTGTAGGGGATCTGAAGCCACCCCAAAATCCTGTAGACTACTGCCAAGACTAAGAGGAGGTGGAACAGGAAGGTGTGGAAAGTCCTCCAGCTGGCTTTTTTGCGAAAAGGTCTAATCTTGTCAAGGTGTGCTAGGCAGGCTCTGGCTGTGTACCGTGGGTTAGGTCTTCCCAGAGAATTAGTGTTTCTGACACTGTTTGGTGCTATCCTGAGGCCATGTGGACTGGGTCAACAATCTTCAAGTTCAGAGCTAGGGCTTTGTGTCAGGAAACAAAATTTTATTAGGTATTAGTGTGTTTAAAACAAAACCCCTTTTTACTTTTTCCCCCATCTGGAACTTCATTACCTGGAGACCTCTCAGTTATATCTTTATTTATATTAAAAATAAGTTTCCTTTTCTTGAAAAGTGACAGGTATGTATAAATATTCTAGTGTTGTTATTCATCAGACAGCAAACATTAGTCTGGCTGAGCTGAGCTAAAGTTACTGAACAAGCAACAAATCTGAACAAGCCTATCTTCCTGCATTGTAACCATCCAATTTTAACTGGTATCCATGCCTCACCTTAAAGTTATTATTTCAAGTAATGGCTCAGCGTCTTTCTAGATATTTAATTTAGATAGAGTTTATGATGTGATTTTTTAAAAGTCTGTTTTTCTGCTTAATGTGCTGTGAAACTGGTTTGTATCTATGGAGGGGACCAGAATACATGCATATGCATTGTATGCTGACATGAGACATACTAGATAACCCTGTGAAGGAACTGAAATCTGCTTAATGCAACGCTCCATGTTGTAAGAATAGGGTGCTGGCATCTAAATTTTAATCTAATCTTGTGTAATGACATCACTCAAACGATGCAACCAAAACTTTGCCTTCCTAGGAAAGATCTGCCAGACTGAACAGGAGTTAATCAGTGGAATGAACCACAGGAATTTTATGATATTACCAATAAATTAATTTGAAAAACTTCACAGAAATGAACCTTCTACAAGTCTTCTAATTTTTGTACAGAATTCTAAAGTGTTGTTAAATTCATTACTGGTGTAAAATGCTTTGAACATCTCTAATTTCTTTTAAGGTCTTGATAGGTCTTCTATAAGGTCTTCAATAGAATGCCATAGAATATACCTGAACTCTGAGGACTAATTCAATTCATTCTTTCTACCACTTTGTATTTGTTCCTGGGCACTTACGTTGTGCTTTAGCTAAAGTAATTAACCTTCTGAATAGTTTGGAAAGTGAAGGTAAGGAGTTTAACTGAATCTAATTTGATAAATTTTGCAAGAGCAGAGAGAGATTATTCCTGTTCGGCAAGAGAGAGAATCCGCCTTTTTTGCAATGTATGATGGTAGGTAATTTCTGATCTGCAGTTTGGAGCTATGGCTGAAATGAAAATTACAATACTTCTGGGTACCTCTCAGTAAAGCTTCACTTCTTGTCTTTTTATCTTTTACAGACTCCTAGGTCTCAATACAGCACATTAATAGAGAATATCTTTTAAAAGTTTGTGATGAGGATCTGTTATGTGCAAGGGTATGGGGAAGCTGTGGAGGATTTAAAAGAGGTTGCTTTCCTATGCTTGTTTCTAATGTGCTGAGCAGAGTCTGGTCAGAATTAAATGCCCCCACTATGACTCACCTGAAAACAGCAAGAGCTGAAAAGTGGAAGATTGCAACTGAGTGAAGGTACCTTAACAACACATGAAAAAATGTTTATAATTAATACAAAATCCAATATTACTTGCTAAGAAAAGTCAAAGGGTGTGATAGGATGTTGAAACTAACAAGTCAAGCATTAGCAGGTGGATTTGATTTTATTCTGGTGTAGTGTTCAGTTGCATATAATGCTGAACAGTCTTACGGCCAGATAGTCTATTACAAAGATGACAGGAATAAAATGATTAGCTGGAGTAGTGGGGATTGCTAAGAGATTTTGTTGGAGATAAAGTGAGAGAGAATTAATAGCAACTTGTAGTCACAATTCCTTAATCTGCAGCAGTTTTTCTTCTAAAGCTAACTCCAAACGTTACCCCACAAGCTTCTTTCGCCTGTTGTGAAGATCCTTTGTGTGAACTGATCTCCTCTTCTACCCGATCATGTGCTCAGGAGACACACTTTTTCCAATAGTTAAGGTATCATATGTCTTAACTCTTCTGATATTCATAGAGGATATGTCAAGACCACACAAGAGCTACTAGGTAAGCCGACTAGACTATTTAATTACTCCCTCTACTTAAGTAGCATTTCATTAAATAAGACTTCTAGCCACCTTGTTGCTATCTGATGTTATCATATAACAAGTAAATAAGAATGATTAAGAGTTTATAAAATTAGAGAAATTTATAAATTTATGTCAATTTGATTGTGGTTATAGAAAGCCAAAGGTGGGAAACTCTACAGTTGTCAATAAACAGACACAAAAGAACAAGGTCAATGTACTAGTGTCCAAGATAAAGAGGGAACCTGATTTTTAATGTGATTATGTTAAAGAATTGGGGTTCATGGACTGAAGCAATCTGTGGGGAAGAAAACCAAAAACGATCTAGCAGAACTGCAGTCAATCTCTTGAGGAACCTGAGAACTGGGGTTGATATTGAAATGAGAAATAGCTTTCTAAAAACACTGGGGATAATGCTTCTTCTGGATGTAGCATAATGAAACAAAGCCTGAATTGTAGGTGTAACACAATAAAACAGAAGCACAATTTTTCCTTGGAAGAACTCCTAGATGATATTGCAATAAATGCAAAAGGAATAGAGATGAAAAACACAGCTATGCTAGTTTAAGATAGTGCTTTAATTTGTGAAGAAATTATCATAAATTAATCAACCTGGATAGCAGGAGGTTGTTGGGACATAGGCCTATCTGAATAATCAACATCAAATGGGGAGTCTGATTCTCTTCTATTGCCTGAATATTTCTTCCATCTGTGGACCATAATATAAATTGCTGAAGCACACCATAAACTCAGCTTCTTTACAAAATGTTTAGCAATAAAAGTTCTTGAGCACTCATAAAAATGTAAATCCTTATACTACATCAAAATCCCCAGTCAGCCTACATAACACAACCTTTATGAAATAAACTGACAACATGAACAAAAAAAATCAAAAAATATGCATTGAGTATGGAGAAACACAGTGAATCCTAGCTGCTAAACTGCTCGATCATCTAAACTCTTCTTACATGAACAGCAAAGCAAATTATTCTACTGAAAAAATATGCAAAATTATACAGCCATCTGAAAACTCTTTCAGTTCTTAACCCGTTGCTTGTTTGCAAACAATTTTTGTCTCTCTTCACTGTTTTCCCTCAGCATGAGAATAACTGCCATTCAAGAAAATATCCATATCCATATCCACCTGACTAAAATGCTGGCCTAGCCCTTCCTAACATACCTGTGAAACGATTGCTTACTAAATAAACTAGAGGTCCAGAAAGAACACTTTGGTATAGTTTCCCAACAATGAGTTGCAAATAGTCCAAAATACAACCTACCAACACATCTTCCTCGTAACCTGGTGACATGTCCTAGAAATCACGGCCCAGTTTCCCAGTATTTCCCTCAATATAGTAATCTTGAGCACAGAGGATTGTGTTTCTGAGGTAAACTCAATGTCCACCTTACATTTGCAAATAATGATGTAAACCAATGGAATAGTTCAGTGATATTCATATGGGCCTGAAATATCTGATGAAGCTGACTACCTGCTAAAGTATTTGGGAGCTACAGGATGGTGCTTGCACTACCTACATGAGGCATCCAACTACAATAGCTAATGTTAGGGAGCCTGGTTCCTTATATGGCCATTGGAGAAAGGTAGATGCTTCCAGAGGCACTTGGGAGCATCTAAATTTAGATGCACAAAGCTAAATGCTGTGATTTTTTACCTGAACCCTGCAGGGTCAAACACAGAAGATGACCACTTGTTTATTTTTTAACATCTGTTTTGCTGAAGAGGACACCAGTTTATAAACATGGCCAGCAGAGGGAAGTATCTCTCTATGTTTTGAAGTCGTGGCCTCTGACCAAGTAGGGATCATGTGCGCTCAT
Source organism: Aptenodytes forsteri (assembly GCF_000699145.1). Taxonomy (NCBI): domain Eukaryota; kingdom Metazoa; phylum Chordata; class Aves; order Sphenisciformes; family Spheniscidae; genus Aptenodytes; species Aptenodytes forsteri. The sequence continues at coordinate 1,927,009 of NW_008794446.1, read as the reverse complement.
GCTCTTAAAAAAAGGTGCTGCACCACTGAAGTGCAATTAGTTTAAGAAAACAAGCTGAAAGAGCTTCGATAGTGTTTGCCTACGCTCTGCAATGGGGCACTTTGGAGACAGGACATTGTTTATATTATTTTAGGTTCGCATGTGCCATCTTTAAAATGTCACAAAATAGCAGCGTGGAAATATTTTCTAGAGGGGAAAAAAAAAGGTTATAAAGTCAAATAATAAACCTGATGGCTACCTTGTGTTTTGAGCAGCTCACTCAAATAGCTGTGTGGGACAATGAGAAAAAAGCAAAATGCATCTGGCTTGTGCCACTGCATTTCTTTGGACGGGAGAGATGCTGGAAGAGAGTGACGGAGGGGAAGGAAAAACTGTTCCTCAGGCTGAGGCCATACATTCATGTGGTTGTGTCTTCTTAGCCTTGGCCATGGCATTTGCCTTCCTCAGGCAAGCTGGGCGTGAACTTCATGGCCGGTCTGCAGAGGTCTGTTAGAAGGAATGGAAACTTTGCTGTGGATTGGGTTCGGAGGGGCAAGGCCCCTCTTCCTCTCACCACCAGCATTACTTGGAAGCACTGCTCGTAGGCTGGGACCCAGTTAGGTTTGGCACTGCAGGGGCGTAAAGACAGGGTATAAAATGGAGACAGCTCCTTGATAGGCAGATGGGAGTCTACAAAACAGTATTGATGACAAGAGGTGGTGGAGGCAACCCCTCAGCCTGTTTTCAACGTTTCCAGAAGGATCAGAGCAATGGTAAATTTCAGCAACTGAGATAAAGGAGGGCACAGATGTAGTACTGCAGATATAAGAGGCTCCTCAACTGCAAATTTGTCATGCCAGCATTTGTAGGGCCTTAAGAAAGATGTATGTTGATTTTAATTGGAGCTTTTCTCTACCTCTTCTCCTAGCTCACTGTTCTTGAACCTCCAAACAAAAGGGGAAGTAGCTGAAATTTGGCCGGAGTATTATCTCTAACTTGACAAATGTTTTTCCAAGACTCCTAATTGCTGTTTTGAAATGACAGTCAGGCTACCAAAAATCCTGTTAACCACAACTCCAGTTTTAGTTTTAATAGCAACTCAGAAGGGAGGGTACTGCTTTTTGAACAGCCAGGTTTTGTTCCTGCTGCAGCTTAGCAGGAAACCTGCTGTCAAGACCCAACTATGCCTACTCTGGCTTAGTTCTAGTGTTGCATGTGATTTTAGGCTAGAAAACATTTGAATGGCTGGAGTTTACAGAGGAATACTCCTTGCTTCCATACATACAGCAATACCCTATGACTGGAAGTCAGCTGCCAAAGGCAGGCACTAATCACCGAGAAGGAATGGCAGAGAATTACAGATTCTTCCTACACCTTGACTGATCATAAACCAATCCTTTTTCTGTTCTTGAAGAGATAACAAAGGGCAGTATTATAGTGCCACATTTGCCACCCATAGCCAATCTTTTCTTCAGGATCAAAATGTTTACTTCCAGTAAAGATTCCTACACATTATATGGAGTCTGCACTGGTGACCTTTCCTTATCACCATATAATTGCAACATTATCTGTCTCTGTGAGTCACACACTTCCTTGCATCAAAGGAATGGAGCCTTTTTTTGCACTTAACTTGAAGGGGAGTGATATTTAACAATCCCATGCCTACATGAACAACTAATTAACAGGTCTTTAGGATATGGTCAAGTTATGAACTATGTTTTTGGAGCCTCAGTTCTTCAAAAGGGACCAGCAGCAAACTGAGGCTTAAATTGTCACTCATCAAATAGATAATGACACTTTGGCAAGACTGTCATTTGATCACTAGTCCTTGTATTAGTTCTGTTAAGTACTTCTTTGGCCAAGTGTCAGGTTTAGCAAACACCGTGTAATTTAAATCTTCCAAATAGATTCTACAGGAATGCACACCAACTAAGCAGAGCTGGGGAGAATAAGGAGAAAAAAAACTTGACAGTGTTGAATTTCAGGCACATGTTACTGTCACTAACACTGTCTTTGTTCTGTAGATGAGGGGTATTTACACAGACTGTATCTGAAAACTGGGTTGTGATGGTTTATCACAGCTAGATCTAACTGTTCCATTTCTTTTAATCAAATGTGTGCTTTTCCATCTTAAGAGTTGGTTTGCAGCAGCTTCAAATGCTTCGCTACATCTCTGATTTATGGAGAGTTTTACTAGGTCACAAAGGAGGTCATGTCTCAGGGAAAAGGACCATCAGAGAAGATGAGATCCAAAGATAGGACGTTAACAGATAAGAGCTTCTAAAGTTGTCCTATCTGTGTTTCAGAGAGAAGTCAGGATATCTACTTTGGAGTAACTCACCTCTTCTGTCTGTGATTTAAACAAAGCCTTTTCACAAAGCTATACCTAAGATGGCATAACCAAACCAGACCCACATGGGTACGGGCACTGCACCTAAGGGAACTACAGCAAAATTAGTGTGTGTATCTGCACAAAGAGGAATGCATTGAACAACCATAATTCAAGACACTAGAGAAAAAAATATAGACCATTTAAGTAGTTAGGGATAATTGGCAGCAAAGGTATTCTGAGCCACTGGCACTTGTTTGCCTCTGTACAGTCATGGTCCAAAATTTTACTGCCAGTGCAAATAGGAACATTACACAAAACGATCTCTCCTTGCTGTGTGCCTGCACAGCATTACCTTTGTCACAGACAATTATTAATCACCACA
>NW_008794446.1:1918893-1924175 GCF_000699145.1 Aptenodytes forsteri | reverse complement strand
GGCACAGACATTTATTTAAATCCCCATACTAGAGACTCAGAACAGCCTGCAGCGTTCCTGCCCTTAAGAATTCTTCTTCCTAGGAAGAAAAAGCCATCATGTCTGGGTGGTTTGATTATTTTTACCCACCAAATTCAGCCAGATAAATTACTATAGCACAGATTTCTCCAATGTCTATAACAAAAAATATTTTGCAATTGAAAAATTGTATTTTAAAACTTGCTTAAAGCTCTAGTGACTGATGCAAATCTTCCATTCATGTTTGCGACTATACACAATCTATTCTCTATTTTGTACAAGGAATATTTTCAGTAAAGCAAAATCAAGAGTGTGAACAATAACTTTTGTTCTTTTAGTCCATGCCAAACCTGAAGCCGTAAGTCATATCCCAGCTGGTTGCTGCAGAGGTGAAATGTCAGAAATTTTCTTCATGAGAAGCCCTGTGACAGAGTGCAGCTGGTGTGTGTGATCACCAGAAAGCTTAACTTCACACAAGTGACCTTATCAGAACAGAAGAGAGAGAAACAACTTTCATCTGAAGCAAATCTCATGCTAGGAAAATGATTACCAATTCTGAAGACACTGTATCAAACACAATATTATTTTCTCTTGAATTCTTCTTTAAAAATTTCCCTGCTGTGAGGGTTACTGGGCAATTGTTAGACAGCTCACAGGCTCTATCGTTAAATATATCCCCAAAAGATTGCGACCCTCTATCTTAAGTGCTATTTCTCTTCCTGAGTTCCTAGCTTATCCTTCATTGAACTAGTTTGGAGAAGCATTTCAGTTTTGAATTGGAAGTAGTGAAGCTGCTCTTTTGGGGGAGAACTGGGGCATTCATGTGCAGGAAGAAAGAGGAGGCTGAGTTGGTCTGCAGCCCTGGGCACTGTGTTATCCAGGACACAGAGATTTCCACAGCAAAGGAACGGACCAGTCTAATCAGATTCTGGAAGCTGAATCTGACACCATTATCACCAGGGGAAAGCACTTGGTTTCATTGTCTCTTTCCCTACTGCGGTAGTTAGAAACTGCTACAGGGCAGGATAACATGGTGTTTTCTGCATCTTATACATTCTGGGCAGAAAAAGTTTAACAGGAGAGTGCAAGAAACCATATTTCAGAGCTCTTCCAGGGTCTGGGAATCCATCCAGGTACATGAGCCCTGAAATCTGCTCTTTCACATTATATAACAAGGAGAAAGAACTTCTCTCATATTAGACTTTCATTTAGTAACCCAGAATTTTTCTACGATGTGTATCTGTGCTATAAATAACTGCTCATCTCTGAAACAAAATATAATCTTTGTGCTTTGCCTTTGTTATAAACTCTCTCCATGTAACTTCCTTTCATCTACACTTGTATCAGAAGGGGATGAGGGGCTTTGCAGACCTGGATTTAGTTCTACCTTTGCAAACAGTGTACTGGAGATGAGATCATAGGGTTTGGCTAGGCCTCTGGAAGCAGATATGGTATTTTTCTATATCTCAGTCACGCTGGGATACTTGTGTCAGTGACAGGCATTGACAGCCAGCAGTGTGGAGGAAGTTCATCCTAAATTACAGTTTATGCCATTTCTCTGACATGTAGCACTCCTCTCTCTGGCATTTTATACATGCGTATTTATTGCTACCTGAGTCTTCAGTGCTTTTCTAAGCCTAGATCTTAAGAATGAAGCCCTGGTAAGTTTGAAAATGTCAGACTACATTAGCCCCTTCGTACGTCTGAAGATGGAAACCATGCTGCTGTTGCAAGAAGCTGTCCTGCCCTAGACCACATATCCCTGTTGACTCCTTTGTGTTAGCATCAATGATGGTGCTGCCATGTGATGAGCTGGACCAGATCACTGATCTGGTTAAAAAGGACCTGGAGAGGAAAGCGAGCTGCTCTGCAGCCAGGCACTGCCACAGCTGGGGTGAAGAGGTGCAGAAACACAAAACAGAAGAGGGAGAGGAAAGACGACCCTTTCAGTTGCCTTGTAGTCTTTGACTGGCTTACACTGGTCATGAACCTACATCCTGAGTCTCAACATTTGTGTCTGTGGGCCAGCTCTGAACCGAGTTACTCCTTTCTCTGAAAACTCCTGCTAAATGATAGGACAAGACAAGGCACTTCCAACGGATAAAAGGAAGGTCTGCTTGTTAATCACCACCATAGACATATTTGGAAAGAAAATATTGTAACGCTTTGCTAATTTCTTTACACCAATATGAGGCAAATACTTGCCAATGATGTCTTAATGTCAACTGCAGCAACAAGAAAACCCTCCAAGACACTGCAGTTATTTCCATAAATGACTACATCACAGTCTCCTTCTCAACTCTAAGACACCCAGTGACTAAGTCCAAATGTGACATGGGGATTAGAAGTAAGGTCACAATTTTGTTACCAAGACTACCGAGCTATTGCTGAATAGCTGGATACAACAATTCCTCTTAATCATGTGTAGGTTCCCTATACTCAGTCTTTTTCAGGAGTTGAAGAAAAGCATGGCCTTTTTCAAAAGCACCTTGTTTAACTTAGTATGGCAGTACCAGCTTCTCTGAAATTGTTGAGGTGAGATTGGTTCATACCACTGCAAGGCATATTTAGTCTTCAAATCAGTTCAGCATAATAGCATGTATTGGATTGCTACTAAAAGCCACTTACAGCGTTTAATGCTTTTCCTTTCTTCTAAATTCACAAAAATGTTTTTTAAAAGGTAGAATTACATAAAGATGGACACATCAGAGATTTCATTTTAAAATGAACAAAACTGTAAAATAAATGCTTTACAGAACTTCATGTGTCACTTAGAGTAAATGAATGTCTTAAGGTGCCAAGATTGTATTTTGGTTTCAGCCTACATTTATTTCAAGATATACATTGCGTTACACGAGATGTGTGACTTTGTTGCAATTATTCATACTTTACATACACAGTAGTGTCCAAGCCATTTATTGCTTTAGAGGTATTGTCAAAATGAGTTACTCTTTGATTACTGATGTTTCCAGTGGAATTATTCAGTTACCACATTAAATTGACAAAAATGTTCATTATTTGACAGAAAATAGGTGAGATCCTTTATCACTGCTGTAGCTGTCAAGCACTGCCATAACCCTTCACTGTAACCCATTCTATTTTTGGGTAAAGACTGTTAGGAGAGAGAGACAATTTTCCAATTTTGTAGAATCCATTTTCCATATGTTTAAATTCCTTTTTCTGTCAAAGCATATACCACTTTTTAAAAAGTTATTGTTTCCTTCAAGAAGAATTTAACTTCTGAGATATCATCATGCATTCCACAGATTTATTGGGTGTAGAGAAATAAGGGATGGAGTGTTTCCATTGCGAGCACTGGATTTGTAGACTGAAATATGCCTTGGCAAGACTCGTCGTTACTCTTCTAATGCCATATTCAGGTGCAATGTAAAGCCTGTTTGATCCCTGGCTAAAGCCAGTTATGAAAGGTTTGTTCCTCTGTAATCAAGACTTGTTTCATTTGTCCTTACATTCCACTTGACGTTTGAAGTTTCTGAAATGTGAGAGCACTTCAAATTTGGATCTGAGACTGGGTTTAGGGTTTTAATATGACTTGTTCCATCTGATTTGTATAATTAATTACAATTAATAATTGTTCTTGAGATTCTATCCCACCCTATGCTACTAATATCCACTCTTAGGGTGTTATTTCCTCACCAGTCTATCAGTATGAGCAATATTTTTTCATGGGCTTCAAGGCACTTTCTCATCCATTTGCAAAGCAATAATTTCTAGAGATGTGCCAAATCAGATTGTAATCCTTGGTTTATAGTAAAATAGTAATTGATCCTTTCCAATGGGCATGTAAGGCCAGATGCAGGGATACTTAGGTACCTAAATTCACATTGATCTCATGGGAGTTCAGGTGTATAAAAAATAAATATATTAGATAATTATGTAAAAAACAAAATCTAAATGCAACACTGAACAGTTAAGTGTTGCCCTTTTTTTTAGGGTATATGAGCAACAACACTCCCATCTACACACTTCTTTTTCCACAAGAGATTGTCCACACCCACTTATTTTATGTCCTCTTTCTTCCATCTACTTGTTCCTTCTTCAGCAGTGACTGCCTCAGATGCAAGTCAAATGTCAAATGTCTCTTATCCTCTAGATTGGATTTTAACTTTAAATCTCTGGAAAAAAAAAATTCTCCTGATTTCTCCCATGTCTTTCTTCCTATTTTATCTTCTCCAGAAGAATTCCTCATCCTGCTGCATTGCACTCCTTCACCCTGCTTTCTTCTCTTCTACCTCCACCCTACCCTTCATTTGAATATTTCTTTCCATCAGAGAGCTAGAATTTGGGGTTATCTACACAGTTGGGCAGGGAAGGGAGCTTGTTCTGCCCATGCTCTTAGCTGACTAAATAAAATCCAGTTCTCCTCTGAAAGCAATACGCCTGGATTCATTCAGCACCGGGCCTGCAGCAGTGATCTCAGCTCCTCCGCAAGGTTCACTAGCTGGGCGCAGCTGTGGCCATCTCAAAGCTTTGAGTAAGATAGGGAGAAACAAATTTTGCTTCCTCAAGAATAAAAGGCAGGGCCATCAATGGAAAGGAAGAATTAAGGGGAAGAGGAAAAAGGCTTTGCAGAAGCAGAAAGGTGGAAGATAGCCTGGAGAAAGCTGAATTCGCTGCTCCTAGGAAGGATAAAGAAAATGGTAACAACTGTACCTGAGAGAGCACACTCCCCACTGAACAGTATCTGTCCCACATGTAGCATGTCATTTGTCCCAGATGTTACAGCCACACTCTTAGCAGCACCCAGCTCAAATCCCAAGGGCTCTGGCACTCTCAGAATAGTCAGGACAGTGATGGCTATAGGTTACCCAAACCAATCCACTGTCTCAAATGGCTTGCTAGTGTGCTTTGCCTGGATCCTTCTGCTTGCTAACGTGGATATCAGTATCAAAACTGTGTGTCACCTCTCCAGCACAGAGGATAGGCGGTGGAGTTCGTGTCTGCCCGCACCACAGCATTCAAGCTTGACAATCAAACCTGACAGTTTTAATACAGCAGAAGAAGAATTAAAGTGTTGGGTTTTAATCTTACAAAGATACTTGAAAAATGCAAGGCAAACTGCAGTTTCATATGCTACAGTGATAAGAGATCAATTAGACCATGTTCTAGCTATGTTTTGCCATAATCTGGTACAAGCCCTGTGTTGAGACATCATTCTGCAGCGGAGCAGCAGTAGCTAGAGCAGACAATTAAAACAAACGCCGGCAGCATCATACTCCCTCTTTCCACATTGCTGCTCTTTA
>NW_008794446.1:1899027-1913456 GCF_000699145.1 Aptenodytes forsteri | reverse complement strand
TGGCCAGCAGAGGGAAGTATCTCTCTATGTTTTGAAGTCGTGGCCTCTGACCAAGTAGGGATCATGTGCGCTCATGCTCTTAAAAAAAGGTGCTGCACCACTGAAGTGCAATTAGTTTAAGAAAACAAGCTGAAAGAGCTTCGATAGTGTTTGCCTACGCTCTGCAATGGGGCACTTTGGAGACAGGACATTGTTTATATTATTTTAGGTTCGCATGTGCCATCTTTAAAATGTCACAAAATAGCAGCGTGGAAATATTTTCTAGAGGGGAAAAAAAAAGGTTATAAAGTCAAATAATAAACCTGATGGCTACCTTGTGTTTTGAGCAGCTCACTCAAATAGCTGTGTGGGACAATGAGAAAAAAGCAAAATGCATCTGGCTTGTGCCACTGCATTTCTTTGGACGGGAGAGATGCTGGAAGAGAGTGACGGAGGGGAAGGAAAAACTGTTCCTCAGGCTGAGGCCATACATTCATGTGGTTGTGTCTTCTTAGCCTTGGCCATGGCATTTGCCTTCCTCAGGCAAGCTGGGCGTGAACTTCATGGCCTGTCTGCAGAGGTCTGTTAGAAGGAATGGAAACTTTGCTGTGGATTGGGTTCGGAGGGGCAAGGCCCCTCTTCCTCTCACCACCAGCATTACTTGGAAGCACTGCTCGTAGGCTGGGACCCAGTTAGGTTTGGCACTGCAGGGGCGTAAAGACAGGGTATAAAATGGAGACAGCTCCTTGATAGGCAGATGGGAGTCTACAAAACAGTATTGATGACAAGAGGTGGTGGAGGCAACCCCTCAGCCTGTTTTCAACGTTTCCAGAAGGATCAGAGCAATGGTAAATTTCAGCAACTGAGATAAAGGAGGGCACAGATGTAGTACTGCAGATATAAGAGGCTCCTCAACTGCAAATTTGTCATGCCAGCATTTGTAGGGCCTTAAGAAAGATGTATGTTGATTTTAATTGGAGCTTTTCTCTACCTCTTCTCCTAGCTCACTGTTCTTGAACCTCCAAACAAAAGGGGAAGTAGCTGAAATTTGGCCGGAGTATTATCTCTAACTTGACAAATGTTTTTCCAAGACTCCTAATTGCTGTTTTGAAATGACAGTCAGGCTACCAAAAATCCTGTTAACCACAACTCCAGTTTTAGTTTTAATAGCAACTCAGAAGGGAGGGTACTGCTTTTTGAACAGCCAGGTTTTGTTCCTGCTGCAGCTTAGCAGGAAACCTGCTGTCAAGACCCAACTATGCCTACTCTGGCTTAGTTCTAGTGTTGCATGTGATTTTAGGCTAGAAAACATTTGAATGGCTGGAGTTTACAGAGGAATACTCCTTGCTTCCATACATACAGCAATACCCTATGACTGGAAGTCAGCTGCCAAAGGCAGGCACTAATCACCGAGAAGGAATGGCAGAGAATTACAGATTCTTCCTACACCTTGACTGATCATAAACCAATCCTTTTTCTGTTCTTGAAGAGATAACAAAGGGCAGTATTATAGTGCCACATTTGCCACCCATAGCCAATCTTTTCTTCAGGATCAAAATGTTTACTTCCAGTAAAGATTCCTACACATTATATGGAGTCTGCACTGGTGACCTTTCCTTATCACCATATAATTGCAACATTATCTGTCTCTGTGAGTCACACACTTCCTTGCATCAAAGGAATGGAGCCTTTTTTTGCACTTAACTTGAAGGGGAGTGATATTTAACAATCCCATGCCTACATGAACAACTAATTAACAGGTCTTTAGGATATGGTCAAGTTATGAACTATGTTTTTGGAGCCTCAGTTCTTCAAAAGGGACCAGCAGCAAACTGAGGCTTAAATTGTCACTCATCAAATAGATAATGACACTTTGGCAAGACTGTCATTTGATCACTAGTCCTTGTATTAGTTCTGTTAAGTACTTCTTTGGCCAAGTGTCAGGTTTAGCAAACACCGTGTAATTTAAATCTTCCAAATAAATTCTACAGGAATGCACACCAACTAAGCAGAGCTGGGGAGAATAAGGAGAAAAAAAACTTGACAGTGTTGAATTTCAGGCACATGTTACTGTCACTAACACTGTCTTTGTTCTGTAGATGAGGGGTATTTACACAGACTGTATCTGAAAACTGGGTTGTGATGGTTTATCACAGCTAGATCTAACTGTTCCATTTCTTTTAATCAAATGTGTGCTTTTCCATCTTAAGAGTTGGTTTGCAGCAGCTTCAAATGCTTCGCTACATCTCTGATTTATGGAGAGTTTTACTAGGTCACAAAGGAGGTCATGTCTCAGGGAAAAGGACCATCAGAGAAGATGAGATCCAAAGATAGGACGTTAACAGATAAGAGCTTCTAAAGTTGTCCTATCTGTGTTTCAGAGAGAAGTCAGGATATCTACTTTGGAGTAACTCACCTCTTCTGTCTGTGATTTAAACAAAGCCTTTTCACAAAGCTATACCTAAGATGGCATAACCAAACCAGACCCACATGGGTACGGGCACTGCACCTAAGGGAACTACAGCAAAATTAGTGTGTGTATCTGCACAAAGAGGAATGCATTGAACAACCATAATTCAAGACACTAGAGAAAAAAATATAGACCATTTAAGTAGTTAGGGATAATTGGCAGCAAAGGTATTCTGAGCCACTGGCACTTGTTTGCCTCTGTACAGTCATGGTCCAAAATTTTACTGCCAGTGCAAATAGGAACATTACACAAAACGATCTCTCCTTGCTGTGTGCCTGCACAGCATTACCTTTGTCACAGACAATTATTTTAATCACCACACTAGAGACTCAGAACAGCCTGCAGCGTTCCTGCCCTTAAGAATTCTTCTTCCTAGGAAGAAAAAGCCATCATGTCTGGGTGGTTTGATTATTTTTACCCACCAAATTCAGCCAGATAAATTACTATAGCACAGATTTCTCCAATGTCTATAACAAAAAATATTTTGCAATTGAAAAATTGTATTTTAAAACTTGCTTAAAGCTCTAGTGACTGATGCAAATCTTCCATTCATGTTTGCGACTATACACAATCTATTCTCTATTTTGTACAAGGAATATTTTCAGTAAAGCAAAATCAAGAGTGTGAACAATAACTTTTGTTCTTTTAGTCCATGCCAAACCTGAAGCCGTAAGTCATATCCCAGCTGGTTGCTGCAGAGGTGAAATGTCAGAAATTTTCTTCATGAGAAGCCCTGTGACAGAGTGCAGCTGGTGTGTGTGATCACCAGAAAGCTTAACTTCACACAAGTGACCTTATCAGAACAGAAGAGAGAGAAACAACTTTCATCTGAAGCAAATCTCATGCTAGGAAAATGATTACCAATTCTGAAGACACTGTATCAAACACAATATTATTTTCTCTTGAATTCTTCTTTAAAAATTTCCCTGCTGTGAGGGTTACTGGGCAATTGTTAGACAGCTCACAGGCTCTATCGTTAAATATATCCCCAAAAGATTGCGACCCTCTATCTTAAGTGCTATTTCTCTTCCTGAGTTCCTAGCTTATCCTTCATTGAACTAGTTTGGAGAAGCATTTCAGTTTTGAATTGGAAGTAGTGAAGCTGCTCTTTTGGGGGAGAACTGGGGCATTCATGTGCAGGAAGAAAGAGGAGGCTGAGTTGGTCTGCAGCCCTGGGCACTGTGTTATCCAGGACACAGAGATTTCCACAGCAAAGGAACGGACCAGTCTAATCAGATTCTGGAAGCTGAATCTGACACCATTATCACCAGGGGAAAGCACTTGGTTTCATTGTCTCTTTCCCTACTGCGGGAGTTAGAAACTGCTACAGGGCAGGATAACATGGTGTTTTCTGCATCTTATACATTCTGGGCAGAAAAAGTTTAACAGGAGAGTGCAAGAAACCATATTTCAGAGCTCTTCCAGGGTCTGGGAATCCATCCAGGTACATGAGCCCTGAAATCTGCTCTTTCACATTATATAACAAGGAGAAAGAACTTCTCTCATATTAGACTTTCATTTAGTAACCCAGAATTTTTCTACGATGTGTATCTGTGCTATAAATAACTGCTCATCTCTGAAACAAAATATAATCTTTGTGCTTTGCCTTTGTTATAAACTCTCTCCATGTAACTTCCTTTCATCTACACTTGTATCAGAAGGGGATGAGGGGCTTTGCAGACCTGGATTTAGTTCTACCTTTGCAAACAGTGTACTGGAGATGAGATCATAGGGTTTGGCTAGGCCTCTGGAAGCAGATATGGTATTTTTCTATATCTCAGTCACGCTGGGATACTTGTGTCAGTGACAGGCATTGACAGCCAGCAGTGTGGAGGAAGTTCATCCTAAATTACAGTTTATGCCATTTCTCTGACATGTAGCACTCCTCTCTCTGGCATTTTATACATGCGTATTTATTGCTACCTGAGTCTTCAGTGCTTTTCTAAGCCTAGATCTTAAGAATGAAGCCCTGGTAAGTTTGAAAATGTCAGACTACATTAGCCCCTTCGTACGTCTGAAGATGGAAACCATGCTGCTGTTGCAAGAAGCTGTCCTGCCCTAGACCACATATCCCTGTTGACTCCTTTGTGTTAGCATCAATGATGGTGCTGCCATGTGATGAGCTGGACCAGATCACTGATCTGGTTAAAAAGGACCTGGAGAGGAAAGCGAGCTGCTCTGCAGCCAGGCACTGCCACAGCTGGGGTGAAGAGGTGCAGAAACACAAAACAGAAGAGGGAGAGGAAAGACGACCCTTTCAGTTGCCTTGTAGTCTTTGACTGGCTTACACTGGTCATGAACCTACATCCTGAGTCTCAACATTTGTGTCTGTGGGCCAGCTCTGAACCGAGTTACTCCTTTCTCTGAAAACTCCTGCTAAATGATAGGACAAGACAAGGCACTTCCAACGGATAAAAGGAAGGTCTGCTTGTTAATCACCACCATAGACATATTTGGAAAGAAAATATTGTAACGCTTTGCTAATTTCTTTACACCAATATGAGGCAAATACTTGCCAATGATGTCTTAATGTCAACTGCAGCAACAAGAAAACCCTCCAAGACACTGCAGTTATTTCCATAAATGACTACATCACAGTCTCCTTCTCAACTCTAAGACACCCAGTGACTAAGTCCAAATGTGACATGGGGATTAGAAGTAAGGTCACAATTTTGTTACCAAGACTACCGAGCTATTGCTGAATAGCTGGATACAACAATTCCTCTTAATCATGTGTAGGTTCCCTATACTCAGTCTTTTTCAGGAGTTGAAGAAAAGCATGGCCTTTTTCAAAAGCACCTTGTTTAACTTAGTATGGCAGTACCAGCTTCTCTGAAATTGTTGAGGTGAGATTGGTTCATACCACTGCAAGGCATATTTAGTCTTCAAATCAGTTCAGCATAATAGCATGTATTGGATTGCTACTAAAAGCCACTTACAGCGTTTAATGCTTTTCCTTTCTTCTAAATTCACAAAAATGTTTTTTAAAAGGTAGAATTACATAAAGATGGACACATCAGAGATTTCATTTTAAAATGAACAAAACTGTAAAATAAATGCTTTACAGAACTTCATGTGTCACTTAGAGTAAATGAATGTCTTAAGGTGCCAAGATTGTATTTTGGTTTCAGCCTACATTTATTTCAAGATATACATTGCGTTACACGAGATGTGTGACTTTGTTGCAATTATTCATACTTTACATACACAGTAGTGTCCAAGCCATTTATTGCTTTAGAGGTATTGTCAAAATGAGTTACTCTTTGATTACTGATGTTTCCAGTGGAATTATTCAGTTACCACATTAAATTGACAAAAATGTTCATTATTTGACAGAAAATAGGTGAGATCCTTTATCACTGCTGTAGCTGTCAAGCACTGCCATAACCCTTCACTGTAACCCATTCTATTTTTGGGTAAAGACTGTTAGGAGAGAGAGACAATTTTCCAATTTTGTAGAATCCATTTTCCATATGTTTAAATTCCTTTTTCTGTCAAAGCATATACCACTTTTTAAAAAGTTATTGTTTCCTTCAAGAAGAATTTAACTTCTGAGATATCATCATGCATTCCACAGATTTATTGGGTGTAGAGAAATAAGGGATGGAGTGTTTCCATTGCGAGCACTGGATTTGTAGACTGAAATATGCCTTGGCAAGACTCGTCGTTACTCTTCTAATGCCATATTCAGGTGCAATGTAAAGCCTGTTTGATCCCTGGCTAAAGCCAGTTATGAAAGGTTTGTTCCTCTGTAATCAAGACTTGTTTCATTTGTCCTTACATTCCACTTGACGTTTGAAGTTTCTGAAATGTGAGAGCACTTCAAATTTGGATCTGAGACTGGGTTTAGGGTTTTAATATGACTTGTTCCATCTGATTTGTATAATTAATTACAATTAATAATTGTTCTTGAGATTCTATCCCACCCTATGCTACTAATATCCACTCTTAGGGTGTTATTTCCTCACCAGTCTATCAGTATGAGCAATATTTTTTCATGGGCTTCAAGGCACTTTCTCATCCATTTGCAAAGCAATAATTTCTAGAGATGTGCCAAATCAGATTGTAATCCTTGGTTTATAGTAAAATAGTAATTGATCCTTTCCAATGGGCATGTAAGGCCAGATGCAGGGATACTTAGGTACCTAAATTCACATTGATCTCATGGGAGTTCAGGTGTATAAAAAATAAATATATTAGATAATTATGTAAAAAACAAAATCTAAATGCAACACTGAACAGTTAAGTGTTGCCCTTTTTTTTAGGGTATATGAGAACAAACACTCTCATCTACACACTTCTTTTTCCACAAGAGATTGTCCACACCCATTTTATGTCCTCTTTCTTCCATCTACTTGTTCCTTCTTCAGCAGTGACTGCCTAGATGCAAGTTTCCTTCTTCAGCAGTGACTGCCTCAGATGAAAGTCAAATGTCAAATGTCTCTTATGCTCTAGATTGGATTTTGACTTTAAATCTCTGGAAAAAAAAAATTCTCCTGATTTCTCCCATGTCTTTCTTCCTATTTTATCTTCTCCAGAAGAATTCCTCATCCTGCTGCATTGCACTCCTTCACCCTGCTTTCTTCTCTTCTACCTCCACCCTACCCTTCATTTGAATATTTCTTTCCATCAGAGAGCTAGAATTTGGGGTTATCTACACAGTTGGGCAGGGAAGGGAGCTTGTTCTGCCCATGCTCTTAGCTGACTAAATAAAATCCAGTTCTCCTCTGAAAGCAATACGCCTGGATTCATTCAGCACCGGGCCTGCAGCAGTGATCTCAGCTCCTCCGCAAGGTTCACTAGCTGGGCGCAGCTGTGGCCATCTCAAAGCTTTGAGTAAGATAGGGAGAAACAAATTTTGCTTCCTCAAGAATAAAAGGCAGGGCCATCAATGGAAAGGAAGAATTAAGGGGAAGAGGAAAAAGGCTTTGCAGAAGCAGAAAGGTGGAAGATAGCCTGGAGAAAGCTGAATTCGCTGCTCCTAGGAAGGATAAAGAAAATGGTAACAACTGTACCTGAGAGAGCACACTCCCCACTGAACAGTATCTGTCCCACATGTAGCATGTCATTTGTCCCAGATGTTACAGCCACACTCTTAGCAGCACCCAGCTCAAATCCCAAGGGCTCTGGCACTCTCAGAATAGTCAGGACAGTGATGGCTATAGGTTACCCAAACCAATCCACTGTCTCAAATGGCTTGCTAGTGTGCTTTGCCTGGATCCTTCTGCTTGCTAACGTGGATATCAGTATCAAAACTGTGTGTCACCTCTCCAGCACAGAGGATAGGCGGTGGAGTTCGTGTCTGCCCGCACCACAGCATTCAAGCTTGACAATCAAACCTGACAGTTTTAATACAGCAGAAGAAGAATTAAAGTGTTGGGTTTTAATCTTACAAAGATACTTGAAAAATGCAAGGCAAACTGCAGTTTCATATGCTACAGTGATAAGAGATCAATTAGACCATGTTCTAGCTATGTTTTGCCATAATCTGGTACAAGCCCTGTGTTGAGACATCATTCTGCAGCGGAGCAGCAGTAGCTAGAGCAGACAATTAAAACAAACGCCGGCAGCATCATACTCCCTCTTTCCACATTGCTGCTCTTTAACAAACCTAACGTATCTCCCTACATGACTAGAGGAATGGTACCCAGTTATTGCTGATGCAAGTTGGCCCAACTCCAGTGGTTCCAAGGATATTTATTTTTGACCCTTCAACAGTACAGAAATTAGGTCATGAAATTCATATTCAAATTTTGGCTCATAGGTTTTTGTCAAGGTATCCTTGCTCTCACTAACCCCTTAAGGAAGTTGCTATATGTAGTGCAGGTATTTTTAAAGTAACTGGATACCAAATAAGGTAATTTAAACACATACACCTTTTATAACAGTTTCATCAAAGAAAGGGATACATTTCATGGTAGTTCTGACTCAAAAATTGAGTAGAAAAATTTAAACAATACATTTCAGTTAATGACATTGCTGTGAGATAAAAAATAATCATTTCTTATGTGAGTTACCATGGGGTTTTTTGAAGTAATAAGTTAAGCCTCTCTGTTAACTGTTAGATTTCTTAATCTCCATTTTATTTGGCTGGGTAAGAGTATATTATATTCTATCTCTAGATTTCAAAGCCCTAAAACTTCAAAGGTGAAAAGCAATGAAAAAGTGACACTAACTATTTACATTTCCATTATCATGGTCTGACCTCTCTTCAGCCACATTCAGCCAAGAATTCAGCCTTCTGGAAGTACTCCCCTGCTCTCCCACAGCATGCCTGGGGAAATCAAAGGGACTGAGAGCCAGTAAGTGAAACATTTGGCAATTTGATGTGTAGCTGGTGACTCCCATAACACCACAGTTTCTTTGGTATTTTGTTATTAAGCAGGTGTTTTTGAAGGAGGACCAACAGTGAAATACTTTTTTTTATTTTTCTAGGTTTATTTCTTCAAGTTCCTCCTGCTTCTGTGTTTGATGATCAGGAATGCCAGAAAATGTATTCTCAGGCAAACACCATTGAGGAACATCACAGGATTCAAAAGCAGAAAATGCCTCACAGGAGAAGACAACTCATATTAGTCTGCACACTTCTGTATGATGTATAGCACTAAATGCTTTGCACGTTTCATTTTGTAGGTGTCAGCAGTACACCTCTGTATGTCTCCTCTTTAGGACAACATTTCCAGAGCCTGTTTCTCTGGCCACCTGGTTCTTGCATTTGGTCTCTAAAAAACTATTTGCATTTGAGTAGCCCTTTACACTCACTCTGCAGGCTCAGGGTTGGCTTCACAAGGTGAAAAACACACTAGAATTATACCCTTAAGGATATGTATTTTCCAAAAATCATGTGGCATTGCTTTGTTCCTTTTGAACAAGTTAGAAACTGACTCATCGAGGGATATCATGGAAGGATGGATAAGCAATTAGCTTAAATTGGGGTAATTATTTAATTATAAAGTAGGAGCCAAAATTATGGGAAGAAGTTTTCCTTTCAGAGAAATGTTTTTACAGCTTTCCACTTCAACTTTCTTCTCCCCAAATAATGGATGTAAACACATGCCTTGCTAACAAAAATATTAATATTAGCAAATAATTTCAAAGTTTTAGGCCACATTCCACTCCTGGTATTGCAAGACTGCAAAAGCTCACCTCACCCTTCCTTTCCTTGGACCATAAGCATGTTGATTTACCTCCCTCCGTTCAAAAGACTGGCATGGAGGCTTCTCTGGGCCCCAAAGGAGAAGGAAAAAAAGCAGTGGAGACACTGTTCTGCAACTGAAACAGCTTTTCAGCCTCTGCCTGCGTTAATGAAATCTCTCCAGCTGTGGAAATTCTCCAGCTGGAACCTACTGTTGGGTGGGTTTCACTTCCGTCCCAAGAAGTCAATTGAATGGTGGATGTGGCTAGTGAAATAATAAGCCATCTATCTCCTACCTACCATCCTTATTTCTGACACGCCTTTATTTCCTGAGTCATGTCTTAATCCCAAAACTAGTAAGCAGTGGTTTTTAAACACTCTCCCTGTGGGTAAGTGGGGCTCACATAGGCATTCATGGCCACTCACAACCAGTTTCTTCCAGTTCAGTGTGTTCAGACATTAAGTTCCCAGCCAAGAATTTCCTGAGACACTGCTGTCTGGATTTCCAGCTCTCGTTTCTCATGAGGGTATCAGCATCATCGGTCGTAACCCAAGTCATCTAACAATAGCACATCTATAGTGTATTACACTGCATGATGGCTCTGTGGGGTCGTTTGTTGACTTATGATGTTGGAAAAAGAGTGTACTGTAATAGAGAAAGAACAGCATGAGCCCTAGACAGCTCTCAAAGCCCTCTCCTCTCAAGGGTTAGGCTGTGGTATACAAAAAAAGAGAAATTGAGTTTGACAGTCCTGGAAAAAGTATGCAGAGACAAACACAAGGAGGCCTATGTTATAAGAAGCTTCTTAGTAACGTGAGAGGTGTTTTTAATATGACATGATTTAACATAAAGAAAGGCAATTTAAGCACGTTTTCTTTACAGATTTCTCTGGCAACTTTGAAAAGTTACGTAGTGCCAAACTATTTTCTTCTGAAACAGAAATATCTCATTAGGTGCAGAGGGTGAATCAAATAAACTACAGCTTTCAAACATTTGAGTTTTGGAAATCCACAGGTTAAAAGGAACTCCCACATCGTTTGCAGAAGTAGTATTTTATAACTTTTTCATTCCTCCTTCTAGTCCTGTATTCTAATGAATACCACAAACCAAGTCTGGGCTAATTTAAGAGTCAGCACATGGCTTCTCCAGTGACACTTTTTCTCCCCCATCTAGATGGTATTTGAGGAAATTTTCTTAGTCTTTCTGTCATACTGCAACAAGGTCAAAATTTCAGTTCAGACTGTGAGTCAGTCAGCCTGAGGTTCTGGAGACATCCGCCATTCACATTCACGTTAGCTCCATGGGGCTTGTGCAGTGGGAACTAAACTTTTGGGAAGCAACACAGGGATGCTCTGCCCACGGTGAGCAGTTCACGCATGATAAAACCAATGGTGTTATGAACATCCTACATCCGAGCACCCGGTCAATGTAACACATCCAACAACATCAACATTGGAGGTACTGCTTGTACAGGACACAGGAGAACAGTGCTACTTGGGAAATGGGGGATGTTGGGTAGAAATATGGCAATACCAGTAATGAAGGAAGGCAAAAAAAGACTCCTATAGGACTGGTGTAAAAAAGCAGAGGCCCCCTTACTGCATTATAGTACTACTTCTTGGCATTGAAGCTGTGGCCATGTTATTTACCTTTTCTGTGACTGCCTCTCTTTATGTTTGTGACTGATGCACTGTACCTGAGCATAGCTTCTAAAATGAAAGTAAGAGAGGAAATGAATTTCATGATTTTTCATTGCTAAATTATGAACGCAAAATGCTATATGGGAACAGAAGAGTTAAAAATGGATGATCTAATCCTCATGGCATTAGAAACGAACCTCTCTATCAAGAATACAAAGAAACTAAGGCACAGGTCTGTGAAAGCACCGAGGCTGAAGCAGAGGAAGACTGACATCTGATGGGTCTAGGACTATGGCTTTATTCTGACTCACCACACATATATTTTCTCACCACATATAAGGAAACTTAAAATGCAAATAAGTACGCTAACCTGTAGCAACAATATTATGTATATTCCTGACATAGAAAGTAACATGTATGCTCCATTAAAAAATAAATTTTATATAGTTTAAGGGCACAAAGTGAAGAAATCTTTATTTATAAAGAAGTAACATCAGCTCTTAAATGAAAAAGACAATAAATTTCAGCACAGGTTCCATATCCTCTTCCTCTAGCCATATAAAAACTGAGTGCCTAGTGTAGGCTTGCTATTAGGCTTCTGCACTAGCTTGTTGACATAAACATGTTCATAAACATGACAGAGAACATACCTTGTTCTCTGAACATATACTTTAGGATGAAGTAAACTGCCCTCTGGAGATGTCTATCTCACACTGAACTTTAGATCAGGCATACAACTTTGACCAGATACATAACTTTAAGATGGTTGGGGTTAGATGACATAAACTCCATTCTAAGTCTACACAAATTCTAGTGAAGTACAAGAATTTTAAAACTCTTATCTACGTGGTTTTATAGTTCCGTACTATGTTCCTTGAATCCCACACCCTTATCTCTAAGAAATGGTTATTTTCATTCATACTGTGTGAGAGATGGAGAATTTGTTCTGTATTTATTTCGTGCATAAGAGGCAATCCTCTAAAACCAGCAAAAAATAAAACCATTTTTTTACATAGTATACTGTAGTGTTATAACACTGAAGACTCCACATCATTTCTAAGAATTGAAAGTATTAGCTGTATTGTTTGGAGAGAGCCCAGGTGGACAACAGTAGCAACTTGCTTTGTAGTCTGTCAGGTGAATTTTATAGTAGCTCTTCTCTGGACTATGGAAGCACGCTAGTGACTAGCTGGCAGAACAGTAATAATCAACAGCAATACACCATTCAGTGAATCAAGCCTGGGTTGTCTTGCAAGCTGAATCACAACTGTAGTAAGTTCTCTCTTCAGCAGAAAAACAGTTAAGCAATTGATAGATTTGGCATAATGCCACATCCACATAGCGCGGGACAGGGAGTAGCACTCTGCTTCCAGTCCTCCAGAAGCACAGCATGAGCCAGAGCATCAGGATCAGGAGCCCAGACTTCGAGGGCAGTCTAAATTACCAAAATCAGGTAATTTAGATCAGGGACAGTTTAAATTACCAAAACACACCAATTGTTAGTGCAAAAATGTATTCTTCACCTAGGAACAGAAGCTCAGGGTTTTTTTTAATTAGAAATTAGTATTTTGGCATAAAGCAAAACAAGAGCAATAAAAAAACCCCTTTAAAATGCATGTGCTACATACTAAATTTATTCATCTAGCAGGAATTACAAATGCAGCAACTGACTAGTGTCCAGATCAGTGAATTAGAGAGTTGTGAGATGCCTCTATAATATGTACTTCTCCACCTTCATATAATGGTTAGAGGTGACTGCCTCTGGCAGTTACAGTTGATTAAAACAATAATTTTTAGCTTATCTGCTGAAATATTATCTTCAAAATAAAGTCCATACTAAGAAATCCTTGGTTACATACAGACATCCAAAAAGAGCATGGTTATTTGTTTCTAATACATGTAAACGCTTGTCTGCAAGAACAACCACAGATTTTTGTCATGCAGATGCATTTCAGAG
Organism: Aptenodytes forsteri; assembly: GCF_000699145.1. Taxonomy (NCBI): domain Eukaryota; kingdom Metazoa; phylum Chordata; class Aves; order Sphenisciformes; family Spheniscidae; genus Aptenodytes; species Aptenodytes forsteri. The sequence continues at coordinate 1,900,274 of NW_008794446.1, read as the reverse complement.
TTTAGTTAGTATATACTCTTCATATATTCTGTTTTGAGTTGACTGCTAAGATTTAAAATCATGGGTTTTTTTCTCTCTTGTTGTCTGTGTTTGCTATGTGAAAAGGACGCTTTCTATCCTGGGCACAAGGGATGACCAAAAGAAAGGGAATAGTTAGAAATTTTCTGCTTCTTTATATGCACAACAAACATGGAAATTTGGTAAGATTTGTATATATGTCAGCTTGACAGCTACAGTGTGTGGCTCAGCTGCTGTGGAGCTACGTATATTTACTTAAACCAGAAGGTGGCATCAAAGACTGTCTAACATTTTCAATAGAAAGGCCTGAAAGCACACAGCTGAAAACCTTTATTTTTGCTAACAGATAAAATAATGTAAGTGTGGGGAGTCCCTGCCCCTTTATTAGTCTTAGGAATTTGGGTTAGGCAGATTTCTGGAAATCTGTCCGGTGATAAGATCTAAAGTATTATGACCCACTCAACCCAGATAATTTATTTTTTATGAATTATTATGAATAAATCAGCTTGTTTGGGATTAGTAAATGTATAATTCTGTCCTAATATCAGTAAATGTATTTTTTATCGATAAGAGTTCAGCTAGTCATCTTGGCAAACATAACAATATATACATTATCTATGCACATTATGTTTAACTGGTGCTGTACATCTTAGCTATCGGTCACCTAATCTGGGTTTTATCACTCCTCAGCTAGATATTTCTTCTCTATCTCACTCCTGTATAGTACGGAAGGGCAAAGTGCCTTCTCTGTAGTAGCACCTAGTCAACCTCACCTTGATTATGACAGGCTGCACTAGAAGCAAACTGAATGGATTGGGGTTGTGGAAAGCAATGATGACCTTCCTCATGCTGCCGAAGTTTAGAGAATTGTAAAGGAGGAGAAGCACACGGAGTGAGGAGCATTGGTGGGATGACTTGCTTACACATGCCACAGAGTGAGGACAGAGGTGAAAACTGGTTAATTCTGTTTGTAAAGGGCAGTGTTGTCAGCATGCTGGCAGAAGGTATAGTTAAGGCAGTTGCATATTATGACATCTTCTAAAATTCATACAATGTTTAGAATCATAGAATCATAGAATCATTAAGGTTGGAAAAGACCTCTAAGATCATCGAGTCCAACCGTCAACCCAACACCACCATGTCCACTAAACCATGTCCCTAAGCGCCTCATCTACACATCTTTTAAAGACTTCCAGGGATGGGGACTCCACCACTTCCCTGGGCAGCCT
>NW_008794446.1:1895422-1898256 GCF_000699145.1 Aptenodytes forsteri | reverse complement strand
CGAAGTGCAGGACCCAGCACTTGGCCTTGTTGAATCTCATACAGTTGGCCTCGGCCCATCGATCCAGCCTGTCCAGGTCCCTCTGCAGAGCCTTCCTACCCTCGAGCAGATCAACACTCCCGCCCATTTAAACTTAGGGTTTAAAGGAACTTTTTATATAAAAATAACATTTCCAAAAGTAATGGTCTGCATAGTAAAACAAATTATGTTCATTTTTTAAGAATACAGCAGTTGCATTTTTAATATTCAGCTGCCTTCTTTATCTAGATGTTTTTTCATATCATCTAACTACTGAAATAATATTCTTGACTAGAAAACTTTACTGCAGTGTTGGCAAATGTTTGATGCTTTGTTCAAAGTATTTATACTGCCAGCTTCCCCACTCTGGCAGACCAGATGATTTTCTAGCCAATAAAAGTACTCAAATATGTTCAGCAAAACTAGTTAAACTACTGTTAAAGTTCTTCCTCTGATTTTTGTTTGAGGTACAGTAATCTATCCATTTCCTCAGCATTGTGCTACCAGTCACATGAATCTGCCTTTATGGACAAAACTTCCCTCTCATCTTCACAGTGTTGTGTACACTTGTGTCATCACCTCACTGAACTCAAATATAATATAAATTAATTTTAATCTACATCTGATGTATCACCTTAAATAATCCATTGATAGTTTCTCATTTTTTCTCCTCTACTTCTTCTTTTGTCTATTGTGGACTTCAAAGCTACAGTGTTTGCTTCTTCCTTCTTTATACAAATTCAGAAGATAAATAACCTAATTCATCTTTGATAATCCTGAAGCATCATCCATCACATTATACCTTCTCTGAAACTCAGATCTTCAATTCTGCCCTCAGATCTATCCCATGTCTCCACACTGTGTTCACCTGCTGCCTGATTTACTGTCTTGAATTTTTGAAATTGTACTATCACTTCATACCACTTAAATAGAAAGCTGGGTGGGGTATAAGATGTGTAATACATATTTAAGTTTTACAATATCCAAGTTTATTTTATTTTTCTTCTTAGGGGATCTTACTAACTAAAGAATTTATAAATTTATTACAATTTCTAGGGTGTGGGGTTTTTTGTGGCTTTTGAAGACTAAGGCATACCTGAGCAAAACTTATTGACAGGAATACTAAAGCTGGTTGTCTACCTACTCCTCTATCTAAGTTAATCCTTTTACTTTGAGTTATCCTCTATACCACCATACTAATCCTTCTACCTTTTTTGATATTAGCAGCATTTATATATTTTGAGTTGTTTATCATGTCCTACTCTTAGTCATTCCTTAGCCAAACTATTCAGATTTCTCCTAGTGTTCCACCATAAACCAGCTATCTCTCTTCATCATTTTTATATTGCTCTTCCAACCAATCTTCAGCTGCTCGGTATCTTTCTAGCAATGTGGTTTTCAGGAACCGAGCCTCGTAATTCTAGGATTTTGTGGTAGTAAGCGCATAGTTACTTAGGGCAGTGTATTTTGCCTGCTCTGTCTTGCATGCATCTATGTGAAGAGCTGAAATGCAAGGACTAGAGAGCTGCAGCCTGTCGAGGAGGAAGTAAAGGGCCATCTGCGTTCCATTCTTCAGCAGGCACGTGGAGAAAGCTTGTTCAGGCAAGTACCTGCTTACCTTGCATTAGGCACTCCACTTGCATGTCAGTTATTAAGTATATCATCAGATAATAATATATGGTAAAGCGTGCTTTTTGCAATTATTTCAGAACAAGCATGAAATGGTGAGGTAGTGAAATATAATATTGGCTATGAAGTAATTATTTGGAAGCCTCTCAAGAAAAACTGAAGGAATGGCATTGTCAATTTTAGTGTTAAAAGTCTGAGTTTGGTGATACGGTCTAAAAGAAACATTCAGTTCAGCTTTTTTATAACAGGTCTCTTTTGGATTAACAGCTTTCTCCAACCATATTGTAGATTTCTGAAATCACTTGTCATCAAAAATGCAACCCACTGACCTTACTGGATACTTTTTGAATTTTACTTAGATTTCACAAAGAGCTTAGGAATATTATCAGTAAAGAACAAATATTTTCTTCACCTGCAGAACTACGGTAGAATATCTGAAACAATGTTTCTTCTCTGCATACATGAGGTTGTCCCTCCTCTGCGATCAGATACCAATGTGTGGCTACCAAAGATAAATGCTGGGTCACTTATGATGGCCACTATCAAGGGAAGAAAATCAACTGAGTTACCGTGGTGGGCTGACCTTGGCTGGCTGCCAGATGCCCACCAAGCCGCTCTATCACTCCCCCTCCATCAACAGGATGGGGGAGAAAAAAACATGAAAAACTTGTGGGTTGAAATAAGGACAGGAAGATTACAAAGCAATTACCATCACAGGCAAAGCAGACTCGACTTGGGAAAATTAATTTAATTTATTGCCAATTAATAACAGAGTTGGATATTGAGAAATAAGAACAAACCTAAAAAACACCTTCCCCCCAGCCATGCCTTCTTCCTGGGCTCATCTTCACTCCCGATTTCTCTACCTCCTCCCTCCGAATGGCACAGGGGGATGGGGAATCAGGGTTGTAGTCAGTCACACGTTGCCTCTGCTGCTCCTTCCTCCCCACGCTCTTCCCCTGCCCCAGCGTGGGGTCCCTCCCATGGGAAACAGTCCTCCATGAACTTCTCCAGCGTGGGTCCTTCCCACGGGCTGCAGTCCTTCAGGAACAGACCGCTCCAGTGTGGGTCCCCCATAGGGTCACAGGTCCTGTCAGAAAACCTGCTCCAGTGTGGGCTCTCCATGGGCTGCAGCTTCCTTCAGGGCACATCCACCTGCTCCAGTGTGGGGTCCTCCATGGGCTGCA
>NW_008794446.1:1871535-1895206 GCF_000699145.1 Aptenodytes forsteri | reverse complement strand
GTCTTGGAGCTGGTTGGAACTGGCTCTATCGGACATTGGAGAAGCTTCTGGTGTCTTCTCATGGAAGCCACCCCTGTAGCCCCCCCGCTACCAAAACCTTGCCATGTAAACCCAATACAGTTTCTAAAAGCTTTTATCTTAAAATACCATGATGAATTTTAATAATGCGGTCAAGTGTGCAGGGGGCACGAGATAGGGAGACACAGGGAGATATTCTGTTATTTCTCTGAACTTCATCAACTGAAATTAGCCATCTAGTCTAAACTACTCATTAAGTTAGCCTCTGCAGTTAACAGAGACTTATATCTCTATAGAGCCATTTATCCTATCTTAAGATAAACATCTAAGATTAGTAGGATAACTCTTTGCAGCTGGTCTACCTCTCTGTTGACTTTTGAACAATTAGTTTAGACTAAGAACTTGACCTCTAGACAGACAAATTTAAGTAATTTCAATACCACCTGTAAATATTTAAGTCTTCTTATTTTTAAAAGAATACAGGTAGAAAAAGTATTTATTTCTAACATAAAGAACAGAAACAGAGCAAAGGTAGAGGCCCTCAAATTGCTGACGCTCTGGGTGTCAGCATAATTCTTCAGAAAGGTAAAATTACCTTCTTTGAGGTTGATTAATCCATTTAAGTAGATTATCTTTATCAGTATTATTGAAACAAGTAGGAGCTCCAGTTATGTGCTAGAAATTTGTACTGTTGGGACCTGTACAAAGAAAATCTGAGGTCAGTGCAAACAGACCAAGAGCTATAGGAAATAGGGGAAGAGAGGGGGGAATTAGCAGGGAAACAAAAAAAGAAAAACAAGAAGACTAAGAAATTAATGTTGCTTTCTGAGCATGACATGTTACAAACCAGTGTATATCAGACACAGAAACAGGCCTACATTTTGTTTTCAGTGGTTATGCTTTGAAGCAACCACTTTAGACAATACAGGAACCTTTTGTTAGATGGTTCACTTCTGTCCAGTGTTTGTCGATGTGATCATTTTACCTTCAAAGTGAAGTGGTGGCAGCCTATTACAAGATGAACTGAGACATCAAGAGCCATGGACAGAGGAGAAAGATTGAAACATGGATCATACAGCATATTAATTACTAGGCATGAAAGAAAGTGATAGGGTCTGAAGTGCAAATAATTGATTATAACAAAGCTGTTGACATACATCCACTTGCTTTCTTCCCAGGCCTTGAAATTCCTCTCCCTCAAATTTGAGCATCCTGAGGGAAAAGAACATTTTTTCTTGTAACAGTGGGACTTTTTCAGCCATTTCAGGGATGCTGGGATGAACCTTCTTGGTATCTGTGAAGTATGCTAGTATTTTTCTGGGTTGTATATAAATGTTGGGGTCTAATTCTGTCTAACTGAGCAATGATGAATAGCTGATACCATCTGGCAGTTTTAGGACAGTTATGTCAGCAACTTGGTCTGCTGAGATGTACAGAATAATCCTTATTTTTTTGAAAGTCCTTTAAATAAAGCCCAAAACCGTACAGTAACATCAAATTAAGCTTTGCACTGGGTTGACAAATTCACTGGAATTGCTGTGATTATGCCCATTGATCATTTTCCTGAACACTAATCCTGAAACAAATATTACAATTCTGTCTTTATCTGTCTTTCATGAAAGCAGGTTGGAGAAGAGTTATCCATCTGCTAGTCACCTGTATGCCTGCTCCCTTTGAGCAAACATGCAGGACATGACTACTGAAGGATGAGGCACTTACAAAGAATTATAGCAAAGACACTTTTCTCTTTATAACACTGTCAGTCTTAGGAAAGATGCCTTTAAACAGGCCTTTATAGTTGTTAGAAAGATTTAAGTTGGTATCAATATTTTTTTCCTGGTACTCTACCATGACAAGCATTCTTTTGGTTAAATAATGTCATTCATGTATCACCTTAGTGACTGCGTGCTTTGGCTATTGAACATTCAACAATTCCTGTAAGTACACATAAGAGGAAACTGCAGATACTTGCACACTCTGAGATTGCTTTTCTGGAGTTCAAGTAATGTCAAAATAGACACGTCCCATGGGATGTTTTTCCCTGGCCAAAAGAAGGAAGGCATCTCATTTCACATGGGGTCCAGAGATTAGTTTTGTGATTGAAACACCATCATGTTTTCAAGCTGAGTAAGCAAAAAACCAACACACATTTCTAAGTGTTTGTAAAAGATTTTTAAAACCATATCAGAGCTCATGTAAGTCTCCCATTTTTTCATTATAAACAAGATCACAGAAAATATTTCTTTGGGAACTACAGCATCCTTCTGCCTGATCACACGCCAAAGGTGTTTTGGGCGTTGGAAGAAGCATGGCAAACTTTGGTGGTGTCTTCATCTGTGTGTAGACTGAGAGGAGAATGTGCAACTGTGCATGACCACAGTCCCGGTCCCTTGGTTGTCCAGACCAGAGACCTGGACAAAACATACTGCCATCTGCCCAGTGAGCCTGTTTTGTTAGGGTTTCTTTGGGGTTTTGTGTTTACATATCGACTTGTATCTGGATGTTATTCAGATGCAAGAGAGCTACATGGTCAAAAATAAATAAATAAATAAATAAAAGAATTTATACAGTCAAGACTAGTATCTAAAAATAATTGCTTCTGCAATGTCTTGGGGTAGGATTTTCACAAAACCAAGAAAAATCATAAACAATCTGGAAAAATCCTTAAAAACCAAGAATTAAACCTAGTTTCCCCTAGAAACTTGCTGAGAGATAAAAAAATATAAAATTAGAATACCATTAAATTCCAGAAATTATGATGAAAGTGTAAATTAACCAAGTTTTGACTGGAAAATAAAATCAATTATATGAAGTTCTGAACTGATGTACTTTTGTAGTAAACATATCTTAAACTGCACAAGAATGAATGATTTGCATTTCTTTTCAGCTGCTTCCTTCTCCAGGCACCCCAGCAAATGTTAGCTGATGCTCTGTTTTACAGGCATTACTTGTACTGCTCTAGCATAAAAATCTTGGGCTATGAAGCTCAGTTGTCACCCTAAAGAAACATAAGTCTTTTTAGTGGCCACAGGCTTTTCCACAGCACAATGGCCTTTTCTATTACTTGAATGTTTGAGACACTGGGACATACGAGACTGCTTCTTCCTACCTATATGCATGGCACAAGTGGAGTGCAATACAGACTGGGCATATGCTTTCTTAGAGGACTGGCCATTTGCTATCTGATGGAAGAGAGCATCTGAATTTGAGCCTGTTACTTTATTCTGTTGCTCCACCAGAATTAAAACCTGCGGATTAAGGATATCCAAAAGATGTTTAATGCTTTCACTCTGTGGGAAACTCCCAAGAACTCACGACAGCAAGAATTTAAGTCTTTTCATGCTCGTTATGAAACATTTAACATGAAGTCTTGTTTTAAAATCTGTATTAAGAACCAAGGCTGCAGGAATCAGAGAAAGAAATAGTCAGAAACTCTGGAGTGAAGAAGAACAATAACAGAGCTGTTTGTTAGGAAATTTCCTTATTTCAATAAAGTATCATGTTCAGTGTTTAAAAGCATCACCATTTGGAGAAAATTAATTTCATGTGCTCAGAATATTTTTGCATCATTGCTAAATAAATTCTACTTTGATTCTAGGTGATATAAGCAGACAAGCAACTATTGTGACTACCTAGTGCATTAGTACACTTGCAGCCTCAGAGAAACTAAGATTCAGAGATAAGGCACAGCACAAGGGTGATGGACTCAAGAAGCGTTAGCAAAAATGGCACCAACTTTATGGGAGGAATGGGGTTTGTTGTACCAATGTTTAGGGTAGATCAGCAAGGAAATTCTATACAATTCTGTTCTTCTCCTTCCCAGTGTGTGGTAACTGTAAGTAGCTCAGATATGGTCTCAGTTTGAGAGAATGATTCTATTGTATATGTATATTCTATTCATTTCTATGTTAGCTTCCACTATTACAAGGTAGTAGTAGCCACTGACGCACACCAGTAGGCTTGGATGAACCTTTAAGCCAGTGGGGGCAAAACCTTTCATGTCACTTGAAATGCCACGTTCTGGCATGCATGCCAGTTCTGACATACGTGCCACCAGTTTGCCTTCCCTTTGCTCTCTGTGATCTAAAAACTGTGACAGGTTTAAATTAGCCAGAACAGGATAGAGCAGAATAGGGAAAGATTAATTTGTTGATGAATGAAGGTAAGGCTCGTATATTAAGTAGGATATTACACATACATTTAGACAGATTGTTTCCTGCTTCTGTGATGTTTTCTAACTATGTAATGCTAGTCAACGGTTTCACTATTTCAGAACCTTTCCTTCTATTGTTCAAAATCCAAATTAAAAAAAAAAGGTGCTAAACTTTGTAGGTGGAGAGAAAATCTTGACAGTGTGCGAGTAGAATACCCTAAAGGCCTCATAACCAGTGAGCAGATAATGCAAATTTAAAATGTTTTAATAAAAACCTGTTGAGTATTAAATGTGTTTTTTCAGTTGAGGGCCTCCTCAAACTGTGTTTGACTCCTTAGGGTTTCCAGTACTGGATAGGGTCGTTCTTACGCTGGTAACTGATTGCACAGCTACTACAAAATGGCTGAGGCCAGAATCTAATTTGGTGTTGCAAAAGTGCCTGGATTGGCATGAGTTCCACTATCATCAAAGTTATGAATCTGTCTCTCTCTATCTCACGCACTCGTAATTTTGGCAACCAAAATTTGGCACAGTACCAAGGCATTGTTTTGCCTTGGTTTCTAGAAATCCCATGTACATAGGAGGCTGGGCCCTGTGTTGTATTCTGTGCTAAAAAACATGGCATAGGGAACAGACCCTGGGGAGTATCAGCACATGGCTTATGGTGGGGAAACTGATCCTTTTTTTTTACCTTAGAGCATGGACAATCTCGGTCTAGTCTAGAAGGGAAAGTTTCTCTACCCCATGAGCCTTGAGGACCCTGGGAGAGAAAGGTGCCAAGCTCACGCTCTCCAATATTCAGGTCAGTTCCGCCAAACAGCAGCCTGGCCAGCAGGGCCGAGGCAGGGCACCCCCATCCCATCAAGCACTAAGAGTCTCTGAATTCCTGTAGGAAGATATTTGCATACATTGGTCGTGCCTCTACCCACTGGTAAAATGGCTCCCTTGTAGATAAAGAAACAATTGACATTTTGCATTGCTTTTGTGGCTTTCCCATTCTCTTCAGTGGATGGAATAGGTGAGCAAAAGGCCATCATGGAAGGAGACAAATGAATTAGAAAGGCAGGCCTAGGTGAAAAGGAGGAAAAGGGAAAGGAGAGCAAAGGCTGGATAGGTAAAGAATATAGCCACATGTATTTTGTAATTGTCAGATTATTTGAGAGAAAGCAGTGCTTTCATCCTACCCTCAAACCCTCCCTATGGAAGTTTGCCATACGAAACGAATGTTCTGTCTTCACATCCCATCATCAACGAGGATTTAAGCCAAGGTCCATAAACCTACAATTGCCTTAAATAAACAGGTTTTCCATGCATCCCCAGGAATCTATATTTTTCTCTCTGTTTCCATCTCTATTTCTGTATTCTACTGTGCCTGCACGGGGGAGGTGGGGGAGGGCTGGGAGGCAGGACCTGTGTGAGTAATGGACTCAGACACTGAAAGTCTACTTTCAAAGGTTTTCACAAGTCTAAAGAGCTGATATGTAAACTATGCTACATTTGATTCAGGGGAATGCAGCAATGGAAAGCATGACAACCAGAGGTGGGCTTGCAGCACACGCAGACATTCTTCGGCTTGCTTTCATTCAGCTTTTATGCTAAATTAATGAAAATCTGGAATCAGATTTTTTGAAATCAAATAGATTTCAACTTGGACTAACTACATGAGGAAAGGTCCAGGATACTGAGTTGGATTTTTACAGACTATGCCACTGTGCAGGTTAGCTTGAGGTAAAGCTCTCATTGTTACGATGCGCTCTGACTGTCTGTAGTACAGTGGATTTCATGGTTCTCTGGGAGTTTTTACCTTTTATGTAAGACTATTAAATATAGTTTGCTCAAGTGCTACTAGTAATGGGGACCAGCAGGTAACTGAGCCACACAGTACCTTATATATACAGCTCCTGACTGCCGTACTCACAAGTATGGTCCCATATGCCATCCCATATCCCACAGCTTAGTGCACAGCCAATGCTGTTAGGAGCTTCTTTTTTCCAGATAATAAATATTTAACACAGTTCAGTGAGCTCTGTTCAAAACGTATCCTGATAAATGGCAGTTTGGGAAGCAGAAAAGCCATTTTTCTAAAATTTAATCTTTACATGAAGTGTCTGAAAATAGACCTAATCCAGAGTGTTTACCACCTTCCTCACCTTTGTGCCTGTGTGAAGCCATAACCAAATATAAAATTTTGCCAAAACCAGATGATTTTATCATGTGTACTTCAGAGACTGTGGTGTCTGCATAGTCATAGGCAGCTTGGGTGGACAAAGGAAAAATTAAGTGTGTGAATGGATTTCTAGAGACAGGGAGATTTTTCTTTCTTTCTCTCCATGGATGCTGGAAGAGTAATATTTCTTAAAAGCCCTTTTTTCTGAAACACTGAAAAAGCCTGTAAAAATCTGACAACAAAGAAATGAATCAGCGAGTCTGCTTCAGCACATGTCTTCTCATTTATTGTCTCCACTTTAAACATGCTCTTTTCTTGCAGAAGAATTTTTTCAGGAGAGATTTATCTGCAAACACAGCCCAGATACATGAATTATGTGATTAAAACTACTGATAGGTTTTGTTTGTGACTTGTCTGCGATTCTATGGAATGTAGGTATTTTACTGAATAAGGCTAATTGTTACGTTTAGGTGCCAACTCTCTGTAATGCAATGAAAAGCTTTTCAATGGCAAACTGTAACTGAGCTGTCAGACGATAATAAAAACACTAAAGTATATTAAAAACTGGGGAGGAAAAGTCTTTCCTTTCTCACTGGACATGTTCTGAAATGTGGTTGTAGAAGTCATTCAGGTCTGAGCATTCATGCATGCACACTGAGCTCAAGAGGCACAATTAATTCCCTTTCCACCTCCCCCACAGCCTGGGCTACCCGTTGTGTTTGTGCAGTTCGACATTAGTTCATAGCCTTGATATTGCTTGGTGCCCCCAGGCTGCAGCTGCAGCTGCAGCTGCGTTGCAGATGACTTACTCAGCAGCCCTGTCTGACATGGTGGGTATGGAGAAGGGGAAAGGAGCTTCAGTGCTGTGCTAGAGCCGGCAGCTTTGAGACGTTCCTTAGCCCTGTGTTCAGAGGTCCCCATCAGTTAAGAGTCTCCTGCTCTTCAAAAATGGCACCCAGCCCACAGGCCCTAATGACGACCACAGATGCAGAATGAAGCTGATTGAAAGGCCTTAATGAGAGACCTATGCCTCGCTCTGGTCAAATCTTGTTTCACAGCAAATCTAAATGACCTGTTTTATCTTTATTTGTTGCAGCCTGTTGCTGTCTCTAGTCAAATGGGGAAATATGCCTGAAGAGCCCTGTGTTTTCTGACTCACAACCGCGCTGTCCTACTCATCAGAAAGAAGGAACTGAGCATCTGATTCACATGCTCTGACTGCTCAGACCTTTGGGAACCCATAAATGTATTGAAACACATTAATACAACCCGTACAATGTTAAAGACAACGCAATTATGGCAAACATTTTAATCAGTTTAGAGACATAAAATCCACATTTATTTTAGCCCTTAGCAATTTTAAGGAGTTTACATTGACTTCAAATGATAACTTTTTTCAGTAAAAACAGATCTTAATTTCCTATGATAGTAGAGCTTTTCTTAGGAAGCAAACCATGGAGCAGAGAAATGTGTAATTTGCAAAGACGCCATAAAGCAACTTTATTTCCACTCTGAGCTGAGGAAGGTGTTCAGAGTTATGCTATACAGGCTCAGAGTCAAACGCCCAAAGACAGAGCTGAAGCTAATGTAGTTGCACCCATACCCTACACTGTTGAATTTGACCTTCAAACTATGCACAGAAATACCAGTAAAAAATGCCCCCACAAATAAACCCCTAGCTTTGTGGAAGATTGGAAACGGCCTGATCATGGTAATTACAGACCACACAGCATGTCTTCGTTCCCATTCAAAAGAGAGATTTATTAACAAAGCGGTCATGTTTCAATAAAGACAGAAATAAATCCATTTCATGTTTTATGTCCGTCTTGTTCTTTTATGGCCAAAGGTCCTGTGGGGCAGGAATTTTTCACCCAGAAAAATAAAGCTGATGCAAGATAATTTGTCCTTCAGCCAGACATCCTCCTTCGGTCCTCTCTTAGAAACTTATCTGAGTTGCTGAGGCGACAAACACTTTGGTTTGCCCTAGGTCACATGTACAAACTGGGAATCTGATCCACAGTAGTTTGAAGTTAATAGGATTTCTTCTCCGCTGGATGTTTGCTCAGGCCGTGTTATAGAAGACACTGAGTCTCCATGAGGGAAATTTATTTCAAACTAGGGGAACTTGACTGGCCTTGCTGTTTCTCATTCTGACAATCAAGGACACCATCCTGTGACCAGGCAAGCGTCCCTCACTCCCCAGCATGTAGTGACAGTACAACTTAATAATTTATGAATCCCACTTGAGTGAATCAGAGTAACTTCACTCAGGTCAATGAATGTGCATGAGGAGATGGAAACTTTCTGTATTTCTCTTCATATGCTTTGATTAGTGCAATACAAGTGTCTGAGATAGGATTCATGTAATACGACTTTGGCCATCTGCAAGTTAAAGCCTCTGTGGTGGCAATGAGCTCACAGAACAGGATACGTAAGTGCCTGCAATAGGTTAATGTGTCCAAGCTCCCCTTTCAGGTACAGGAGACCTAGTTGCTATCATCAGTGCAACCTAGAGGGTGATTCAGCTGAGCAGTCACTCCTTCAGGATGAATTTACGTGTTCCCAAGGCTTCAGTGACTGTATTGACTAGATTGTCCTTGATTATGATGGGAGCTTAGCCTCCTGGCACATGTGGGCAATGATATATGGACACCAAAATACAGGCGTTTTGGCCCATGAGCTTGTCCCATTAATAGTCTTAGCTAGTCTTCTTGGCTTTTCCTCTAGTAAATAAAGATAGAGAAGTTCCTCTTGAGGTTAACTCATTTTTTCTTAAAACCAGAGGGTTTACAAACAAAACAAAACAAAACAAAACAGACATACCACTACTGGTTATAAAGGAAACATAGGCATGGCTGAGCCTACACAACTGATTTTTTTAAAAGCTACAGTTAGGTGAACTGAATCCTAAACTCAAATATTTGTGGAAGTTTTGAAAACTAGATGCTTGGGAGCATGTAGAACTAAGAAAACAATGTCCTAATGACAACAGCCCAGTAACTCCACGGGGCTGTTCTGTTACCAGCATAATTTCCACTGTCAGCTGTCAACTTGAAGCCAAGTTGACTATGGTTCTGTCCCCTACCGTCAGCGAAGCCACAGGGCAATACAAAATGCTCTGGCATGGGTCAGGCTGGTATGCAGGACAGCTGCCGCATTGCCCCACCCCAGAGCCTAGCAGGGCACTTCTAAGATTTTCTCACTTTGAAAGAGCCTGGTCTCCATTGCCTCCCACTTGTACCCTGCCAGCTGTCTTCTTCCGCGCTGCTTTTAGCAGCAGCTGTGATTAGTGTTGTGCAGTCAGCCAAATACAGCACACAGAAGCAGGGATCACCCAGGCAGAGCTGGCAGCTCTTGGCATCCAGAAGCCCAGTTACTGGCATACGTTTTTTGTTACTGATTTATCAATCTGCTTTCTCTCTCTCAGAGTCTATGGTGTTTATCTGGACTCTATCATGTAAAACAGGAAAAAAAAAGTATTTCCATGTATTATAATAGTGAAGCTTTCCTCTCTTCTGCTGCATTCTATAAAATAATGTATCTATCTGATTCACAACACTGCTATGCTGTGCTATTTCTGGCACTTTAGGCTGTTCGGACAAAGTTACATGTGATCTACAAGCAATAAAGGCAAGAAATAACTTCTGGTTTATATTTGATTTCATCAGTAAATAATGTATCAAAGATTTTATGGGACTATATAAACAACATGGTAATATTTCTGATAGCAAAGAATTGTCTGGGATTTTAAGCACTGCCAGCAGTACAGAAATATCCAGCAGGTGAATGTTAGGAATGAGTGTTATGCTTGCTGTCAAAGTCATTTTGAGTATTGTTAAAAAAAGTAAGTGACTTTGAGAGCAAGTACAAAAGCCAGTCCTGATATTCATCTGCTAGATATCCCTGTCATGCCAACACTGTTTAAAACCATAGTGCTCGAACGTGCTCCGTCAGAGTGGCGAAGCTACCGTTGTAGGAGAGAACAGGATTTTGGCTTGCTATATTTTACACATTTTGGAGAGGTTCTCAGTCTCTCTTATGATAATAAAGATTTACTCATTTCCTTTGGTAACTAATATCAAAGGATATCTGATAACAAATATCAATGAAAAAACTTTCCTTTTCATAGCATGATGGGACATTACTTTTCATAGCTGTGTGTGAAAAGGCTGATGTTACACCAGTGACAATGAAAAATAAGGGCTAAGGAATTAAGACATTCAAATGTCTTTTAAAATGACTTGAGGAATCGTTCATCTGTTTAAAAGCTAGTCTTTTCTCATGAAATGTACAAGTCTTTCTTTTTGTCTTCTGAGTCATTCATAACTTTTGCAAGTTATCCATAGTTCTTTTGTATGGATCTTGTTAGAGACAGCTTTGTTGAATGTTAATAATGGGACAACTTAAAATAAGAGGCCAAATTCATCCTATTCCCACTCTGTGTAGCCAGGTTTTACTTGGATACTTCTGCCTGTTTCGCACTTTTGCTTTCATGCCTTCTTCTTCCATAGCTGATAGCGACAGTAGGAGGACAACTGCAGGCTGGGCTCCCTCAGAGAAGTTCTATGAGACAGAGCTTGGGATAAGGGGCTCCTAATGCCTTGTCTGTGGAAGTTATTCTACAGTTGCTGCCATCTATGGAGCCTGAACTGTCCTCTTGGGTCATCAGTTCTTATACCAAAACACAGAGTTAGCTAAGTGTTGAAGACCTTGTGACTAGCAGGAGTGATGGCGGTTATCACACGTTACAATGGATGTCATACTTCAACACACCAATACATACCACGGCATACAAAAGTACAAACAAATTGTGAACTGAACTGCTTTCGAAATGGTGGTTTGCAGGAGTCCAGCTGAGTGGTAAACAGAGTTTGTCCCTTTCCCCACACCGGGCTTAGTTTTATGCTTCTGCACTCTCTAACTCTCTGGGTGGCAGACAGGTGTCCGGATTTACCAGTATTTCTTCTGCCCTTCCTGTGATTTGCATTTCTGCTTCTGCCCCAGTAATAGGAATAAAAAGTCCCGTGGAACTGCCTTTTGTGGTGTGTAGCCAGACCATGCTGTGCGGGTGAGCCCAGGGACCCCTCACCCTTCCTAGCCTGAATAATAACCCTTCTCTCCTGGTACTTTCCAAGAGCACAAGTATGATCCAACCCATCCTACCCTGAGTACAGAAAAGCCTGTGAAATACTATTTGGTGTTGAATTCCAGTGGGACACACTTCAGATGTGAATGAATGCCATCTCGCTGCTGTCTGAAAAGTACTCTTCAAGGACTTGCCAGGAATCGGCCTTTTATTGCCAAGTTTTCGTTTACACTTTTCAGGGGCAATGTGCATAAATGCTACTACCCTTCACTAGGCAACTTGCAGCTGAGCTGTTAGGAGTAGGAAAATTTCAGTGAAAGCTTGTATTTTTCTTCAGCTCTTTTAAACAGGATGAAGGCCTGGAGCACAGGGAAAAGCAGCTTCCTATTGATGATGGTGACGATAAGCCATTATTGCTGATGAGCTCAGTGTGGAGCTGGAGCGAAAGGGCCTGGCTGCTCATCAGACTGAAGGTGCAAGGCATTAAAGGGGATTAAACCAGCACAGTCTCTGCCAGCCTAATCCACTTGGCACCAATGAGCTGTAGGGAGGCCTGGATGCTTTGTGCTTATGGCATTTATAAGGAAGCTTAAAAGAAAAGAAGTAGTCAGTTTAGTTGCTATGGAGGCTTTTGGTGGTAATTGACTTTTGTGATCCTTCCTTTCCCTCCCTTCTCTTTTTTGTAATTGTTGATTAGAAACTGTGCTCCACTCCGCTTTAATGCCCACAAAACGTAGGAAGCCTTAATTTCACAGTGAAAAATCAGAGCTTTAGGGCAGTACAAGGGCTTGTGAATATGCTGTGTATGGTCAGAGCACTGCTGCAGCACCACCTTTGCTCTGATTCTGCTAAGGCAGGTCCAGCTTCGTTAGGCAATGGAAACACGCCATGAAATTATCTGAGACCGAGATTGGATCTCCATACCCTTTTCCAGTATCCAGAATGCAGTATACTATAAACTCAGGAAGGCAGCTTTCAGTGGTTGTAGATGTCCTATAAGGAGGAGGGAGCAGCAAGAGAAAATTGTGTCTTCTACAGTGAATTTGTTACTGATGGAGACAATTTCTGTTCTGAACGCAGCTGATCCACTTCACATGGCTCCTGATCCCAGTCGCATGCTGGAGACAATAATGAAAGGCTGCTTGTGTCTAAAAGGAAAAAGAAAACATTATTCTGTATAATCTATGGCTAGAGAGAGTCTTCTCCTGGAAAAGGTCAGAGCAGGAGCCTAATTTTAGGTGTTCTTACTTACCCAGGGAAGAACTATCCCTGTCCATTGACTGAAACAAGCGCAGAGAGTTTATGTTGCAGTCACCAGTAATGATACACCCAGCAGTGTCTCCAGGGAGAAATGTAAAAGCAGATTTTTTTTTCATCTGCAATCAGCAGTGAAAAATATGTAATGGTCTATCTATTGAACAGGAATTGTCTGCAAAAAAAACTTTTTTTTTTTTTTTTTGAGCACTGGATATTTGGTTGTCATTTGTTTCTTTATTACTTCAATGCATAAACCCAAAGGGTGACATAGTTCAGACTGACTCCAGCACATATGACATGTGTGTTATTCCCTTAATTAAGCTGTTGCAAAGAACTGAAATTGCAGTGTCAGTAGGGATGGGCCTGGAGTAGTGCAGTATTTATGAAAAGGTAATTTTTAGGTATTAATGTAACAGTGGTACTGAAGACCTTTTCTCTTTTCACTTTTACTTCTGACCTTTTCTGACTGAACAGAGTTTTCTGATTAAGTTTTTGAAGGGTGTAACACAAAACCAGTACATTACTCCTTTGGAACAAGAAACCTGTTAAAATAAAGCACTGGATATATTTATTTGTAAGCTGAGGAGAAAAGAGAAAGACAACATAAAAAACCCACTAAACAAGCAAAAAGCCAGAGGCAGTTTTTTTAGAGGCAAAGCCATTTGAAAGGCTTTCATTTCTCTTTGCTTTTGGAGTAACCACTGTGGATGTGAAGATAAGAGATCATTAGACCTACATCAGTATGTGGCATAAGGGCTGCTCTTCTGTAGCACATCAAGCATGCAGTAACCCAACCGAAATTCCCACAGAGGTTAAACAATAGCCTCCTGTTTGTAGCTGCCTCCGGTGCATTTAGTAGAAAATGTATAACCCAAGTTTTATCAGATTCAGCTATAAAGACGAGGTGCTCAATATTTCCTGTGCTAAGTGGAGTTCTTTGATCCATTATCCTGCTAATTACCAACGGGGTTGACCTCTTCCTGGATTTAACTGCTCTTGCCCATTTTTTTCTGGCTCCCTGTATTTGCTTAATTAGACACAGCTATGAATGCTCCCACAGTTCAAGCCATGTTGAAGCACTTTGGCTTGTTTGTGTGGATCCTGCACCCTCTGAGTAGAGAATCAGACTTGCTCAAGGACTAGAGTCAAAGGCTAGGGAACTCGAGGGGAGACTTTAAGTCAAATGGCCAGACCCTAGCACAGTAAACAAAACCCAGCATGAGTCCATGGAGCGTAACTGGAGCCAGGCCAATTTGTACAAGCAGAGAATTTGGCCCAAAAGTTTACCTTCTAATCTTCAATTCATAGTAGCTTTGTTTACGCAATGGACGTAAGAAAGACTGAATCCGGTCTTGTGCGAGCACTGTGTACACGACACACTAAGGACAAAAATGTTTCACTGCCTTTGAAAATGTTTCCTTGTCTTTGCATGATACACGTGTGAAACTTTGTAAGAAGCTTCTTTTTCAGAATATTTATTGCTGCTTTTTAATTATTTGTAGACTTGTAGACAACTGATCTGGAAGGAACACTGAAAGGTGGTGTAGTTCCAGCCTCTGCCCCAGGGAATGTGCCTGTGTCATTTCTGACATATATTTATCTATGCTACTTTTAAAACCATGATAGAGACCCCTTCTCCTTTAGCAATCTATTTCTGTGCTTCTCTGTGCTAACAGATTTTTCTTCCCCTTATGTCCGTGTCTCCACAGCTGCAGTATAGGCTCATTAACTGTTATCTTCCCATTGGATAGGGAGAATGACTTATTCCTTTCTTTTTTTGCGATATCCTGTTATATGTTTGAAAATGGTTATCATGGCTTCCTATATTCTTCTTGTCCTAGACTAAACAAACTTCTTTAAGTCATCTTTGTTTCCATCTACCCTGGCAGTGTGGAGGACGAATTTGTAGGATCTCAGTGGAGCAGAGCTTGGGCTGGATCGAATCACTTAAGTTAATGTGAAGGCCCTGTCATCTACGGGAAGCAGAAAGAGCTGCTCCTCTGCACAAGTGTTGAATGTCTGCTAAAATCTGTAGCCTGTCTGAACAGGCAACTGCCTGGCCAGCTGATTTTGCTGATGGTTCATGGAGGAGCCACACTGCTTTCTCCTCCTAATTTCATTAGGGCCCTGGGCATCCTGAGGGGTGTAGGAAGACAGAATCCCTTGTAGAAACACTACATCAGTTTGCACCCTCTTAAACAAGATGCATTAATGTGGAGAACTATACAGGCAGTGACCCTTTTAATGCTCACCCACACTGGAGGACCAGACAGAGATGGAATCAGGATCTTTCTTCCATGAGGGATGCACCCATGCAGGTCAGTCCTGCGATCAGGAATTGGATGGATTGTGTCATTTCACCTTAAAGATGGACTGTGAGAGATTCTTCTCCAATTACATTCTGGAAGGGAAGATCTGAGATAGACCTGTTTTACAGGTGGGGCTGAGGGAAGCAGAAGGCAGGGAATGGAAGGGGAGGGCAGAAAAAGCAGAATGCCCTTTATGAAATTTTATTTTCTGCATGGTTATGTCCTTGATTTGTTTAAACACACTTAAGATGAGTATTTTCCTTTGAGAATGAGGCACAGACTACATGTTATAGAACATTGTTTCTCCTTTCATTAAAGATAACATTATTTTTCATTATCAGGCTTTGTTGGTGCATGCAAAATTAGGTGTGAGTATTCAGTCCACCTATTCAGCCCAGTTTTGTGTGTGAACTTATGCTAGAGAAAACCTTTTCTCGAAGCTTGGGATATATCAAAGGGATTGTTTGAGATAGCCACATTGCTGAGGGTTAAAAATGGAGTGTTTTAACATCTTCAGAGTACTCCTCTGGTTTATTCTGTCTCAGCAATATCTCAAGTGGGAAGCATGGAAAGTTCATAATTGGCCTTGGTCAGGATTTGGATTTTTTTCCTCTAAGGTGCAGAGATTATTTCAAATGTGTTACTCAGTTTATTCATATTTTAGGGAACCCATGTGGTTTCTCACATCTTGTGGTAGCTATTTCTTTAGAAAACTACACCTCCTTTTGTGAGTTTTCCAAAGTCTGTAAAAAAATGCTGGAAAACAAAAAGCATGTCTATGATTTTACTGTGTGACTATCAAACGCTCTGAAAGACATGCTAAGATGTAGGATTCAGGGGATTACTCACTTCCACAAGCAACTTCTACATGCACATCTCTTTTCATCCATAGATCTCAGTGCTTATAAATACAAGATATTCCCTTATAGTTCTCCTTGTTAATTTTTTTCTTAATTTCCACTTCAGAAATGGAGTATGTGTCATCATCCATGTGTTACCAACAGATAGTCAAATACTAGGCAAATTCCAAAGCTATACAGCGCAAATGTAGGTACAGCCTCTGCGTTCTCCTGTCTCCAGAAACATTCCTGTCCTGGGGAATTTTGAATCTCAGACATTGACAACCTTCAGAAGATTTCAGAGATCGTAACATATGCTTATCATCAAACTCTTAATTAAAGTGTGCTATGGCTCATGGAACAGCTACAGATGTCTTACTGTGGCTTTGTGGGTCACAGGCACCCCATGAAATCACTGAGCCAGATGGTGCTTTCCTCTGCTAGTCATGAGTTGATGAAAACTAGTTGCCTTTACTTCTTCTAAAAAAAAAAAAAAAAAAGCTATTTTGCACTTTCAAAGCACAGTTCACCGGAGTGTGTCATTAATGCTTCAGCCAGCTTAAGGAAGAGGTGAAATTCTTACATTTTCATGGATAAGGAAACTAATATGGAGAGTTGAGAGAGATGGTAACCGGATCCAGGCTATTCAGAGAAATAACGGCACTGCCAAACTGGAGTTAGGGCTTCTGGTACCGTATCTCATTAAAACAAAAATAATGTTAGCATACTGGCAAACATCTAAATATTTTTGTTTCCTAGTTGATAGGAATATCTTTTGAAAATTATAATTTGTAGTTTACTGCTACAGAATTCCATAGAGAATGATAACAATAATGACAGACCTTAGGGGCACGTCTTGTCAGGACCGACATTCCTGGCAGTACTGTTGTGTCGCTTCTATTTACCTTTTCATTTACTCTAAATTGTAATTCTCAAAATAGTGTATGACAAAAAACACTCATCAGGTTCTCTATTTAGCTGAAAGCATGTGGGCAGCTGGCTCACTTTTTCTTTCCCGGATAGCATCTTTACTCTTCTGTGGAGTTCAGTGGGAGTGTAATATGAAAATATATCCATGGTATGAGTTGGCATTCAGATGAAGAATTTAAATATAGGCCTAACTATTCTTGCCCTAAGCAAGCAAATGCCTTGAAACTAACTATATTCACATGCTCCAAAGTGCTGTACTTACATAGAAAATCTCATTGCTTTACTAAAGGTTTATAAGCAAAGGGGTGACTGAGTGTGCTTGTAGGTCTCCACTGGCGAAGGAGTGGGATAGGCAGCTGTCATCATGCTGTTCTGATAGCAGAGACCATAGAATTTATCCAAGATTCAGAATCCAACTCTTTTTTTTTCAGAAGATATATGAGGGTTTCTAATATTGGAAAAACTATTACAAACATCCTTTTAAAAATAAACTCAAAAATAAACATAAAAATAAAAATAAAAATAAAAATGGGATTCCCTTTTCCTGCTTGCTGGGGAATATAGGTGATGAAAAAGAAGAACTGAAGTAGCTAAGTTTTGAAAAAAAATTAATCTTGTTAGTAATACTAGAACATAGCAAGCTTTTCTATTGATTAGAATGTTACTGTCAGTGTCCAACATCTGTTTAGGAAAAGATCCAGTGATTAAAATCTGGGAACAGAGGTAGCACATCATGTAAAAAAGTAGAATTACCTTTCCTGAGGCAAAGATAACTGAGGACCAATTTACTCCAAATCTTTAAATATCGCAGTTCTAACAAATGCACAGATGTCTGTACTCCCATCAGGTGCACGCAAGTCAGACAGGAGAACAATCCAACCAATTTTTTTGTTGTTGTGATTTTTTTTGTTTGTTTATTTTGGTGGGGTTTTTTTAGCATCTCTCTGTCATGGCACTGTGGGGGACTTCAAGCTGAAAGGAACTGTTTGAAGGTCCTTATGCTGCTAATATTAAACCATCCTTGGAATTTTCAAACTGTAGAGATGACAGTCTCCTAATTGCAAAGTCCTAGACCTGAGAAGGGCAAATGCTGGGTGAGAGCCCTTCAGGACAGATAAGGAGGCACTGAGCTAACAGTCAGCCAGTGAAAGTGAGCACTGCTTGGTTATTTTCAGCTGTGAAAACAATAAAGCCACAATGATTAGTACTACTCACAAAGTTAAGAACGATCATGAACTGAATGAATGAGGTGTAGGAGATGGAAAAAAATGCATACTTGGAAAAAATGTTTACTTTTTATTTGATATTCTAAAAACAACATTTGGAAAAGCAAGAAAGAGACAATCCTTTTCTTTAAAAAAACAAACACAACAGCAGCTAGCCTCAGGGAGAAAATGGAACATAGTTAAGAAAGAAAAACGGAAATGTAAAAATGGGGAAAAAAAAAAAGAAAGTTGATAGGCATGAACATAAATTAGAATCTAGTCATTGTGGGAACATGCCAAGAGAAGCAAAAACAGGTGAGTATAAAGAGTTTGTCAGTGTACTTATGAACAATAAGAAGGACACAACAGCAGCTAGCCTCAGGGAGAAAATGGAACATAGTTAAGAAAGAAAAACGGAAATGTAAAAATGGGGAAAAAAAAAAAGAAAGTTGTTAGGCATGAACATAAATTAGAATCTAGTCATTGTGGGAACATGCCAAGAGAAGCAAAAACAGGTGAGTATAAAGAGTTTGTCAGTGTACTTATGAACAATAAGAAGGCTTTGAATTATTTCTAATTATATCTAGAATAAAAGAAAACCTAATAGTAGGGTTTTTTTTTTCCTGCAATGGAAAGGGTGAAATTATCAGTAAGAAAAAAACCAGCAGTTGTGCTCAGAACACATATGTTTATGTCATCTAAATAAAGCAATACTGGACAGGTTTTCTTAGAGCTTTCCTTGGCCCTGAGAAGAAGGAGTATTAAAACTGACAGATTCTAGTTCATCTAACTAGTATGAATTGCATTAGCTTATGAATTTTAACACCTGAAAAGTGATGTTTCAGCCATATGAATTATTCTACATGGTAAACCAGCTTATCTACATTTGTATAATCAAAGTATTTAAGGACATCACTATTATTCCCAAATGAAATAGAGGTCTACAATTAACACAAAAATAGTTCAAAAAAAATAGAGGTCGCAAATATGGTAAGGTTTTTTAAATTTCTTTACTGAAATTAGAATTTTCCATTTCACTCTAAGACTTGCGTGAAGCAGTGCTTTTCTTTGGAATTGTGCAGGCAGGTGAAAAGACCTTTCCAGCTTTGATGGTTAACGACTGAGCATTTAAGGGATAGGAAAGAAATGTAGTGTAATGCTACAAGTCCACACCACATAAATTGAAGGACAATCTTTGCTCTTTACATTTTTTCTGCAGGTCTACTGAGCTACTTTATTCATTCTATTATTGGCATCGCCCTTTCAGTTCAGGCTTGTCTTAAGTGTTACAAAGATGAGACACCTGGGTATGATGCCAAATAGACTCTAGCACACATGGAGCATATTACCGTGAAGTAGCTGCATCTAATCTTCAGTCCATTTAAGAAATTGTTGTTGTAAGATCAGCTAATAACTATACATGCCACATTAAAACGAGAAGAGTTGTAATTTCATTTGATCTCACAATGTCACTCACAGCAGGTATCAAAATAAAATTGCTAACTTTTATATTTATTTTCTTATTTTAGTAACGGACCTTGTCTTGCAGAAGGAGGCAGCATCCTTTCTAAAAAGTGGCGAAACCACAGCAAAGTTTTACCTGATATGCTTTAGGTTCATTATTTTTACCTGTTATGTCTGGAATGTTAACTTATTTGCTGAGAATTAATAGGACCAGTAGCTACACTGCACTGTTTAAAAAAGAATTTGCCTAGGGCATTGCTCTGGCCTGGGAAACACAGTTGTTCAGAGGACACGAGCTGCAATACCAGTGGTATGTCTGCACTTTTGCCTGAGCACCTCACATTCTGGAAACAGAGTTGCCACTAGAGCATAGAGCTCAGATGACTGAATCCATCCTTCTTTTTCATCTCCTCCTAACCAGCACCGCTCACACAAAGCTGCATCTTTGGTGTCAGTTTTGGGGAGTTATTGCTGTGTGCAGGCTGAGTGGTGCAGATGTCTCACGTCTGCATGACGTGCTACACCACCAGTTTCCTCTATGGTACTAAGACATCCACACTCAAATGAACAAGGTCATTATTTTTCCTATTCAAAATGTCTGCGATAACAGTGCCTGCAGTGTGGCTGAAGGGCATGCAAAAGTGTTCACTGGAAGGGTTCCTGGAGCCGAACTGCCTCCAAAATCAGGCCCAAGCTGCGCCCTGGAGACTTCTAGCCTGAGCAGGCCAATACCGAGCCAGACAGAGCCAACAGCTATGTAGAAGACAAGGCACGACACTGTGCGAGTTCGTGGACCCTTTTATTTTACTTAGAAGCATAAACTTAAACCAGACCAGTTAGTTTCAAACCACCTCAAGTCTTTTATATCATCTTGCAGTGACTAATGTGATTACTCCCTTTCTTTCAGCATTAGGTACTGGTTTTTATCCAGTCACTTTTGACTGGCTGGCCGATGGCTAGCAGGAGCCTTCCGTACACGATTTAGCAATGTTGGAGTTCACTGATATCCTTGCCAAATATTTCAGCTAAGAGAACAAGGACTTACTGACCATTCAGGATGAGCTTCTCCTTTTTCCTAAAGATGTCTTCTACATCTCCCACATCAGCATGAAAGAGGGGTGGTAATATAGGACCAGGTAGACTGTCCTATTCCTGATACGCCCATCAGAAGAGCAAGGTTTGGTCTTTAGAGCTGACTTTTTTTTGCATCCTTATCCTAGAACAAGTGTTAAAGGAGGAAGGATAAATTACCCTCTGTGAATGTCTCTTTCCACTGAGAGAGGCAAGGTGTTTAATATTGTCTAGGTGCTAATTCCTAGACAGCTAAAAATGGGCCAGATGTAGCCTGCCTTCTGTCTATAGATGCACCTAAACATAGTGGGAAGCTTCCATCTTTCTCTTCCATCAATAACGTGTATGTTTGCATATCCATAAAGCCTTGATTCAGCAATGACTTCTGAGAAAGAGAAAGCCCTGGGATACCACTGCTTATGTAGGACCATGTTTTAAAGACAGCACGCATAGGATCCATCTAACTGATTATGGGTGTCTATATCTGACACATTTAAGTTCCTAATGCAGTCAGTGGAGATCTAACCATTGAAATGAGGTTCATCTACCCAAATGTAGGCTTCTGCTTTAAGAGGAGATGAATATCAGCCTCAGCTTCATTAATTGGCTTCATTTTCTCTCACCATCAGAAGAACTTGCACAACTGGTTTGTGTGAGGCTATTTGTGCTGCAGAAATCCACATTTGAACAAGACAGATCAAACCCTTAATGTGTTAATGCATTTACTTTAGTTACTTATAAGAACATCCACAATGAAGGGGAACATTTGCTATACCATAAACACTTCAATTCTGAGTACTAATTAACTGTTTCCAGATTTCCAGGTAATTTAATAATTTGTTGGTGAGAGCAGGGAAAAAACTGGGAACAGATGATTTCATTTTGGGATTAAATAAGCAAGTCCTCAAAAGTAGCCAGTAAAAATAATTTCTAGTTTTAATTAAAGATAAAGATTCAATCCCTCAAAGTGTTAATTCCCACTTCTGAGAGGCTCAGCACTTCCCACTATCTCTTCAGTGATGATTGTACATGCTAAATCCTTCCCAGAAGACATTTAACTTAAATGCTTGTAGTCTAGACTAAAAGCATCAAGCTGCCCACAGGCTAGTTATACCAAACTACTAAATCAAATTTGCTTCAATGGCTTGGAAACTTTGGATAGGAGTAACATCCTTCTGCCCAGAAAATTGGGCCTCCCAATTTATGACTTTGTTAAATATTTAGTCATGAATTAACAACACGTAATGCCACACTAAAACGTTCCATTTGAGATCAGAGACCAGAAAGTTTATTTGAGCATGCAGTCCTGCTTGACAAGATTTGTA
Organism: Aptenodytes forsteri; assembly: GCF_000699145.1. Lineage (NCBI taxonomy): Eukaryota > Metazoa > Chordata > Aves > Sphenisciformes > Spheniscidae > Aptenodytes > Aptenodytes forsteri. The sequence goes on along the minus strand of NW_008794446.1, from coordinate 1,873,382 downwards.
GCATACATTTATAAAGCCAGTTGGTATATTCACAAAGGTACAAAAATGTTCCCCCTCACACAGATATACATCCCATCCATCTTATGATGCATTTTAACTCTGCTTTTTTCAGAAATATATAACCTGATGCCAAAACATGCTTAACGTGATCTACTAGAAAACCAGACATAAAGAAAGTAAAAAAGAAGAGGTTTTGATTGCCATCACTTTCAGAAAGTGACTTTGAGGAGTTTGACCAGTATATTTTAAGTATTGAAACACATCTATCAAAGAGCACGGCAGTAGCCGTTTGGAGTTATGGGATTCATCCAAGGAAAATTCTTAGGAAAATGGAACAAAAGAAGAAAAGGAGCTGAAACAGGGTGATCACTTGGGCTGTAAACATTTTATTTATTTCCCCTTGTTATCTTGGATGAATCTGTGATTGGCCTGTACACAAGGATGTTCTGTGGGAGTGAAGGCAGCCTTCCATATGGACTACATAGGAGCTGGCTGCAGCTGTTTCCCACTGGTTAGGGGAACAAGTAAGCTATCTGCCTTTGAGTACATGGGCAGGTGGAAAGATCAGCAGAGGTTTCTTCTCCTCTCCTGCTAAAGTAATCTTCATCTTGGCGTTTACTTACTTGTGGATGTTTGATTTTGCAGATTTATTCGTCTATTAATCTAGCAGGAGAAGGAGTAAAGGGAGGAGGGAGGGAATGTTAATGGAAAATCTTGGGGTTTTTTTAAAAAGGAAACTGACCCCCTTCAGGAAATCCATTATGTAGCGCTATAGTGACCCATACGGTTCATCATCAGAGTTTAGCTCTTTGGATCCTTTTGAGTTAATAGTAGCACATTTGTCAACTTCTGCATAAATCAAGAGAAGGAGGAGAGGCAAGTTTTGCCAGCGGTGTTTAAAGCTGACAATAGAGGAGGCTCAGGAATCCTGAATTAGTTCCAGGTTCCATTTGCTAGACACCCTTCTGACCACATCCACATTTTGCTCCATTTCCTCCCTTGTCCAGACAGGATGGAAATCTCTTCTCTTTCCACACTGGTTTTATTCTATCACCTGCAGGCAATACTTGCTCTCCTCTCAGTCCTCACTGCTTTCCACTTTAGTCACTTTGCTGTTTCTTTTCAGCTAAGAGCAAAAGAGAGACAGTCTTTTCATGGCTGTGGTGCCACAAGGGCCCCTAGCAGCCAGGGAAAGATTTGTAGAAAAGGCCTGGCTCAGTTCATGGTCTTCAGGAAGACAAATTCCCCCACCCTTTGCCATCCTGTCTCATGTAGGACAGTGCAAGTTCAATGCTTCTTCAGGCAATCTTCAGAAAAGTTATCTGTCAGCTTCTGTCAGGGGCCTGAGGGCACCAACACATCTTATTTGTCCTGTCCAGCCTCACGTGGGACCTCCATCCCTGCACCCTCTGCCCACTACCCCAGGAGATCCACTGAGGATCAGTGGATCCTTGCCTGAGCCATGTTGTAGGTGCACCTGTCTCTGGTCTTGTCTCGGATGAACCTCGCACCTATGCTATACGTAGCTTGTCTCCTGGATGGACCCATCATACATATGTTGTAGCTTGTCTCTGGCCCTGACTCCTGTTGCTTCAGACTGGGCTCCCTAGATAGGATATGCCCCTGGTTCATCACTTGCTTCATACTTGCAGGTATAACAACTGCACATATTGGAAGCATAGAACAATTTAGGTTGGAAAAAACCTTTAAGATCATCGAGTCCAACTGTTAACCTAGCACTGCCAAGTCCACCACTAAACCATGTCCCTAAGCACCACATCTACACGTCTTTTAAATACTTCCAGGGATGGTGGCTCAACCACTTCCCTGGGCAGCCTGTTCCAATG
>NW_008794446.1:1865675-1871124 GCF_000699145.1 Aptenodytes forsteri | reverse complement strand
CACCCCCAGGTCCTTTTCTGCCAGGCAGCTTTCCAGTCACTCTTCCCCAAGCCTGTAGCGCTGCATGGGGTTGTTGTGGCCGAAGTGCAGGACCCGGCACTTGGCCTTGTTGAATCTCATACAGTTGGCCTGGGCCCATCGATCCAGCCTGTCCAGGTCCCTCTGCAGAGCCTTCCTACCCTCGAGCAGATCAACACTCCCGCCCAACTTGGTGTCGTCTGCAAACTTACTGAGGGTGCACTCGATTCCCTCATCCAGGTTGTTGATAAAGATATTTAATAGAACTGGCCCCAATCCTGAGCCCTGGGGAACACCGCTCGTCACCGGCCACCAACTGGATTTAACTCCATTCACCACCACTCTTTGTGCCTGGCCATCCAGCCAGTTTTTTACCCAGAGAACAGTACACAGTATACAGATGTCGTGATGGTGTCACAGCAGGTAGAATGTTGGCAGTGGCAGTTGGTGACATTGCCAGCCCAGGATGGGTATAAAAAGGGCTGTGCCAGCCCAGGCTAGCAGATGAGCAGCCAGATAAGCAAGGGCAAGGAGGGGAGGGCATGGGAGTAGGGGCTGCCCATGGTGATGGAGGGTGGCTGCTTTGTACTACAGTTGGACATCCAGACAGGGAAGTGACCAGACCATGGCACACTCCTGTCCTCTCCCTCCTCTGCCACTGAGCTGGAGAGATGCCATCAGTCTACAGGACAGATAAGACAGCACCAACCCCTACCCCATGAAGGCTCTTTTTCTCTGGGTACCCTAAGGCTGAGGTCCTGGCACTAGCCCTAGTGATGTCGTGGCCACTTCACAGTGGGCAGAATGCTGGTGGTGGCCAGCATGGTTGGCCCAGAATGGGTGTCTCCTGGCTATCAGGGAGGCATGGAATAGACAGTCTTGGTGTGAGGCTGGGAGAGCCCCGGCCAGGGAGGCAGGGGATGCCCATGGCAACAGAGGGTGACTGCTTCAGTTGGTGGTTCTCCTGTCTTTGAGAGCTGCAGCTCCAGACAGGGACATGAGCAGGTCATGGCACACTTCTGTCCCCTTCCTCCTCTGCCACTCAGCCAAGGAGTGTTGCAACTTTCTGCAAGGATATTGACCTAAGGATAAAGAAACACCTTATCCTGTACCTCTACACCTTATCTTGTATCCTGTGATAGATAGCATCATGGTCCTACAGGCAGCTGGAAAGTCCCCACAGCTGTAGGCAAAAGGAGCTCTGTAGCACCCTCCTTCTTTTTGTGAAACTTATCAAAGAATGAAAAAAGTTTATAAATAAAAAATTTCTGATTCATGAACACATTGGCTGGTTGTTCTTGTTTGTGCTGTCTTTTCTGGGAAACCTTTTGAGACTTTTCCTTACTGTACTTATTTCCTTATTATATTTAATTTATATATCTTTATATGTATGTGTGTGTAAATGCAGTATATACACATATTTAAATATACATATCTAAAGTTTAGCTATGTATAAATCAGAGAGCTGCATAGACACACCTGGGTAGGCAGAAGGCACCCAGGGCCAGGCCCTGCATGGTTCCCCGAGAGCCAGCTGCACAGGCCAACAGACAAGCCACTGATTTTATATTGGCCCAACTGCTATTTTCCCTGTTAGCGGCAGGATTTCCAGCTCACAGCACTGATGAAATAGCAGAATGGTGCTGGTATAGCTGAGAAGAAAGGTGGTATCTGCGGGGGGATATGGTACACACCACTGCACAGGACAGAGGTCCTTGATTTAGCACTGTCGTTTCTATTGATACTTCTTAATTTGAGGGACTTAACACAGGCACCTAAACTAAGAGAATAAACTTAATTTGGTCTCTCCATAAGCAATTAAGAGAGAGAGATAGGCATTTCCAAAGACCAAATCAATGCAGTTAAGATCTGAATTGCTTTCTGTACATGATTGTTGCTCTCCACCTCAAAAGACACTGACTCCCTGAATAGGCCTGGAGAGAAATCATTGCAATGGTGAAGACAGGCACCTGTCTTAGCTTACCTGTAGAAACTTGTTTGAAAATAATTTGGATTCATTTTTATCAAACTTTAGCATTCTAAAAACAGATTTCCCATCTAAGCTAGGTTCACCGGTTCCTGAACAGCTAATAGAGGATAGGTACTTTTGATAAGCAGTTAATCCCATCCTAAGGTAAGTATTTAAAACAGGTGGAATGAATTGTCCTCTGGAGGTATTAATCCTCTTTCATAAAGCAGAAAGAGTTTAGGATTATTACATTCTTAATTTAATCTCCTCAAGTAAATGGCTAAATTTCAGTGGAATAAATCCTGACCAGAGCATCCTGGTGTATAGCACAGAGTACTGTGGACATGCTAGCTCAGATCCACAAGCACCATTAGTGTTCTACTGTGACAAGGCGAAATAAAGCTCACTGTCCAGCTGAGAGAATTAACTCTGCCTAATAACAGACAGGACAGTGACCATGGACACTACCTTGCTGTGCCAGCTCTGCAGGTTGCTTTGTTGCAATGGCACAAGTAACTCTTTATTGCTTGCTGCTGCATGCTTTAGATATATACTGAGAATTGTGATACCTTCCCAATTCCTTTGTGGTGCCAGGAATGGGATAAACCAAACTGATGCTGTTCTTGACAGTACATGCCATGCGTGGGCAATGGTGCCGCGTATCAGAAAGCATCTGCCAGTTCCCTGCCTTCTCAGCATGCCCAGGGTAAAGGAAGGAAGCTCTCTATGGAGCAGTTCCACTAGATAGCATGTGGTGTGTTGGATCTCTATCTTCCTTTGTGGTGCTGATCCACTACAGACGAAATCTGTCTCGTGTTAAATGAAATGCATGTAAATTGGATTGCCCCGGGGTTAAAGTTTCTGAATTTTAAAATATAATTAACATGCAAATAAGTTACAAACACTAACTAAAATGAAAAGACTTGGCAAACTACAAAAGATGAATATATTTGCCTAAAATAACAAGTTTCTCAAGCGCTGAAGCTATATTTCCTGAGGAAAAAAAAATGAAGTATTTTAGAGATGATAAAAAGGCTTGTAATGCCTTTTTAATACCTATAGGATCACAATTAGATGACCTGTCTGTTCCCTCTCCAAATGGAATGAAAAATTCTGAAAGCCTATCTCAGGTCACTGCTGTCATTATCACTGGATATTTGTGTATGTGCACATGAAAACGTCAACATATTTAGGGCTGGCTGCAAGCCAATGTGTGTGCATATGAGAAAGAACAGAGCTTAACTCTACTGTAAAGGCACCGCTAAGGTTATCAGCTCTTCCACTTGTTCTTGTACCTATAAATAGACCGTAACTTTTAGTTACTGTACAATCCAACTATTAAGGAATTTCTGAAGACGATAGTTGGGAGTAATAGTGTGGGCAGGAACAGCCAAACCATTTTCCCAAACTGGTTTAAAGCACTAACACTGTGTTACTAATTCTCATTCTGTCAAATTACATGTAAAAATAAAGCTCCGTTATCTTTGCTTGGTCTGCAAATGTAAAAGAAAGTGCAAGCCCTCAGCTTTAGTGACTAACTATAATAGCTGTAGTCACCCTTGCATTTAAATAAAAAACAAAGCCCCCACCCAAAACAGGCACAATGACTTACTTTTCATTGTAACTGATATTTTTGAGCCCTCTGCTGGCAAGAGTCTTTCTAAAATAGACCCTTTTAACACAAAAATGTGCGGTAGAAACAATTTGAGTATTCAAATGGTCACTTATGATTCAAATCATAATCTCACATCACCTATGCTGCAACTCCTTTTCCAAGAAAAGAGCTACCTTCTATTAGTTTCCTTGGGACCCGACCCTTTTAACACAAAAATGAGCGGTAGAAACAATTTGACAAATGGTCACTTATGATTCAAATCATAATCTCACATCACCTATGCTGCAACTCCTTTTCCAAAAAAGAGCTAACCCCTTTTTTTCCCCCCCCCCCCCCTCCTTTTTCCCCCCCAATTTAAAGAACTTTCAACACTTCATAGACAAGACTAAGGGAAACGTGAGCTGTTAACATTTGGGGTGCCCAACCCTGACTTCCATCCTACCCATCCACCTCTCCTGCTGTTTATCCCTCCACCTCCTCCTGTTTGCTCTGCTCACGTGGACCTGAGGCCCCTGTTCCTTGAGAGCAGCAGCAGAAGGTAGGACATGCTCGCCCCTACTGGGTAGCCTCTCCTCACCTCATGCTTGTCTTGTTGCAGCTCTGAAGAAACTACTTTCTTCAGACAATGCTCAGATCTATGTTTTACAGTCCTCATTTGGCAGCCTTCGGAAGCCCCATACATCTCCACTGAGCATGCATCTGTGTGATTTATCAAAAGACCATGATCCAGTCAAACCTGAATGAGTTATTTCAATCCTCTCCAGCTGTTTCTAATAAAGTGTCAGGCATCTTTAGTCATTCCTGGCATTACCAAATCCTAGATCCTACTGAAATTACCTACAATACTTCTCTACTATTTCTCTGGTCTTCATCAGGCCCAAGCAGGCTTATACTAAAAATGCAGAGTGAATTCCACATTATATTCTTGGGACTGCTTCTCATGTGAAAAGGGCTCCTTTGTGTCCTGCTGGCATGAGAGTTCAGGTGTCTGACCCCACGGATCGGGCTCGAGCTGGACTGAGGGTGGAAATGCCTGTAGTGCTCATTTCTCTGCTTCTCTCAATTGGTAATGCTTGCAGCTCTTATTTCGCTGTGCTAGAGGCATAGCAGAGTAGCTGAAGCCCATAGTGGCGTAAGAGTGAAGGACAGAAAGGAGGGTAAGACAGTGAGAGCAACAAGTACTTGCAGCAAGTCAAACACCAGGGAAAGGAGAAGAAGCCGCAGGGCAAGGTGGCAGCTGAGCTGTTTCTTTGCTTTAACAGTGAAGGGGGATTTTTTTTTTTAATAAACTGAGGCAGGAGGATCAGGTGATAGTAACTGATGTTGCTGACTCCTGAATCTGATAGTAGTGAAGAAAAGGAGTTTAGTCCCTGGCCTGAGCTTTGCTAATGAATGTTCACCACCTGAGAAGGCTGGCATGTGTGTATTTAGGAGGGGGCTGCTAATAGTTGACTTATATTTGACACAGGAAAAGAGGATCTCAGACAATATGAAGGGTGGGATTCAGGTGCCTAAACATGCCCAATAGCATTATTTTAGTTGCCTTTGTGTATTTTATCTTGCCTCTGCTACTCTGTAAAGCTGTAGCTGCTCTTCCATAGGTCCTGTGTCATATTTACTAGCCCAGTGTCGTGGTTTAATCTCAGTCGGCAACTAAGCCCCACGCAGCCGCTCGCTCACTCCCCACCCCCCCGGTGGGATGGGGGAGAGAATTGGAAGAGCACAAGTTAGAAAAACTCGTGGGTTGAGATAAAAACAGTTTAATAATTGAAATAAAATGATAATAATAATAATAATATGATAATAATAATAATACACAAAACAAGTGATGCACAGTACAATTGCTC
>NW_008794446.1:1849496-1862814 GCF_000699145.1 Aptenodytes forsteri | reverse complement strand
ATAATAATAATATGATAATAATACACAAAGCAAGTGATGCACAGTGCAATTGCTCACCACCTGCCGACCGATGCCCAGCCAGTCCCCGAGCAGCGGCCCCCCCGGCCAGCTTTCCCCAGTTTATGTACTGAGCATGACGTCACATGGTATGGAATATCCCTTTGGCCAGTTTGGCTGTGCCCCCTCCCAGCTTCTTGTGCACCTCCAGCCTTCTCAGTCAGTAGAGCATGGGAAGCTGAAAAGTCCTTCTCTAGTGTAAGCATTACCTAGCAACAACTAAAACATCGGTGTGTTATCAACTTTGTTCTCACTAAATCCAAAACACTGTACCAGCTACTAGAAAGGAAATTAACTCTATCCCTGCCGAAACCAGGACACCCAGTGTGATGTCTCGGGTACTGTGTGGCACCTAAGATAGCGCTAGACGCCTGTGCTTAGACACTTGAATCACTCTCAATGTCTCTAACCAAAAAGTCTGGGGGAGAGGGGACATGGAGTCAAGATATGAAGTGCTAAATAGCTGATCTTCCAGCATTTTTACTTTATTACTTTTTTTAAAGTAAACTAGATTTTATATCAACATTTACTGAGAGGTCATATACTACCAGCATGACATGCTACACAAGTACGTGTAACGTATTAACGTACTAACGTCTAACAGATAGACCCACTCCTGAGACACAACTGAGGGTGGTCTGATCAGCCTCGGATATCACCATTCACTCTGTCTGACTGCTTGTTAGGGCAGAATTTATTGCTTGAAGTAAAAGTAGATCAAATTGGCAGAGTGGGAGATGTTTCTATGTGTGTGCCTTTGGGTGAAAGGGAAAAGAGGAAAGGAGTTTAATCAGTCCTCTCCTGAGCCCTGTAGTGGGGCTGATCATGCTGGCTCTAGCCTGCGTGATCCTTCTAGCAACCGTATGTCCTTTTGCTCAAAATCAAGGCAAAAGGAGGAGTTGATTACCAAGTTAGGGTTCAGCAAAGAAAATATTCTATTTCGGCCATCACCTCTTTCCTGGACACACTCTTTTCTTCAACTATGGAGACAAGATGAACTGCATTAGCAATCCTCTTTTCTGAGGGCACTAAAATAATCAGTCTTGTGACATGAGCATGTGCATGTTGGGGCTGGTGTGCAACCAGGCAAACACTCCCCCCCCCTCCCCGAATTTATGCCTTTTGGCCATATATTGGGCACATTTTGGATGCTTTACAGGAAAATTAGGCAGTGCAGCCCTGGAATGACTCCAGGACAGTCTATGACTCCTCCAGCCAAAAAACAGGATGTCATTGTTTAGTTGGCATGTAATGCAAGAGTTTAGCAAGGATTGCTAAGATATGCATCTAAGAGCCTTAAACAGCACTTCTGGAATACAGCTTCAGCCACATATTTGCACTGAAGCTCAGCAAGATTAGGAAACCTTTGTTTACTCTTCTATCTCTAGTGTTGTTTTTTCAGTGGGAAACACTGATACAGATAAAGGTATTTAGAATTTGAAGGAAAAAATAACAAAACTCTGCTTGCTAATGAATCTAACTCCATGTGGTAGTGGGTCCTGTATATCTACTGCTTATAAAAGTAATGTTTCATATAAAACAGACTACATTTCTTATGTGTTCTACTTCTTTCGCATCTTCAGATCCTGTATTTTGCTACTTTTTTTCTGTGCAAAAGCCCTTTATTAATACAAGAGACCTGCTTAAAACCACCCAAGGAGCACACTTCTGAACGCAAAGCCAGATTGCTAATTGTCCTGTTAGTCCTGTTTGAAAAGCAATGAGAGTGGGTATGAAATGTAATGGGAAAATGTACCAATAGCTAGAAACAGCAGTAAACAAAAGACAGTAAAACAGTTTTGCTAGTGGTAACACAGTTGTATTCTGATTTCTGCAAAGTCCGATTAGAGGGTGACATTGATCCTTCATGCACACATGCAAAGCCACTCCCAAAGCAGCACATGTTCCATTAACTCTCTTATTTTCAGATAGATCGACTATTTTAAAAGTGAGTGATGGAAAAGAACATTCTTTTTGCCTTGGCTTTGTTTCTTATGTAAAGAAATGTCCTTCAAGAATTTATGGTAGAAATACATGTTTTAGCATAGGCAGCCTTCTGAATCACTGCAGTCTCTCCTGTGCCATGTCAGGTGGATCTGTTCCCATCAAAGAGAGTTTAACTGACATCTCAGCCTTTAGACTGTATCATTAAAGATCTCCTGGGATTTAGCTTGTCCTTCCTTGAGTGCACCATGTGTGCATGGTTGCTCGGAGGCAGAGTAAGAGGTTTTGATCTGCACTGTCTCTATTTATGATTGACTAGCAGAGATTGCATGGCATCCCCAGGCAATCTCCTTTGTTGGATTAGACAAATAGGTATTTGGTCTAGGTTGAGTTAATCCCACCCTGGGGCGGGAAGGTGGACTACTTGACCACCTGACATCCTTTTTAGTCCTATTTTTTCCTACAATTTTCTGATTCTTTCCTGATAAGTAGGCTGCTGGGCTCTTCACAAGGTTAGACACTGGAAAAAGATGAGGACCAAAGAACGAACCTGTAAATGTACTTAGAAGCTTAAACTTCATTTATTTCTATGGAAGCTGAGATCCTAAATACTTCTGTAGACCACAGACCGAGCCCAAAACTATCACCTTATCCTGGGTAAAATAAAAGATATATAAAAAAAGACAAAAAATAACAATGTTAGGATCCCTTAACTCCCCTAAGACTTGTGCAAGATCCTTTTCCTAAAGGTGTCCATCCTTTGCCAATTTATTACTTAATATCCTACCAGATCCATCAGTGCATAGTCTCTATGTCATGACCGATTCACCTTTTATTGAAACAAAAATTTCAGTTACTACTGAAGTATTGATGCTGCCCAAATTACACAAACTACCCATTGTAGGTGCCTACCTTAGCCATCGTTACCACATCTCCTGCCTGGGTGGCCCTGAACGGTGGATAGACTAAACAACATATTACTCCCTTAAGCTTAAGTATCATAAATGCTTGCATTAAATATCTACTTACAGCTATTAATTCATCCCTACTATTTAATGGTTTTTCCTTTCTGAAGGTTTAGAATCTAATCCTTTCAATAATCCTTTCAATCTACCTCTTGGTAGATTATTTCACAGGAAGTATGTCATATTTAGGACCTTTTCCTCCATGTTTTCAAACTATATTTATTTTTATTCATTAATACTTCCTTTTCCCTGATGAACTGTTTACACTCCTCAATGATACTATATCCTGTGTTTTAGTCCATGCTCCCAAAATTTGTCAAGAGATAGATAATTTGCTCTTTTAGTACTTTCCTATACATCATTTCATATATCCTATAACTCTACCTGTCACTATTAGAATTCCCTTTATTTTGTCCTTGTCCTTTTGGTATAACAATGCCATAACTTGCAAAAGGATGCAGAAAATTATCTGAGATAAAGTTGGGCCACAAATTGTGCAGCGGTAGACAATCCTTCCTGAATGGTACTTGCAGGCTTCGACCTCTGAATATTACAGCTGCAGTTTAAGGTGTACATTACAATCTACAAAGGAGAGCTATATCTGGCAGCAAGCTACCTGAATGATCATATTTCTACAGAATACTATTAAAGGAGTTACAACCTACTGGGTTTCCTTTGCTGTTGATTCAGAAATAGGGAAAGTCTCTTGAAGGACTGATTTCAGACTGAACACCATTATATCAATGAATTAGCATACTTTGGACTGCTGCCAGTCCTTGAAACTGGGCCCTCCCAAGGTCACTTCACATCCACAGTCACCTGGCATGGGAAGAGACCTACATCATAGGGTCTAAGCTTCAATGCTCTGTAAATAACGTCCTTACTAAAGAAGCTATAATATTAAAAAAAAAATGTAATGTTTTTAACATGAAGATCTGACCATTTAGAGGAATTCATGTAAATGTTCTACATAATATTTAAACTATTGAAATTCACTAAGTCAGAAACTATATTTCAAGTATTCAGAAAAGTTACAGTGCAATTTTACTGTATATTTACAAATAACTCTGAAATAATTTAACAGTGTTCAGGGCTGTCTCATGTTGAGATCTTTGAGATCTAATTTCTGAGCATTTTCTCCTGTTAATTATTCATGCGAAATACGTGTATAACAAGGCTTCCACTTCTTTATTCAAAGTATATGCTTAGGGCTCAAATTTGATCTTATCTATAGGAATACAAAGACATATTTCCAACATAATAGTGGTATTGGAGGGAATCTTAAAATAATTTTAAAATAATTTTAAGTAAAATATGAAATGAGTGCTTTGGATGGGCTTAAACACAGTTGCCTTCAGATGTCTGCAGTGCAGGTACCTACATTCCTAAGTTCTCACTGTAATTAATGAAGAAAAGTGTGTATTTTAAATTCAAGGGTCATTTGATCTGTTTTAGATTCAACTTCAGTGTTAAATTAAGTGAATTCTAGGAACATTTATTGCATTCTTTCTAAAGAGAACCCAAAGTGACTCTCACCTACATTCAGCTAGATGAATTCTCTTCCTTAATTCACATTCTCAATTAGAGTAAATTATCAGGCTGCCCACATACAGGAAGATTAATAAAGTCTGAAAGAGCAAAAAAAGGGCACTCCTGAACTCGGTAACAAAGAGGTTACAGCATGCTCAGCATGCTGGGATCTTACGGGTAAAGAATATGCATGTATGCAGCACAGCTCCTAAGCCTGGATTCAGGAACTGATTAACCAGGAAGGAAGAAGTTTGCTTTAGCATGACATAACAAGTGTGGTATGTTATCGTATATCATGACATGTTATTCTGACTGTATATCTCCAAGTCCTTCCCCTTTGTCTTGTGGGTTGGTGTAAACAGATTAAAATCATATATCTTGTTTTTTTAAGAAGAAGACGACGACCTGGCTGAAAGTCTCACAGAGTTAGAGAATGCTGACTTGACCAGATGAAAATGTTACCTGGAGTGAATCACTGCCAGGAAATTTGCCTTTCAAAAACTGTCATCATATTTTGTTAGGCCAACGTCACTGATGAATCAAAGTATTTTAGTAAAGTGTTATTTCCAAATTCATTTTGCTTACAGAATTTTCTTATAGAACAGCACTCTTTCTACAGCACTCTGATACTAACAAACGTCTTTATTTCAAGGAGAAATCTTGAGATTTGTCTAGCTCTTTGGAAGGTGCTTTTTAAACTCATCTGTTTACAAACCTATGGAGTTAGTTGGTCATGATCTAGCTGTACAACCTTGCAATAACTGAGCTATTTCATCTTCATTTTGACTAGATTGCACCTAGGATATTAAATGTAACTTAAGATGTTCTTTTCTGAACTAGCATCTTCACATACCCAGGCTCTTCCTGAGATTTGTCTAATAATAGCAAAAAAAAAAAAATGGCTGGGTCATTTGTTTTATTGCATCTGCCCCTTCAGGTGTTTGTAAGTTAGTCTAAGATGTAGTACTTCTTATGGCATTCATGGCAACTTTTACTTATTTTATAATTCTATTGACAAAACATACTAGAGTATGAAGAAAAGGACACAGATTTCAATAGTAAACGTAAAGATTGTACAACGCAGTTGTAATGTCCTGTCAGTATCATTCAGTTCTGGGAAAGAAGCCTCTGAGGGCTGAGGTGACGCTGGGGCAGGAATGAGGAAAAAGCAGGAGAGAGAAAGAGTGCTCATCTGAAAAACATACAAATCCAGTTCACCGTGGGTGAAACACCAGCTCCGAAATGTCTTGGGAAGTGGTTCTTCTTGCCTCCATTTCACAATGGTAGCATAAGGACAGCTCCCTCTGATGCTTCCTTTTCCCTCCGACCTTTTCCCTCATGGGTTGCTTGATTCTTGCTGCAGGGAACACACTCAGGCTACTGAGCCTCGGTGAGATGCTTTTTCTACAGTTTCTGCTCCCTCTAACTGTGATGCTCAGTCTGTGCTTTTGTCTCTGTTGTACGTTACAGTCAATGAGATATTGTAGAGATTGCCAAACAGCCTATGGTTCCAGTAGCATTACAGATGTAGCAGTAGGGAGAGATTGTTGTCTCAATTACCCAAGAAGCAGGATAAATTATTTTCTGTCGAGATCCATATTGCTGCATTTTCCAGTACGCAAACTAGCTCCACTACGGTACAATGCAGATTGCAATGGAGGAATACTCACAAGTATAAAGGAAACTCAAACTTCTAACAGGTGTCAGGATGCAATCTCAAAGTAGTTTCAGTAATAATGTAGACAAAGATTAATGGGGGCCATTGTACTTTTATGGATGTCAAGCCAGCCTTTTTACATGTAACCTGGTTAAACTAGATAGATAGACAGGCTTTGGCTCTGGCCTTTCAGTCATTATGATGTTTCTGTTTATTAAGTCCATTTTTTACAGTTTGTTAGATTCCATTTCAGTATGCTGTTGATCTAACAGAGATACTATGAATCCTGAGATACTTTCTGCCTCTTTCCTAACAGTTGAGTAGATTTGTTAAGCTAGATGGCTGTGTAAACACCAGAAATCAGGCAACACAATTAACCTGCCCCACTTCCCTACGGCTTCTTAGTTTATTTGGGTAAGCTCTAATAAAATTGTATATGTGTGTGTATATATATATAAAATAATGCATATGTGGTATATATATCAGAAAAGTATTTATGACAAGATAGGGTAGACTGTCCCATTCCATGTTAAACATAGTATATCAGTGGTTGTGCTTTTGTGGTGTGTAATGGGCAAAATTTCAGACATGGTAGCATCTAATTACGAGCGCTGTAGAAAAACAACATAAAGAACAACAACATGAAATGCACTGTGTTTTGCTGTATTTCACCAGTTACCTTCCAAAACCATTTTTACTTCTCGTAAGAAATATTTACTTTGACTACTGTAATTTCAGGGCATTTTAGAATTTCTAACATATTAGCCCTCTTCAAAGATTAAGTGCTATTGTTCCCACGTTACAGCAGATAGCAGGAAAGTTTAATAACCATAAACATGTAAACATTAGGCATCTGATAAAAGTGATGTTTTCAGGTTCCCCATTGTATATAGCTAGGCACCGATAAAGGGCAATTCAGTCCTCATGACTTCAATGATCCCATCTTTAGGATGGAAAGGATGCTCTTTTAGAGGTGTCTGGCTATTTTCATCCCTATGCTGCATCTGACCTACTCACCCAGGCTTTTCTTGTAGTAAATGGAGATAGAGAGGCTTTCAGAGCATTATTCATCTTATTCTAAAGTAGATGTCTAAGGTAGGTCAGATGAATTGCAAATTAAAGCACTTTTTCTTTCCACTGATAACAAAAGAAGCCTGGAGTGATGAGCACAGCAGTACCTTCACTGTAGGCACCTGAAGTTAGGTGTAATGAGATGCTTTCATTTACTTCAGATTCAGGGCTATCCTGTGGGAGTGCGCTCTCTTGAAGAGGATTGATGTTTTTGTGAAGTGAACAGTAAGAAAAGCTCCCAAAAGTATTTCTTTTTTCCTTCCTGTGACTTGTCTAATTTCCAGGGCTGAGGTCAAGGGAGCTGTGTCTTCAGTCATTAGATCGGACAGTAACAGATTCTTCCTTTCATCAGGCCCTTTGCTCGTCTAGCTTTACTAGGAAGGACAGAAGGTGTCTCAAAACTGTTCTGTAGCCTGGCAGTTCAGTTAAGAGGGAGAAACACTTTAAGTCCTCTCTGACTGTCAAAAGCCTAAAATCCACCTCCAGTGCTTCCTGAGAAGGTGCTCTAACCACTAGTTTATTTGCATATCTCAACTGGTTTACCTCTTCCTTAAAACAAACAGACAAAAAAGACTCACGATCTTTATGGCATATCACTCACTGTCTGTTCCTCACACCTTTATATAAAAACAGTAACAACAATGAAGTCATGGTGGATGATTATGATCTGTGACATTTTGTTTTGTAGACATCTGTAGGGATTTAGTTATCTGTGTATATGCTTTGGGAGTTTTTTTCAATAACTATCATACACGTCCTTTTTCTTTATGTGTTTTTGGACTGTTTATTTATGCTATTGCTTCCATTGTTTTACAATATTCTGGACTGGCTGGTTTCAGATCTGAGAAAGAAACAGGTTTGCTTCTCAGCTGAAAACTTCACAGCTGAGGCTGAGAAGTCCTGGTGTATTCACGGAAAAACAGATATATAAGAAAATTCTCAGACAGTTACAGAAAGAAGAAATATGGTAAGTTAAAGTGATAGAAGAAATTTAACTTCCACAAATCCAAAATATTTCATTAGATGAAATAATGTAAACTTTCTAGGGCATTTAAATGGGTTCTGAACTAAGAGTGACTGCTCAGGGCAACATTGTGTTGTGTACGTTACTGACCTCTTATCAGTCTATAGTAAGGGGCAGAAAAGCAAATCTAAACCTAGACGTGTAATGGAGAGTAACACATTACAGAGATTAAGGCCGTTATATAAATGAATGGCCTGGAACACCGCATGCAGAAATGGTGACTTGCTTTGTGAAGATTTTGCTTAATTCAAATGATTTCATAGATGAGAGACCCTAAGGAGGGAGAATTCTCCTATGGATATGTATGATGTGTTTACTGCTTATTTGGACCTTCAGTGTGGGATTTAATCCATAATGGGATCTGAACAGACCATTTAAAAAAGAAAAAAGTTATGTAGTTTCTTAAGACATATGAGCACATACTAAAGTCCAAAGGTTGAAACAGTAACAGGGAAATCTGCCATGTCTGGAAATGGTGCAAAGATACAAAGGTGCTTGTTTGGGCACAGGGTAATCACAGGCTGTATTTCAAGCAGCCAACCTCCGTAAGGGTCCCAGCATTGTTTATAGAAATTCAGTGAGCACAGAAGGCCTGATAGTGACCCAGCTCTGTGCACTGTGGATCGAGCATGTATACCAACCACCTATACCTCACCTTCCAGCTGAGAGTCTTTCAAATAAATCTGTCAATTTTACTTCCCTGAATATACTGCTGGAAATACCATAAATACTGCAAATACTAAGGTTATCTGACTGCAAATAGTTATTGAGCTATCTAAGGCAATTGGCAAGATCTCTCTAGATGCTGTTGTGTAGCCCCTGGTGGAGATCTTGATTTACCTGCTTAGCTGCAGATTTACGTGCTGTAGCAAGAGTAATCTTTATGGTGGGTCAGATACTGGTGGCCTCTGACCCCATCCCTCATTATGTGGTGAGTGTATGTTTGCTAATTGAGCTGTCAATGGCAAATAATAGGTTTTTTTAAGGAAAAGAAGTTTTATAGCTAACTGTTTTAAGAGTGGGGAAGGTAGCTGCACACATTGCGTGTTGTGTCATTAAGCAGGTCCAGAAACTCTTGCTGCAAAATACTATTTGCTCTATTTTGTGCCCATTTGGCCAAATGTATCCCCATTGGAGCACCTTTGATTTCAGTGGACTTGTCAGGGATGAATTTGGCTTTCCAAGTCACATAATACAGGGACGTCACAATGGTGGGCAATGTTTTGAAACTGATAGTTAACTATTTTGACTTTCTTGCAAACAAGCCACTCAGAAATCTCAAAGGTCGCAGCACCAGCCTTTGAACATGCTGCAACACCTGTGCTTTGGATTCCGTTCTGTGTCAAAGCACTAAAGAGAGCTGCATCACACGCAAGCCTGAGGATGCTTAGGAAAAGATTTGGCTTCTTCAGGAATATGAGTACATATGAAATGGAAGAATTTGTGGAAGTGCATTTAAAAAATATTTTTTAAAAATAATTAAAAGTAGAAGCCCTGGAGCAAATAGGCTTAAAGCTTTTGAATCTCTGATAACCTGCAGTGGCATTTATCATACCTAATTTTGCAAGTCTAGGAGTTAAGCACCTAGTCTAAGCCAGGAATTTAAGCTCCCCCATAGCAGGGATGGAAGGACTTGAACACTTCTCAAACATTTTTTGCAGGATGAGATGCCTTTAACCCCCATCTCCCTTCCCTGATTATAGGAGGAGTCTCTCTATGGCATGGTGTCTGTCTGACAGTTCTCAAAATTTCTTCATTTCTAATATCAAGACAGCAATAAGTGATTCAAATCTAGTGGGGCTGATAGACCCCGGTTTAACATACTGTCATATGGAGGAATTAAGGTGCAAGGTCCAAGTCAGACACCTAAAATAAATGGCCTGAATACAGTCTTTTTATGTCCAAAGAGGTTATGAATGACACCGCACACTGGTTTCATATAAGGTTATTGAACATATATTTGAAAGACTGTCTCCTTACTGAAATGCCATAATCTCATTTTACTCCAAAATTCAAGTTAAAAAGGGGAATGGACCAAAGGATTTTTCAGCTTAGGCAGTCACATTCTGCCTCTTGCACTCTACACATACATATTGAGATGGGAAATCTGAAACTGCCTTGCCCAAGTTTTGGGGTTCTGTTTAAGGGCAGCCAGCTGCCGTGTCCCAACTCTATGGTGAGTACATGGTGCCCCCTTTCTCTGAGAGACTTGTACCCCGGCGGTGCTGCAAATATCTTTCTCCAAACACAAATCCTAGCTGTTCTCTGACTTCCAGTTAATGTCTATGTCCCTTGAAAGATGAAGTTAGACACCAAGAACTTATCCGTGCCGTCATAAATCTTCCCTCTAAAATGAGCTGTAACCTGAAATTGGGATTCTTACGTGTTAACTGCTGGGTTTTGTCTGTGACAAACAACTTCTGCATTACTGGTAAGGTAAAATCAGTTTGATCCAGAGGTTTTATGGTAGTTGCTCCAGAATAGTTCCTATTTCATAGTATATGTAGGCACTAATTGATGGTTCATTTGAATGTGAATAAAAGTCTGGAGAACTGGTTTGAAACAAATTTACAGAATTGCCTGGAGCTCAACTTGCAATGTTACAAATGCCTGATTTTAATAGGTATGCCGGTGAAACAGACACCTACATCCATATGACTTGCACATTAACAAAATCCTCATCTGTCATATTTTAAGCTGCCTGTGATTCTTATCTTGGCAAAACTCACTGAAGACAATATGAGGTTTGTTTGAGTGGAAGTCACAGTATCAGACCCAAAAGGTTAAGATGTCTGTGTATTCACCCCAGTTGTGTGCAAAATGTGAGTAAAGTTAACATTGGCTAATTTAGGGAAATCTCTATGGAGAAAGGAAACATAGTAAGTGGTTGACATCACTACCTGGATATGAAAAGGGAGGGGGATGCTGGTTCTTGTCCTCTTCACAATCTTAAGGCTTAGTTCTCATTTACTTTCCAGCCTGCGGCTGTCTAACATAAAAGGCCAGTAGTTTATAGTCACAGGAAAATGTGTATTTGGCAGTGATACTGTTTGAATTATAATACGATGAAACTGCCTGTGTGGGGTGGTTTTGTTATGACAACTGAAGCTACAAAGATTAGGTAAAATTTCTGTTATAAAGCGGGAGAGAGAAAATTACAGCGAAGGGCATCTTAAGTGCTTAAACAACAGTTTCTTCAGGCTTTGATATGCAATTTTAATAGTTGTCCAAGGTCAACACAGAGATGGCAGGATCATCCTTCAAAAGAATTTGTTTCATTTTATGACACATACCATAGTGTCCTGAATCATTAAAAGCATTCAATTTGGGGATACCTGACAGCTTGTTTGACTGAAGTTCCGGACCTAGTTTAACAATCTTTTGTCGTGGAACATGACTGTATACTATATAAAATGTGCAGTATGTCAGGTTTATAATATAGGTGTGTATAAAAAATATTTAGTTGATAGAAAAGAGTTCTGTTAATAGGCAAAAATCAACATCTTGGCTCAGATAAATTCAAATAATTCTAAATATTAGTACTAAATATAATTCTCTGTCAGCTGCAGAATTACTGCACTGTTATCAATAATTCAACTTACTCACCCACAGACAAACATACCTCCTTCCATAAGACCAGCAGCCATCCAAAACACATTAAAAAGATAGTAACATACATCTAGATATTGCTGCAATTGTTTTGAGAAGAGCACTATCATGCTCATGTTATAAAAGCCCCTCGACCACCGAGATCACTCCTCTAGAGAAAAATGGATTGGCTCTTTGAATGACCTAAGTACTTGGTGCAATACAGTCTCTTCCCCCCACTGATCATTCAGCTAAACACGGAACATGCAGAAAATGATTAACCATTATAACCCATGATGGAGGAAGATCATCCTCTGAATGAAATTTCAGCATGCACAGCTTCATTCTACAGGAACTGCCCAACTTCTCTCTCAAGTTACTTCACAGACTTATCATAAGAAAGTTAATTGTGGGCAAATATTCTTAATTCTCTGTTTCTATGGCAGGCCAGGAGATAAGGCAGGCTTATGCGGTCAAAGGCTTTTCTATTTTTTCCCAGTAATTTCTATTAAATCTATTAAAAGATATTACCTTTCTGTACAAGTCTTCCTTTGCTTATTTAAGGGGGTAACACTTAAATCATAATAGCCAGAACACCACCACTACCAGTCAAAGATACTAAACTGTAGTCAATAGAGAGGAATGGACTACTCCAAAAAGTTTCACCTCAGCCACCTTTAACATCTGTGCTAGAATGAAATGAATTTTAACTCCTACTTTTTAAACTCATAGTTCTTAATATAGAAATCAAACATGTGGACTCAAACAACTGTGTCATGAAAACTAGAATCTGATACTCTCTCACTTTCTATCCAGTTGAGAACATTGCACCATCAGCTGAATAACCTTAACTCCAGCACCAACCCAGTGATCCCTGCTCTTTCAGCCATCAATGTTTTCCACAGGCTACACTAGTAAAATGCCTGTATTGCAAATGCCAAAATGCACACAAGCCACAGTGCAAAAGAGTTTTACTGAGAAGCCATTAGCCATCCTTTCTGAAAGTCTAAGAACAGGGAGAGAGAGGAAGGGAAACAAATTTCTGTTGCAATTTTTTATAACAACAGGGCTGTGTTACCAGAAGAAAAAAAAACAACCAACAAACCAACCACAATGTTACATGTGTCCTAACAAGAAAATTTGTATTTGTAGGGCATTTGTAGGACAGGAGGAGTAAAATAACTTAGCCTGGATTTGATCTCTTATCCACTAAGTAGCTTCCATTCTGTTTTCTTTTTCAAATAAAGCAGTGTCAGGTATATTTCCCTACTTATTTCATTAACAGAATATATAAGCACTTGACTGTACTGGAATTTTAGTGGTCTGTAATTAAAACATGGCAATATACATTAGAGTCGATAACCAGCATAGACACAGTTTAAAGTTAAAGTTAAAGAAAAAGGAAAGGGAAAGGGAAAGGGAAAGGGAGGGAAAGGGAGGGGAAGGAAAGGGAAGGGAAGGGAAGGGAAAAGGGAAGGGAAG
>NW_008794446.1:1844109-1849421 GCF_000699145.1 Aptenodytes forsteri | reverse complement strand
AAGGAAAGAAGGAAAGAAGGAAGGAAAGAAGGAAAGAAGGAAAGAAGGAAGGGAAGAAGGGAAGAAGGGAAGAAGGGAAGAAGGGAAGAAGGGAAGAAGGGAAGAAGGGAAGAAGGGAAAGGGAAGGGAAGGGAAGGGAAGGGAAGGGAAGAAAAAAATTGGCACTTCAGGTAAATGTATAAACATGGAAGATTTGACTGTGTTGACCTCCACCAGCTATTAAGTATTTACCTACAAGTAACAAATGTCCTACCAATAATTCCTTGTTGATACATGATTTCAGTTATACTTTACATAAATATCGTCTAACACAATACATACCCATACCAACATGTACCTATTCTGGATTGCACGTTGAGATGAACTTGTCATTGTCATTGGTGACAGCATGTGGCCAGTTCCTGTCAAGAACATTTCCAACCACTCACCAGTTTCATCCAGGGGAAATCTGAGAGAGGACTCAAAAAATCTAGGTCTTTAAACATTTTTTTAAAACAGCTATGTTGCTTATAGTCTCTTTATTGTTGCCTTCATTACACATCAAAGAACATGTGTGTGTGTGTCAGTGTACATTTAAATGTAACGTTATAAATTCCATAATCACAGTAAAAAAACTTCAAAGAGTCCAAACACAAGACATAAACCATAGGTAAGAAAGCTTGATGGAACTACTTACTCTAGTAAATTACCAAGTCTTCTCATTGTTAATAGAAGATCAAGAAGTTGTATTTTGGCTTTGAAACAAAAAGAGTAAGAGTGATCAAAAGGCAGAGGAGAACAAATGTAAAGGAAAACACATTGCTTCTGATGAGATCTAAAGTGTGAAGGAGCTTGAAGAAGGTTGACTTGAAAAGTAAGTCTTCAAAGAGCCAAGGTTGAAGTAAAAATAGTGCTAGAGACATGGAGGGCGGGCAGGGCGCCAGTGCTAGGCAGGTGAAAACAATAACTGGGGCAGCAGCAGAAGAAACATCATAAGGTACTAAGACAAAAGTCTAAGAGCTTTAGAAACATGGAGGGTGATTTTGGATCGGGTTTTGGAGCGGATGTTGGCTGGGTCATGTGGTCACACTTACTGTAGGTACATGAAATGTAGAAACCAGCATTATACTCATCCCAGCATCAACAGGTAACAACTTTGAGAACAGACTGTGTAAGTGTTTCACTAGTCAAGGAATGAAACCTTATCCTGACAGAAGCCAGTGAAGTTTCTTCACACTGCAAGGGAAAGATTTACCTGAGGCAAAGGGAGATAAAACTATGGATGTAAGATTTAGTGGTGTTGGACTTCTCAGGAACAACTCTGCCTGCAAGGCAACAGATATTTGGACTGAAACAGAAGTCATGAAAGAAATGGAGAACAGGTTCAAGACAATGCCACATTTACAGAGTGTGATGGTAAAGAAGACATCTCAGGAAGAAGAGAGAGGATTCTTGAGTCAGCTATCTGCCTCTTGAGATACTTGATAGAAAAAGGATGGCTGAAAGTTACAGTTTAGCAATACTCTTGCATATACCCTGGCAAAAAACTATGTCCAATAATTTATAAATAGCCATTTGCGTAATAATTCATTAATGAAATAAGAGAAGAAAAACTGAGTATGGAAGCAACAGAAAGGCTGTTGGTTAAGTACAGCTACACTCAGGGAACTGAGACACTCTCTCATCTGGCTGATTTAAGATTTTCAAATTTTTACTCTCTTTCAGCAGACTATTTATGTAGGATTGTTCTTTGGTCTTTGTACACCAAATCACCTGTCATATTGTGAATGATGAAAATTTTCTCTGTGCCACAGTAGGTACTGTACACCTTGCTTTTACATGGCCTTCAGAGTTGAATTGTAATAGCAAAATCACTTATACAACTGCTAAGTGTCCAAATGAATCTCATTTGCTGCTCTCCTAATTTCCTTGGCAAGATAGTCAATATACATTGGCAAGAGATGGCACATCTTTTTGCACTTGTAAGTTATGAAATACTCGTGCTATCTATTTGGAAAATGTTAAAAACCTCTCACATTTGTATGTCGTATTTAGCCTCCTTTCTGAGTATTTAATCATCAAAATTATTTCATTTTTACTAATTTATTTGAAGAGCATCTCTGGAATTAATTCCATCATTAAGTACAAAACTCCTACGAAAAGCAACGTAATAACAAAAATCAGGCTTCGCTACCATTAAGATGTTAAGATTATACCATATCAACAGAGGGCAGTCTTTGATAACTATAAATTTATATGTAGACTTGGTGAACAGTAAACTTCTGTGTCTTACATAGGAACTGTGAGTTGTGTAGGTTTCAATAAGGAATATAAATCTGTGCTCCATCATCAAAAGCAGAAGCCAGATGCCCTCAGAAAAGGTTGCATTTAAAATAAGAATAGATTTGCATTCATTTTTAAATAAACAAATGTCTTAAAATATATATTTATCCTGCTGAACCTCACAGCTAATTTATTTCAGAAGAAATATTCATCACTAGATTTCCATGAGCACAGTTTTATTAATAGTCTGTTAAACGAGCAGGTCTGCTCTGTCTTAAAGCTTTCTGTTTCTGTTTAGACTCAGAAATACAGTGTAGTAGTGTAGCAGAGCTGCAAGCTTTCATGCAAGGATATGTAGACTCTTTTTTTTCCTGGTCACATACCAGTCACTTTATTCACCAAAAATTTATTTTAAAAGATCAGTGAACTTGTCATTGGGCCCAGTTCTGATTTGTTACACGGAATTCAGAGACAATTGGTAGGAAAGCGCTTTGGATTTACAGCTCTGTCATTAGATCAGAATTTAGCCAAGATGAGTTTTCTTCAAGCACGATTTGAACACACGTGTTGGCACAAGCCAACCAGTCAGCAAGCCAAGGAAAATCCTTTCAAAATTCTTATCAACTCTATTATCTGGAGCACTTTTTATTTTATGTTGTGCTGTGAAAAGAAAAAAAAGACGTCTTGCACTTTGTACTTGGACTGTGGCATAAGAGCTCATTGTCTTGTTTGACAAGACAGCAACTGCTAAAAATAAAGAGGACTTCCACTGTTTGTGCACGGAGATTTACTACTTGATGATGGAGATAACAGACATCAAAGAACCTGACCCTGTTTCCACTGAAAATAAGAAATTTCTGTATCAGAGATGGGTCTCTCCCCTCCCTTCACTACTTTTCTCTTGATTTTTTTTTTCAGTTAAGAAGCTAAACCTCTCAAAAATTTATTTGTTGGAATGCCCTTCTCCATTCACTTTCAACACAAGTATTTCAAAAGCCATTCCTTCATCTACCAGATTTCTCTAACTCTCTTTACCAATTGAAAAGAGATGTCCCAGATATGATCTCTTGATAAACATCACAACAAATATTGGACTGACTTTAACAGAGAAGAGATTGCTCTGTTACAAACGTGGTTCAAAACACATCATCATTAAAGAGAAAATATTTTAAAGGTACATGTTTTCCTGCTATCCCTAACAGGCTAAGAATATTAAAAACTGAAAAAAATAGCGCATTTTTCATTAGATACCTTACTTTTTATCTTCTGCTAGAACAACAAATAAAAAAGCTAGATGCTATTTGTAAGTGATTTATTGCCCTTTTCCACTAAGTCTCTCTACACACACATGCATATATACGCATACACACATGGTTTGAGTGGCAAACTCTGCAAAAGGGAGTTTATTTTGAAAGAAGGAAAATCTTTCTCCCTTGAAGTGAATAAATGTGAACATTTCCAATGAATGTTGATTCTGTAAAACTTCATTTTACTACAGCCTACATTTGGAATCAAACTTAGATGGTACACATTTCATAGAATCATAGAATACTTTGGGTTGGAAGGGACCTCTAAAGGTCATCTAGTCCAACCCCCCTGCCGTGGGCAGGGACATCTTCAACTAGGTCAGGTTGCTCAGAGCCCCGTCCAACCTGACCTTGAATAAATTAAATTCTTTAATAAGTTAAGCTGTTCATGCCCATGCAAGCAGACATGCCTTCAAATCACCCCGATGCTACCTCAAATCTCTGTGCTGGGTCACTTGGTTTTGGTTGTTTGGGGTTTTTTAAAATTCATTTATTTGATTTAAAACAGAACCCAGGACTTGAGACTAGACCATTATATCTGGGCAATTCCAATCACTCCATCCTGAATATTGTCATCTCTGACACGAAGAGATACTAACACCGTGTTTGTGAAACTATGGGAGATCCTTGGTCTTGGAAATCAACTTTTTCTACTGAATTATCTTTCTTTGAGGCTTAGAGATAAGACATTAACTTTCTGAAATCCAGGGTGAATGCCTCATAAGGGTAGAGAAATTATATTAGTGTCACTTAACTTACTAGACATCTAACTACTAGAATTATTACCTCCTGCAGCAGCACCCAAGTCTATAATTCAGTATAGACTTGTTTAACAAAATAGCTTTCTGCAGTTTTCCATGGGTATGTCAATAATAGAATATAAAAGTATCTCACAAATTACAATAATCCAGTGTTGTAGAACAGATGTCCACTGATGTCCCCCTACCCCAAACTAAGTTGAATGAATACTTATATGTGAATGTGGCTGACTGTGCCCACACCTGAAATTCTAAATTCAAGTTTTCCATACAGAAAACAAGATCACTTGCCATAACGTTGCTCCACCACTGAAGGATAACTTCAAAGATTATTTTAAAAGAAGGCATCACAAATTTACACAGTCATTTCCAAACAGCCTCGGGTCATCTTTGGATCTGCCCCTCCTTAGTATTTTTCACTTTTCTATTGTTAGAAACCTTTTTTAAAACAGACTGTGGATCACATTTCATTAACAAGAAAGAATTTTAGCAGCTGTGAGAGAAGATGAATAAAAAGTCAGAGCCTGCCATTAGGAATTTTAAAAGGCAAATAACTCCTGCAAGCTCAGACTCTTATTAATATGCTTTTAACTGCGGACACAAGATGGCAGAAATACTGTGAAGCTTTTATTCACCCACTCCTGTGACTAGTCACCTCCGAAGAATGAAACTGGATATTAACTAATGCGTTTTGCCCCGGAGATATTTATCCGTTTTCCTTCTGGCGCAAAGAAAGGCGGTGCCGGCAGGCAGGGCTCCCAGACAACGGCGGGCAGCTCCCCCCCCCCCCCCCCCGCAGCCGCCCGCCGCTCCGGCGGCAGTCCCGGGGCGCTTCTCCTCGCGTGACCCGCCCTGGTTTCCCTCAGGCACCTTTCTCTCCCCCCCGTCCCCCGTTAACCTGGCTCGGCTCTCGGGCAACCCCGCTCCTGCCGCCGACGGGAACAGGGCGGCGCCGCCCCGCCGCGAGGGGCGGCCGGTTACCCCC
>NW_008794446.1:1812199-1842935 GCF_000699145.1 Aptenodytes forsteri | reverse complement strand
GGGACGCCCGCTGGCTGGAGTTCGCCTTCGAGCCGGGCCGGCAGCGCTTCCGGGTGTGCCTGCTCCGCTGGGCTGGAGATCGTCACCCGCACCCCTCACCGCCCCGTTACGGAGAGATCCTCAACTACCCCCCGGCGGCGGCGCCGGCGGCCGCGGGTGGGGAGGCAGCGGGGGACGGCCACCCGGTGCCCGCCTCGATGTGGGACTGCGAGGAGTTCCTGCGCCTGGGGCTGCGCTACCGGCACACGGCAGCCGGCGGCTCCCCCAACCGTGACCTGGTGCCGTTGGTGGCAGAGCTGCGGGAGGCAGCGGGCAGTGGAGCACTGCTGAAGCGCGAGTACTTCCAGGTGCTGGTGCGGATCCGGGCCGGGACTGAGAATGCGGCCCCCAAACCCAGCTTCTTGGCCATGCTCATGATGGAGGTGGACCAGTTTGTCCTCACCGCCCTCACGCCTGACATGCTTGCGGCCGAGGATGCCGAGTCACCACCAGACCTGCTACTCTTCAACATCACTTCGCCCTTTGGCCCCGGCCAGGGGCACATGGTCAGCACAGACGACCAGAGCTTGCCTGTCTCCTCCTTCAGCCAGCGGGACGTGAGGGAGCTGCGCATCGCCTACCAGCCACCTGTGGAGGACTCGGATCGGGAGCGGCTCTTTGAGCTTGAGCTGGAGGTGTTGGACCCAGAGGGTGCTGCCTCAGAGCCCTTTGCCTTTGTCATTGTGGTGAAGCCCATGAACACCCTGGCACCTGTGGTGACCCGCAACACTGGCCTCGTGCTCTATGAGGGGCAGTCGCGGCCTCTCTCAGGACCTGGTCCCAGCCCCAACCTGGTGATAAGTGATGAGGATGACCTTGAGCAGGTGCGGGTGAGTGTGGTGGCAGGGCTGAGGCATGGCCACCTCACTCTGCTGGAGGACACCCCAGCACCTGCTGCCCCTCGTAAACACTTCACAGTGGCTGAGCTGGCAGCAGGTCGGGTCATATACCAGCATGATGGCAGCGAGTCTCCACTCAGTGACAACCTGGTGCTGCGGCTGGAAGATGGTGGCTCTCGCCACCGTGTTGAGTTCCTTTTCCCCATTACCCTGGTGCCCACTGATGACCAGCCGCCCCTACTCAATGCTAACACGGGGCTGGCCATGGCTGAGGGTGAAACAGTGCCCATCACCATGCGTGCTCTTAGCGCCACTGACATTGACTCGCAGGATGCCATCCTGCTCTTCACAGTGGAGTCTGGCCCCACTGCTGGGCAGCTGCTCCTCCGTCAAGTACAGCCACCTCCTGGCTGGGAAGAGGAGGAAAAAGATGAGGGCTTTTCTTGGAGGAGGGTGCCGGGTTTAGGAGGGAGCTCCCTAATCTATGAAAAGCCAGTGAGAGAGTGGCTGCAGCAGGACATTGTGGAAGGGCGTCTCTATTACCACCACTTCGGGCCTCACAGCCCTGGCCCTGGGGTTGTGTTGGACCAGTTCATCTTTAGAGTCCAGGATGACAATGACCCACCCAACCGCTCCGGACCACAGACTTTTGTGATCCGGGTACATCCCATAGACAGATTAGCCCCAGAGCTGCACAGTAGCAGCAGCCTGCACTTAATAGTTGCAGAACAGCAGGTGACCCCACTGCGGAGGAAGCACTTGTGTTACACAGATCAGGATTCAGGGGACCATGAACTCCACTACACAATAATCCAGCCCCCCACTGACACTGACACTAACCACCCTCCAGATGTATATGGAGCCCGCCTTGGATCCCTCGTGCTGACCGAGGACCACTCTGTGGAAGTTACCCACTTCACCCAAGCCCAGATCAATCATCACAAGATATCATACCGTCCCCCACAGGAAGAACTGGGGGTGGCTCCTCATTTGATTCAGTTTCAGTATCAAGTGCAAGATGCAGCTGGCAATGCAGCCGAAGGGAGTTTCACCATCTACCTGCAGCCTGTGGATAACCAACCTCCTGAAATCACTAATACTGGCTTCACTTTGCCTGAGGGAGGCAGCCATGTCCTTAGTCCAACTGAGCTGGATGCCAGTGACACGGACACTGAACGTGCCCGTCTCAGATTTATCCTGACCCAGGCTCCTCGGTATGGCCAGTTGCAGCTTTCTGGGTACAGTTTGATTCCGGGAGGTGTCTTTGGCCTGGAAGATATCAGACAAGGGAGGGTGGTGTATGTGCACAGTGGAGCTGAGACCAACAGTGATACCTGCAGGCTTGACGTGAGTGATGGGGTTCATTTTGTGCCCATCACACTGAAAATGAACGTGCATCCAGTTGATGATGAGGTTCCTACACTACGGTTGCCCCCAGGCACTCTTGGTTCCTACCTGGATGTGCTGGAGAATGGTGCTGCTGAAATCACTGCTAATGTCATTCAGGGCACGGATGAGGATACAGATGACTTAATGTTGACCTTCATTGTAGAGGATCCTCCTCAGCATGGGAACATCCTGGTCCAAGGGGTGCCTGCAGAGAGATTTTCCCAGAGAGATCTGCTGGATGGTGCTGTGGTATATGCTCACACTGGTGGTGAAATAGGCCTTCTGCCCAAAGATGATACCTTCAACCTTACCTTGTCTGACCTGTCTGAGGAGTGGAGCATCAGGGGCAATGTTGTTCAAGGAGTTTCAGTCTTGGTGACCATTCTTCCTGTTGACAGTCAAGCCCCAGAGATTTTTGTGGGGGAGCAGTTCATGGTAACGGAAGGTGACAAACGGGTCATTACTCCTGCTCACCTCAGGGCTGAAGATGTGGATACTCCTAATGATGACATACTCTGCACCATTGTTGCTCAGCCGACATCTGGGTATGTAGAGAACATCTCTCCAGCCCCAGGATCTGAAAAATCCAGAGCAGGTGTAGCTATAAGTGCTTTTACCTTGAAAGACCTCCGTCAAGGGCATATTTTTTATGTCCAAAGTATACATAAGGGTGTAGAGCCTGTTGAAGACAGATTTGCTTTCCGCTGTTCTGATGGCATTAACTTTTCCCAAAGGCACTTTTTCCCCATTGTCATTATGCCAATCAACGATGAAGAACCTGAAATCTTTATGCGAGAGTTTGTTGTGATGGAAGGCATGAGCCTGGTTATTGATACTCCTATCCTCAATGCAGTTGATGCAGACATCCCTGCTGATCAGTTAATGTTCACAATCACCAGGCTTCCCAGGCATGGCCACATTGTGAACCAGCTGGTCAATGGAACTGTCCTAGTGGAGAGCTTCACCTTGGATCAGATAACAGAGAGCTCCAACATACTCTACGAACACGATGACTCTGAGACAAAGGAGGACAGTTTTGAGGTGAAACTCACAGATGGTAAACATACCATTAGGAAAACGATATTCATCATGGTTATTCCTGTAGATGATGAGACACCCAGAATGGCCATCAATGATGGCTTGGAGATTGAAATAGGTGAAACTAGAACTATTCATAATAGAATATTGAAGGCTACTGACCTGGATTCTGAAGACAAAACCTTGACATACATAATAAGATACGGGCCACGACAAGGCCTCTTGCAGAGAATAAAGCCTTCGGGTGGAGTTGAGAATATCACCCTGGGGATGAACTTCACCCAAGATGAAGTGGATAGAAACTTAATTCGATATATGCATTTTGGCCAAGAAGGAGTTCGTGATCTTATCAAGTTTGATGTGACAGATGGAATAAATCCTCTCATTGACCGCTACTTTTATGTGACAGTAGGTAGCATTGATATTGTCTTCCCAGATGTAATCAGCAAAGGAGTTTCTTTGAAGGAAGGAGGGAAGGTAACCCTTACTACTGATTTGCTTAGCACCAGTGACCTGAACAGTCCAGATGAGAACTTAGTTTTCACTATTACCAGAGCACCTGTTCGTGGTCATCTTGAATGCACAGATCAGCCTGGGGTACCCATCTCCACTTTTACTCAACTACTATTAGCAGGCAATAAAGTCTATTACATTCACACTTCAGAAGATGAGGTGAAAATGGACAGCTTTGAGTTTGAGGTGACTGATGGCTATAACCCTGTATTTCGTACTTTCAGAATTTCTATCAGTGATGTGGACAATAAGAAACCTGTCATCACAATCCATAACCTGGTGGTGAGTGAAAATGAATACAAACTGATAACCCCATTTGAACTGACTGCAGAAGACAGAGATACACCCGACACATTGCTAAAGTTTACCATCACTCAAATACCAGTGCATGGTCAGATCATGTTCAATAACTCCAAACCAGTCACCACCTTCACTAAACAAGATCTAAATGAAAATCTAATCAGCTACAAACATGATGGCACAGAATCAGTTGAGGATAGCTTCTCTTTCACTGTTACAGATGGCACTCACACTGATTTCTATGTCTTCCCCAACACTGTGTTTGAAACGAGGAAACCTCAGACTATGAAGATTCGAATAATGGCTGTGGACAACAGTGTACCTCAAATTGTAATAAACAAGGGTGCTCAGACTCTCCGTATTCTGGCCACAGGTCACATCGGGTTTCTGATTACCAACAAGGTGCTCAAAGTGGAAGACAGGGACAGTTTACATGTTACTCTCAAGATCAGAATCACAGAGGGTCCGCGCCATGGCTTCCTGATCCACCTGGGGAAAGGCAACCATAGCATCAGCCAGTTCTCCCAAGGTATTACAATACTCCATGCTTTCTTTAGATCTCTGGAAACATTCTTTTTCATGCTAAACTCTATAATAATTGATGGGAGAAACTTTCCAACAGCGAGCTTATTTATAATGGCTTTGTTAGTTTTTAGTTCTGTTCATTATTTGTTGCATCTGTGACAGCTTTAAACAGGAAAGGGGGTCTACTGGATGAACACTGAATAAAGGAGCATCTTTGCTTTGGAGAGCTTGCAGTCCAAATAACTGTGATTTGGACTTTCTATCAGTGATAGAAATTTGGATAACAGGATTGGGCTGCGCATGGTTCTGGATCTTTACAGGCTGAGTGCCTTCTTTAAACAGTTTTATTTAGAAAATGCTACGGGAGTGGCCAAGCTATTATTAACTAATGGCCATACCATGGCTAGGGTATCAGTTGCTATACAGTCTGAGCGCACTTAACTGTAAAAGCAAAATCATTTCCCAAACATGGGGAAATAATATATTATGAGTGCATTTGTTGCCTTAATTACACAAATCTTAACCACAAAGTGTTTGTGGTAAATTAAAAGGTAATGTAATTGTTTTAAAATTATGTCAGTGGTACTTACTTTTTACATGGAACTAAAATACTAGGTGGTACATAAATATAAACCACATGTGCCGTATGTTCTGAAATAAAGCCTCAACACAAGGCTATGAAGTAACTTTAATTGAAAGGGGAACATTAGCTATTCTCCAGAGAATTATCCGTGTTACTTTGCAATGAGTTAATAGCTGGTTAATTAAAAATGAAATGATGTTCCTTGGAGCCTCCTGCAGCTGCGGAGTGAGCAGACAGCACAACTGCATGGAGACTCAAAATTAAAGGTGCCCAGACAGGCTGGGCTGTGTAGGTGGTAAGGCTAGAGATGAACGCTTGTAGTTGGCTGTATTTCATTTCACAGAGCCCATCCTGGTATGTATCCCATGTTACAGTCTTGGCTGTAGTGATGTTCTTGTCAGATATACCAAATCTTGCAAACAGGCCTGATGAACTTTTGAATGGCTGAGGTGCCGTAAGTTTTGCAGTGTTAGTGCAAAAAAGCGGATGAGGAGGGACCAAACCATGTCTAAGCTTTGGGAACAACCACAGCTCCTTAAATGTAAGGCTTCAGTAGTGAACTGCAAGTAGTATTAAGAGTAGTATTGTCAGAATAAGTGAGAAACAGAAGAGAACGGGAGTGAGCAAATAAACAGATTAGCACTTTTTTAGTGGGTTTTCTTTTACATGGGAGAATGTAGAATTATTGAGTGGGTGTTCCTTGAAAGCAGACCACTGCATAGCACAGTGATATCCCATTTTTTCAAGGAGGGGGGCACTCAGGATAGGTATATATTCCATTCTCTTTTGTGCCATGTGGCTAGGTATACATTTGTCAGATGACCAAAATGCAGTTGTTACTTGGCTTTCAATTGGCAGTCCAACCACGTCACATTCTCACTGGTCTTCACGCAGGCTTTCTTAATATCCTGGGGCTGCCTGAGCTGGGTGAGAAGCATGCAACCCTTAGGAAAAATGGGTTTTAAATCTAGTGAGTATCCCCAGAAAGTGATATAATTTCACAGTTTGTCCCTGACTGGCACAAACACTCTAATTTGTGTTGCGTTGAAGAGTGTTTTTGAGAAATACACATTTCTTCAGTAATTTTGTCCTTTGGCCTCTATGAGCAAATATCTCCTAAGCATCTGTGTTATTTCTGTGGTATCTCTCTTCTCAACTTCCTAAATGCTTTTTATAATGGTTTGTATTTTATGAAGCAAACACATAAAAATGGCTTATGAATGCAGGGCCAGGCACTTGAGGGAGACGAGGTGTCTGGAAAGGCTGCATGAAAGGCAGAAAGCATCAAGCTCACACAGGCATAATACATCTGCTGAGGACAGGGAAAAAGAACTTGCTGGAAGTCATAGAATAACCTGGGAGTGGAAGTCATGGATGAAAGGGCACTGTCTTTTCCTTTCCTTTTTCTTCAGATGCCCTCTTGTCTTGAGCTGCTTTGGGTATGGGAGAGGCTATGAGTGTCAGGGAGACAAAGTTCTTTGCTGAACCTAGAAGGCTACAGTTTTGAGAAGTAATGTGAGACACACAGGTCTTATGTAGACCAAGCTGCAGACTCAAAACTCTGTGTGTAGTTCACTGTTGTCCCTCATCTTGTGGCTCACTACCATTAATATGCAAAGCACTGTCAAATCCAGAGTAGTGAATTGATGCATATTTCAAGCTTATGCTATACTGAGACAAATAATTATCCAATGTTCAGGGCAGGCGTAAACAAGACCCTCTTTTGCCATATTCTTAATGATCCTAATGTAAGTGCAGATTTTGCAACCAGCCATGAGTAATAGTTTTGACTTTAGGATGCTCCTATATTGACTATTGGACTTGCTGTTACACACTTTCTTTTTATGTTTTGATCTCCCCCCTTTTTAGGGGTCCTATCCTGCCATGTAGGGCAACCTCTTGCAAAGTGCTGAATAGTTCTGGTTTCATTAACATGTGTGGGTCCTGATGGGGCTTGTAAATTATTCATTACAGTCTTCCAGTTTATGTTGGAAGGGACCTCTGGAGGTCATTTGGTCCAACACCTACTCAAAACTGGGCCAACTTTGGAGTCAGATGAGGCTGTTCAGGGTCACATGCAGATGAGTTTTGAAAGCTGCTCCATAGTTTGTGAAGTCCATCCTAATACTCTACCACCTCACACTGCCGTTCGTTGGATTTGCGTCTGTGGTTGTATGAACAGGCAGCCTGACCGCTTTGAGTGAGGTGACATTGATGAAAAAAGATTCATTGTGTGCAAGCAGCTCGAGCAGTTTGGTTTTTCAGATTGCCTGTAACTGAAAGAGAGGTCAGAGCGATTGTTTAGCAAACAGCTTTCTGCCTTATGCTTGAGATTGCTTTTCAATATCTGCCCACAAAACTTTATCAAGTGCTAGAAAGGAAATTAGCCTAGCTTGCAAGATGAGCTAAAAGCCTCCAGTCAAAATGCGGTTGTGCAGAATATAGTATGTCCATACTATATACCAAATATAGTTTGATTTATTGTGTATTTTGTTCAGGAAAAATCAGTGTGGGGCTTTCTAATTAGTATACATCAAATACTTCTGCCACAAGTACAGTAGGTAATCTTTTGCTCATGAGGCTCATAGAGTTAATTGGGATTGCTCAAAGGGGGTATTAGAGTGTGGAAGAATTAACTTCTTGATAAAAGGTCCCCAAATTCTGCAAATAGTTTGTGCTTTGTATTCTCTTCTATTTAATTGTTAAAATAATCTGAATGAGAGAGAGAGACAGGCAAGTGACGGTAACGAAATAAAATATTCTTAAAATACATTAAGCAGTTCCTAAGTTTATTCAAGTACTGTCTGTTACTTCATGTTACACTTGAAAGCAGCACTTTTAATTCATTATTATTTCTTTGTGCTTTATATTTACAATTTGGTGATAGTAAATGCAGAGAAAGCTTAAAGAAAAACACTTGTCACATGGTAATTTCTAGTCTAGTGCTGTCCTAGGACAAAAATACATACAAAGAATATTGTGTATGCATAATCGTACTGCACTCGTCTCTGCAAGTCAGGGCTGGAATTTGTTCATAGCAGATATTCATTAAGATTAGATAATTTGTTTAAAAGTGAGGAAAGTCTATTAAGGAACTGCCAAGTCTTTCACATTTAAAGAAGTTTAGTGGTACATAACAAGTAGGTAGCTGATGTTTGGATAATGTTTTGAATGTACAAAGTGTGACGGACTGCTGAGCACTGTTTTGGGAGTCCCATGTGGGTAAGTTTGTGAGTAAGGGCCAGGTCACATCCCACAGCTCTGCAGGTGTGCTGAGGAGCCAGGAAGAAGGGGAAGGAATAGTGGAGGGTAAGGATCCACCTTGGCAATAATATAGCTTGGTTGATGTCTCAGGACTCCAGGTAGTCTCCTGAGGCCAAAGATATCTACGTGGCTACTCCAACCAAATACACAGCACTATGCAAGCAATGATTTTATTCAGCATTCACCCCAATAATGCTTTTTATCTTCTTTTTCAGGCAAGTGTTTTCAGAGAGACAAGTGAATTATGTTATGAAGTGCATTTGTTTTTTAAAGAATATATATTAATATATATAACCTTTAATAACCACATCATTTTTTCAGAATTTTAAATGGGAAATCAGTGCCCTGATATAGTGGAGATAATTATATTTTTTTTAATAGAAAATTATGTTGGATGGATTTCAAAATTATGTTGGAGAATTTCAATATCACATTAATATTTAGCAGGCACTGTAGTTATACAGTAATCAGAGAATATATATTAATATATATAACCTTTAATAACCACATCATTTTTTCAGAATTTTAAATGGGAAATCAGTGCCCTGATATAGTGGAGATAATTATATTTTTTTTAATAGAAAATTATGTTGGATGGATTTCAAAATTATGTTGGAGAATTTCAATATCACATTAATATTTAGCAGGCACTGTAGTTATACAGTAATCAATTGTGCTTACAACTAGGCAAGTTTTAATATAACTAGCATAACCTAATCAACTGTGGAAGGAAAGTGTAAAATTGCTCAAGTGATTTTGAACATGTTCTTAATGAACAGAAAACAGGTCAATCCTTTGCAATTATTTTGACAAAATTAAGATGTTTGGATGACAACTGGCTTTTTTTGATGAGGTGGTCCTGGCCCTGCAAACACTGGCTCAAGTGCTTACCTTTATATATGTTGGAACCATGGATTTTGATAAGGCTACCCACATGGGCAGAGATGAGTACTTGTGTAAGTGTTTGCAGGATGAAAGACTTATTTGCTCCACTGGCATGAAGAGGTATTTGTTTGTGTCCTCTTTACAGTCCCATAAATTTTTGATCTTTAACTTTCAAACATTTATGGAAGAGATTCTTCAGTGACATGTATTTGCTGATAATATTCTTAACTTGTTTGCCCTAGAAAATGTCTGACTACTTTTGGAACTGAGGATTTTGAGGAGCCCTAACAAAAGTGCTTTTGGCTTCTTTTTCCTAATGCATATGCCCTAACACGGGAGGAGAACTTGGGTGGTACTTGAGCTCCACTTTAATGCTATTAATTTCTAACACTTCTTTTCTTAAAAGAAGTATCAAACATGGATTTTTGCCAACAGCAGTCTTTCAAAGAAAGTGACAAAAATTAGTTTTTATGTATTACATGTTTCTTATCACTGCTCAAGGAAACCAGAAAACACAATATTAATATGTATTTGTTTACCTTTTACATACTTTCTTTATTGCAACTGATGATTCAAAATTGTGCATTGAATTTTTTCTTACTGAAGTCTTCTCTGTCTACTTTAATTGCATCTGTTTGGGTTCTTAAAACAGTCAATCACTGTAAGTTTTTGAGCACTATTTATGACAGTTCATATAGGTTATATGCCATATCCTTTGAAAACATGCTGATAGGAAGGATGGTCTGGTGGAGAGGGCATTTTTGTGGGGGACTAAAGAGATTGAGATCTCTCTACTGCAGACTGTGTAGTGATACCCTATCCTAGAGGTAGACCACATGCCAGAAGTAATCTAGTTCTAGAGGTGGGGCGGGGGCATTGTGTGGACTAATTTGTCTTGCCTCTTGAATGGAGGGTAGAACTTAACATAGAAAATACGCTGGGTTTTGCTCCCGTTTCAGCCACAGATTTTCTGTGACCTCTACAGTACTTCTCAGGATGAAGAATGACAGAATCAATATCTTAGTGGAGATACACCTCTGTTTAAGAAAATGCACCACTAAAAATATGAAATAGTTCTGACTGTTGAGCCATGTTTTTACATTTCCTTTCAGTTCTTTTTGTAAATACATCTTAAAAGAAAGAGGGCACTGGGGAGGGGGAAGTAAAGGGAGAGAGAATGAATGGTATCTGTAAAACTTCAACGTTGTTAATACTGAAATTCCTGAGCTCTGCTGGAGAACCTTGACCTCTTTCTGATGACGCTAAACTATTTAATACATGTCAAGTTTTTCTATAAAAACAGTTTCCTACCTTCATCATTTAAAATAAAATCTATTTTTCCTGACTCTTTCCAGCTGATATTGATGATATGAAGATATGCTATGTTTTACGAGAGGGTGACAATGCCACCAGTGACATTTTTCATTTCATGGTTGAAGATGGTGGTGAGTACTCTTAAGATCTGTGCTTTTGTTGTTCTTGAAAGAGAAAGAGTTTAAGTATACTTTGGGAGTTTAAGAACATTGAATTTAATTGAGGGAAGTCCATGTTACCTCCTGGAATATGATTTTTGTTATGACTTTCCCATATTGTGGAGTATTTCTGGTGATTACAAAGAGAGGTGTCAATAAAATGGTAATTGCATCTAATGAAAAAACACTCAACCTACTCTAGCAAGAAAGTGAAATTTTCTAAGTCTACTCGGATACCTGGGCTTTCTGTAGTTTTACCTTTGTATTCCTTGTCCAGGCTCTTTATACATAAATTCTCATAAGCCTTTTACCTTGAGAAACTTTCTAAATTTTGATTTGCAGTTATGGTTGCCTACCTTTTTAAAGGTTCCAGCTATAAGACTATTCATATGGACGCATTGTCTCTGATGTACATGTTGTGTAGAGTTCAAGTTCTGATTCTACCTACTTAACATAACAGAATCCTCAATGGCTTGTCAAAGATCTTTGTCAGGTGACTGATGTGAATTCTCCTGACTAATATTATTTTGTAGGATTGTGGAGGATGCAAAACGAAAGACTAAAACCAAATTGAGAATACTGGCATATACTCGCTTGAGGAAAAAAATACATAGTTGGTTTTTTTGTTTGTTTTTAAAGAACAAAGAACAGTTTAAGGGGTAAACAAAACACATTAACAGGCCTTTTTTTTTCCATCCGAAGTCTGTGCTTAATATGGATGTTCCTAAATGTAGATATTCCTGTGTGTGGTAACAGGTGGCTAGATTATGTTACTTTAATACCTTTTTTAATATGTGATATATAGCTCTATGAGTAATTGGCAATGAATTTTATTAGTTGATTTAATAATATACTTCTTAGAAAAAATGTTTCAAGTTAGCTTATTTTCAGCTCATGTGTACTCAGCTTGTGTTACTGCTTCATAAGAAGCACAGCCAATTAACAGTATTAAGATCAGTGAACAGGGATTTGTCCTGTCTGTCACAGATGGAACAGTTTTGTCACCATCTACCGTTGCTGGGAGTGGGATATTAAAGCATGTTCTCTGGTTCATTGTGCTGGAGAAGCACAGAAGAGACACTACCTCTAGAGACTTTTGAAAATGTCTTTGCAAATCTTTGCTACATCAGAGAACAAGTAGTGAGAGAAGAGTTTGTAACACTTGACTTATTTTCCTTAAATGTTTTAACTGAGATATAGGTTAGAGAAATTTAAAGCTAAGTAAAAATAATGGAGCATGGGGTGCTGTATTTTCTCAGTAACAGGGGTGAGAAATCCAGCATTTTAATCTAGCTGTATTTCCACCCTCTTCATAAAGACATCAAAGCCAGTGTTTTGCAGCTCAGGTATATTTTGACAGAATTTCAGTGGTACCAAGACTATTGTTTTAGTGGTTTTGATTTTAAGCCCGACCATTCTAAGAGACTACAGAGAAGATCTGAGTGAAAGATGCAGCACAGACTACCAACATCCACAACAGAATGGCACACTTCAGACTTCTGTCTCCTGTATCAGGAATTTTGCAGTAGTAACAAGTTTGTGACGGCTACCACACAGCACCTGATGTTGTAAATGAAAGTTTTGATTTTAAGCCCGACCATTCTAAGAGACTACAGAGAAAATCTGAGTGAAAGATGCAGCACAGACTACCAACATCCACAACAGAATGGCACACTTCAGACTTCTGTCTCCTGTATCAGGAATTTTGCAGTAGTAACAAGTTTGTGACGGCTACCACACAGCACCTGATGTTGTAAATGAAATAAGTGGGACTTCACTTAAGCTGAATTGTGCCATAGTCCATAAGTGATCCAGTTGAAATCAAGAGGGGTTTCAAAATGTAATTCAATGAATGAAAATGTGTTCATATTATTCAGCTAATGTTATTTCAAATAAGTGGAAAAAAAAAAAAGGCACATCTTGCGACCCAAGTATTTTATATCTTCCAGTCCTCTCATGCCTCAGCGAGGGGAACCTACACCACCAGTCCCTGCCTTCTTCAAATAACATGAATTAAAAAGTTGATTTTGCCCCATACCTCTAGCGTTGCCTGTAAAATACTTTTCTATGTGTCTTGGAATATTTGTTCATGGTCTATGAACTGCAAATAGGAGAAGAGCATGACTTTCTCTAGCTCCATCTTTTGATGGTTGATCTGCCCCACTCATTGTACTTATGCGAATAAATGCAGAAGCTCTTTTGTCAGCCTCTTAAATGATGATAGTCTGATTGGGGCCCGAGTCTGTTATCTCAGGCAGTTGCCTGGGGGCCAAGTAAAAGGAGTCATCAAACTCGTCCGGTGTGAATTTTGCTGTGGATCTGGAATTTTGTTTATGCTCTTACATGTGGCTAGCGTTTATGGTAAGCAAGTTAGGGCAACAGCGGACTAGGCGGGTAAGTGAGGGAAAAAGAGCCAAGTCAGCGCTCTGGAAGCTCTTGGCCCCTTGCCTGCTCAGTTTCTCACAGTGGGAGTAAGGTGAGTGCCATGCTGCGTACCAAATCATGACCTAGGATCTGAAAGCATGAAATATGGTACTGGGACAAACTTGTTTACTTACTGTCCAAGGGAGAAAACTGCAGTCTAGACAAATGGAGAATAGCTCAGGGATTATGGCTGTCTTATGATAACTTTCCGATTATAACTAAAGACCACAGAAATGGGCTCAATATGAAGAGAAAGGAAGGCCGTTTAAGACTAAAAGGAAAGAAAGCCCTTAGGACTGTAATTCACAAGCGAGAGCGTAGGCCTGCTGTATTCAAACCAAAATTAGAGGTTTCACCAGAAAGAACTGGTTCAGGTTTTAAGCTCTGAAAGAGTCTTATTGTCAGCATCAGTTACCTACATATGTATGGCTGTAATGCTTTTCTGCCTTTAAATGGCATGTTTCATGAGAGTAATTAAAAAGTGAAATAAATTGAACACAATTCAGCCATTTATCAGCACTAATATTTTTTAAAGGTAGAAAAGGTTTTTATTCTTTATGTTTGGGGATTTAGCCTCAAGATGATCTGCTATAAAGTAGGCGAGCCCTTGCATTTCTGTCATACTTAGAACAAGAAGACACTGTAGTATATCGGATGCTGCTGACTTAGCTGTGTGACGTTTTGAAAGGAACTACCATAGTTCATATCAACAATTTGCTTTCTGTTTTATTTTGAATTTTGATCTTAAAATGATCATGTGGAGACCTGTTGATGCTGAAATATGAGTCCATTTTAGCAGAACCTTGAAGAAAGTGTGGAATTTTGTTTTTCACAAAGGTTGCAAAATAGTCTCAGTTGAATCTCTTTCCTCAGAAGTGGCCTCCACATTCCATTAACAAGGTGGAGAAAAACCTCTTCTTAGCAAGTGCAAGCATGTGACAGTGGTGAATCCTGATGTTTATATTATTAAATTCTTAATTCAATGATTAGTAAAGGAACCAATACTACCAGCGAAAACAGAATTTTTTTTCCTGTGGGGAGGTAAAAAAAATGGAAATCCAGGCTGATAGTTGAACTCCTGGATGTATTTGTGATATGTAAATTTGCACACTATTGAGAGACTCACTAGATGGAAGAAAAAGATCGAGCTGAAAATGCTTGAGCCTTTTAATTAGTGAAAAACAGACTCACAGAGTAACTTGAATCTAATAAACTTGATGAGAAGCTGCAGTGTCTGCAGCAACTTCTTATTACTGAAAGTTCAAGGAAACTGGATATGTATGGCACTGCCAAATAGATGCATAGAGTTGGTGCTTCAGCTATGCAAAATGGCAGTAATCCGTATGGAATGAAAGTTGACACAGAAATTAGCTCCAGTGTGTTGAGCTCTTGTGCCTGTTTCAGAAAACTGCACACTACAATTTCATGCTATATCCCTTGTGAGTTGTCTGAGGCATTTTTACTCCTTACATGAGAAACTAGCACTGAAAATGCACAGTTAAAACTGAAGTCCATCGTTTACCTTCACTTTATACTCTGCTTGTCTGAGTTTTTTTAACATCACTGCAGTAAGTCATAGTAATTGAATAAGAATATGGATCTAAATGCCCACTATCCAATCTGTAGAAGGTATTTTCTCATGAAATGTGCTGTTTCAAATAGTAAGAAACTGGTTGAACTGGTTTAAGGCAATTTTTTGGCCAGATTCTGCTGGTTGTGTAGAGTAAAACAAATATACCCCAAAGCTGGCACTAAATTCAAACCCCAGTACAAACCCCATACATCCAGAGGCAGTACCAGAGTCAAATACATTCCCTTGCCCAGGAATGGGTATTGGGACTGGGGTGGCAGTACTACAGCAGGGTGCTGAATGCCAGTTAAAGAGCAGAGCTTCTCTGTAAAGGACTATTGTTGTCTTAATTTTTGTTTCACATAAGAAAAATTCTTTATTCTATTTAGGTGTTGTGGATAACTCTGAAATGTTCAAGTTCAGACCATGTAAAGTCAGTGAAGGAATGTTCATCTCTTCTAAATAGTGATCTGCCCCCAAATATTTTTAAAATATGACCTTGTTCTTGACCTGCTTGTTGCTTGGCTAGTGCTCTCATCACAGTAGTCTGCCTTGCTTGTTCTTCCTCCTCCCCTGTCTGTCTTCTGAAGCTTGGGAAACTGTCAACCAGGATTGCAGCACCCGTGGAAGAAATTCGTGTTACGTGCCTCAGTATTTTTTGTTGCAAGAGGCTGGTGCCATGCTAACAATATTTTGCATTACAGAGTCAGTTCCATTAAATTTTCCTGTTTTGAGGAAAAAAATGAGATAGGCCTTTTGGGCCTGAAGCATCCTAAAAAAAAAAAGATCATGAAAGGGGGAAACCCATTTCCTGTTCAGCCTTAATTTGAACCATAATCTGTCCCTCCCTTACCTAGCTCCCTTGTCTGCTCAGTGCTTAAGCGGAGTCCTCCAAACTGCTCCTTTAGGACTGCTAAGTGGTATCTTGCAGTACAGTGCCTCAAGGGTAGAATGGTTTCAAAGGGGAAGTAATGACAGATTCTCATGGCTGTTTTAGGAATGTGAAGATCACTAGGGAAGGAAAGAAACAAGAACTTTTTTATTTCAGGCTCTTTGGGCAGCTTTTCTGACTTAAAGCCAAAGCATTGCAAAGCCAAGGCTCACTGAAACTGGTGATTTACATCATTAGCTAAATCTCATTTAAACTTTTCATTACAGATCCCTAAATGCCTTAACACAGCACTGCATTTTCCTGTACTAACATTTGGTTAAATCCCCACTGAAGCAAGAATCTTTCAAAAACAATTCCCTGAAGTTAGCCTTTAAACCTAATTTCTGGGAAAACTTCATAGACTTTTCCCAAATATGTTTATGCAAGAAATTATGTTAATTAAAGAAGCACTGTTCTACTGCTTAGAGAAAACTTCCATTAAGTTTGTGAAATACAATTATTTCATCTGTCATCCTTCATTTCATGAAATAAAAAATATATTTTTAGGAATTTCACCATTCTGGTATGCTTTATTCATTTGTGAGAGAATAATATTACACTCCTGAGTATAATTATTAATCTAAACCAGTTGTCAGTGCTGCTTTTCAAAGCCATTACACTGATGTATTTTCCTGGGTGAGCTATAATAATAGTGTAGGAACAGACATTTTGGACTCAATATCTGACAGTTCTTAAAGAAGCAGACTGGTAAAATATCATTGGGAATTATTTGCAGCATCCTTGCTTGACCTCACATATGGCATTTGGGCACACTAGTCTTGGCAAGAAACATCAACTACATTTATCTTTGGCTTAAAAATGAGGGCATCACATGTTGGCGGTACGTTTGCCATCATTTGCCAAGTACTGTATTGGATTCTGGTCTGTTGCCAGGCTTGTTGCTGCTGTTTTGATATACACTAGGTTGGTACCCAAACAATTTTCCACGTGTCACACTTCTTACTGTAAGTATTACCAGGGGATTTAAATAGTAGTTTGACACTACAGTTCATAAAAAAACACCAAACCAAACAACAAAAACCCTCAAAATAAACCTTTCTGTAAATAAAGAATTAGTTAATGGGGGCATTGTTGTGAATGTAGCTGCAAGGTCACAGCAAAATTAGTATCTGTTAAAGTATACGGGAGTAAAAGACGATTATATGGGGCATATAGGAAGTCTAATACAAGCTTTACTGATCTCAGTGGAAAGATTTTCATTGTTTTCTGTGCCAGTTGTATTGGTTTCTTTGTACTGGCGTTTTAGACTGACTGCTGGAAATGATTGACTTTTCCATTTCTAACTTGAATATCACCTTATCCTCCAAATATATACATAGAAAAGAAGGTTTGCTTTGTCCAGCTAGAACAAAATTTTTTTGGGAGAGGAAAAAAAGTAGTTGTTTGTTTTGGCAAGAGAATTTTTGTTTTTAATTATTTGGGTTCAAAAAGTGATTTTATCCAAAAGCAAAGCTTTCCTCTGCTACCCATCCTGGATTATTGGTCATTTTTTAACAAAAGCAAAGGAGTGTAATTGCAGGGGTGGGTTTAGATACTGTTCTGGATTAGGAAAGGAGAGGCAATTGTGGTTTCAGTTGCCTTTTATACAGAAGTTAGGGCACTTTGTCCAAATGTGGAAGTCTCGGATGCAATTCCTTCCTTCATTTCAGAGGCTTTGAACCCTTACTCCCCATAATATGCCCTCACTTATATTCTGGCCAGTTTTGTATTCATTTTCTGTTTGCTGCCCGTGTATATGAGTTCTTAATTACTCTTTGGAACATAGCCTGGACTCTGATGTTCCACTTTCCAACTAAGTACTGTTACCATGGGGCCAACAAATTCTGTCTCATTTTTTGTGTGTGTTCCTCCTCTCTTTTTTTCCCCTATATTTCTCCTTTTCTGCTAATACCTGCTATGTTCCACAGAATAAAATCGCTTGAACAGGCCAATTAGGAGCAGTACATTCCAGAATAACCCTTAGGCTGGTGGTCTAGATCAGGGTTTAAGGCAGGGAGATTTTGGTTCCAGTTCTCTTTGAGTCAGGGCCAGTAGTCTTGTCTTCCATGTAGAATGAGCACCCTGACTGTTGGGTTGGTTGGACAGAAGGGAAATGTCTCCACACCATCACCTGGTGATAGAAATTTTTCTAGTTTTAAGCTGAGATCACTTGCTGAATAATCACACTTTTAAAGAACAATGTATTTGCAACAAAATTGACCAGCTCAGCTCTTGGAGTTGGTTCCTGCTTGCTTTGCCGAGCTGAATAGTGCCATTGATTTAATTTGACCTGGTCAGGTGAGAGGCGAGGAAGACAATGCTCAAGATAGCCCTATAAGTATCTAGCAGGCTTTTTACTTAAAAATAATCCACAATTTAGCTTTTATATTCTTATGATACAGAATAAGGCCCAGCTAGCAGCAAAAGAAGCATGACAATGAGCAGTAAAATTAGGTCAAAATGCAAGAATTAAAGGAATTAAGGAGACACACTAGGCTTAAGTGGAAGAATTGAGAACTCTCAGGAGTAACACTGATTGCCAGTGACATGAGAACCTGCAGAAAGACACTAATTCCTAAAGTGAGCTATAACAAGCCTGTGAAATTATATTGGTGGTTGGTTGCAAATATTTTTGATCCAGACAGACTAAAGAGGTCTAGAGAAGAATGAAATGAGAGAAGGGACACTGGCTGCTGTCGAGGAACCCTGCTCACAGCAGCTCAGCTTGTTTGATTTCCCAACCTGTTTTCACGGAGCGATTCTAAATAACTCTCAGGATGAGGTTAGCATTTATCACTTCACTTGCCAGTTAACTGTGTAGAGTCCCTAGAGTTCCCATAAAGGTTCATCTGATCAGTAGATGAAATGTATCCAGGAAGTTTCTGGATTTCTTTAAAAAATAGATTACTATTTATACAGGAGGGATAAATACATCTGAAACAAACTACAGATATGTGAAAAACAGTATTCCAACAAGAAAAGTTAGTGAGTCTTAACCTATGGAAATACATTAAGAATCAAGTTAAATTAAAAATGGAGACAAAATAATGATGGCATACATTGTCATCAAATGTTTGCAGTTTGTGCATCTTAATTTACAACATTCTCGCTATTCTAAGATTCTGTTTGCCTTGCTAAATCTTATAATATAAGGACCATTCCTG
Source organism: Aptenodytes forsteri (assembly GCF_000699145.1). Taxonomy (NCBI): domain Eukaryota; kingdom Metazoa; phylum Chordata; class Aves; order Sphenisciformes; family Spheniscidae; genus Aptenodytes; species Aptenodytes forsteri. The sequence goes on along the minus strand of NW_008794446.1, from coordinate 1,823,999 downwards.
CCTCATCAACCTCTGGGTACTTTCTGGAAAAATGAAGACACTAGTTTTATTTCATAAGCCCAAATCGTGTTTGGATGCTGTTCAAATTTTCCTTGAAATTACATGACCTGTTCTTTATAGTTGGCATTGAAGAATTTAAGAAAAGGAAGTTAAGAGCCAGGAATAATACAAGCAGAGTGAAAATCCTGTTAAATTAATGAATTAATTTGACCTGTGTGGATTTTTGTTTGGGTTTGGCCTAGATCAGAATTTCTTAAGTCAGTATACTGTGGCTTGTTTTCTCTGGGGATTTCTTCAGTTAATCTTTCTTTTACAGATTTAACTAATTAGTTTTTTGGTTTAGTATTAGAAAGAGTTTCATTTAGCAGTAGGCCCTTAGGGAGCTCTTTGAAAAGACAGAATTTTTCTTTTTTTCCCCTTTCTGAAGAAGTATTTTATCTTGTTTAAGTTCAAGTCATTAGTAAAACATTAATTCATTCAGCTTGATACAACATTGCCCTGAATGTTTGCCAGGATTCCAATCTCAGTAACTTTTAACTGAAGTACCAGCATAGCACGTCTGTCACTCTGCTGTATAACGTGCATTTTCTTCAAGACTGTAGGAATGCTGTTGCCACACACCTTGCTGCCTCTTTAAAGCTTTGTAGTTAGGGTGTAACATAATAATTAGAAAGGGAATTGTAAGGATACCTTTAAAGAAACATTTGAAGCCTAATTCAAAGCCCAGTGCCTCCAGTGAGGTTCTTTGTGCCTAGAGGTTTGTGGTTTGATCCTGCATTAGTGAAATCTGTGAGAATATTTTTTTCACTACTATTGTGATGTTCAAGAGCAGGTCATAGAAGATAAGATTCTCATAACTAATAGCATGCTATTATTCACTGTCCCTAAAACTATTTTACCCTAATTTTTTTTTTTTAGGGCCCTCAAAGTATTTTATTTCTTATTCTGATGTCTCTTCTTTAGGCAGAGCTTGTGAGCTCAAGAACCCGAGACACTGTAACCAGTTAAAAAAACCCACTGGACTACTCTGTGTATTATTTTAAGACTTTCCTGGGCTTTGTGCTGAATTCAGTCACTGTCTACACTGTTTAGTCTCAGCAATGCCCTTTAAGCTAGCTCATCATTACAGTAGAGTATTTGTAGTACTGTGTGCTCAAATACATCCCTCCTGAGAGAACTGCACTGAGAGTCTTTTGGATAGAGATATAAGATCCTAATGAAGAGGAAACTAATAATTACCTATTTTTTTTTTCTGGCAGATGCACGAGTGTATCACTCTCAGCTTCTTCCTCAGGGATAGGTGATGCAGTATTGTACATTTAAGATCCAAATGGCAGAACTTCTCTAGTGGGCACTTTGAGTGGGATTATGTCCTGGATTCATCCTAATCAAGTGGAGGTCCTTAAAGTGCTGAATTTATAGCCATAATAAATTTAGGTTCCGTCCATAACCAGTGACAAAATGAGAGACACCTAGAGGATGAGTAGATTTAGATGTGGCATAGGAGAAATTGCTCTGAATTCTAATCCCATTTTGCCCATATTTCCCTTTTCATGTGTACTTAGAATTGCATAAATCATGTGAGTATTAAACAGGGCAGCTTTCAGCGCTGGCAAGATTTACAGGTTAGTTGGTGAAGTGGACATTTTCAAGCTTGTTAACTGATTTGGGCATTACACTAAACGTACGAAAGGACGTGAGATTGCCAGCGTCTCGCTTTTACTTAATAAGTCACTGCATACTGTATTCATTGCTGATACCTGAGACCCGTGCTCAATTTTCTCTGCTGCCTGAGGAAGCTTAAATAGGTATTTCCTACACAACTGCTATAGCCTTTAGGCTATAGGAAATGTGAGGTGAATCCCTCTCATTAAAGCAGAGTCATTTTGTGTGGAATGAGTAACTGTTCACTGTTGAGCACAGGTCAGGCTTCCTGCCCCACTGCATGAAAACCAGGCCCTTTTGGGCTGCTGCTCAACTCTCATGAGTTCTCTGCTCCATCCAGAATGGTGGAAAAGTCTCTTATTTTCCTTCATAATCTTCCCTCGTGAAAGCCTAACTCCCTATTTTCCCTGGCCCCTAGGAGTTTCCACTTATGCCTGTGTGGGGGATTGTCCACTTAAGTTTTCAGCTCTCTGCCCTCCATCTCCATCCAATCAAACTTTTTTTTTTCCTTCCCCTGTCCTTTTTCTGCCTCCTGCTTGCTGCCATAGCCTGGTTGTACCAAGAATCATTGAGAGCTAATCAGATGGTTATCGGATTACTAGATCTGCTAGGGACAGAGGGATGCCTTTTCCTAGCAAGAACTGGGAAAAGTTGAGTTAGCCCGTGCTCCTGCAGAGTCCTGTTGTTTGTACACCAGTGTCAAGTTGGAATGAGACAAAGCAAAGCGTTGCTTTTGGCACTGTTTTTCCACCAATGAAAAAACATGGGCAAAAAAAAGAGCTGTGCTTGACCCTCCTGAATATATTTTGAGGGGACTGAATCTTTCACCCTTCAGAGCAGCTGGAATAGACGGACCTTAGGCATTACATTGAAGCTATGTGGATTGCAGTGGTTGAAGGGGCCTAAAAATGAGGGATTGTAATCTTGGCATTCTCATATAACTCTCATTTTTTCCCCCACTTAAAGACAGGCATAAGGTCATTTAGTAGTATGTCATACAGGTATTGTAGCAAGAGCATAGCAGGGTCCTGTGTGTCATTCTAAGATGCACAATTACTGTATGCTTTGTACTTATTTTGACCTCCTTTTTTGAGCTGTTAGGTTCATAGCACAAGTAAATTCAAGATGATACGATTTCTTTTGATCAGCTCATGAAAATATATCTGCAGCATATTCCAGTTAATGACCGGCAAATGTTTACTAACACTTTAGGAAAGAGGATGAGAAAGGGAAGAGAAATTTTTTTTTTATGAGGTCAGTCTTTTTTTTCCTTTTTATTGAGTGTCCGTACTGCATCCCCTGAAACAACCTAGATTTAAGTAATCCCGCTTTTCTGTCATCCAAGAGAGCTGTTTCTGAGAAAATGCTCTTTGCTACTTTTAGAGTGCTTGCAAATTGAAAGAAGCCTCAAAAGAATCTACAGTTGAGAAATGCACATCCATTAATTGAAATGTTCATCTTAAAGTTGTAGTAACTTCAACATATTGAGTAATAAGCAAATGTCGTTTTAGACTATTAGTCTCTATGTAGTTACTATTATTTATAGTAGTTTGATAATCATCAGTCATAGGAATTCTGCTTGAAATCATATGATAAAATTATTTCCTCCTCTTGATTACTACTTTTACTGCCTATTAAAGCAAACAATTCTAAATATGCAACTTCTGATTTTTCACGGTTCTTTATACTTGCCCTAATTACACATGTAAACCAGACCTTATTCATTGTTTTGAAGTCCCAGATTCATCTAAGGATCTGAGGAGTGTAGCTTATTAGCACAGCCAGCCCTGCAACAATCTCTAATTACTGAATTGTTGAGCTCTCAAGTGACTGCATTACCTTCTGGAGCTGCCTGCTTTACAGGGAAACCTCACACAACTCAGGTACCTCAGAGGTTGCTCTTATGTGTGATTAATCTGTTCTTTGTTGAACAGTCTTCCTTTGGTTTCCACAACTGAAAGAGAATAAATCTAGATCTTCTGTGGACTTGACTTACATTTTTAGTAAAAGTGTGTGCAAATGTATCTTAGCTCTTTGGGACAGAGCTGCATTTCCTAGCTGGGCCATACTTTTGCAAATGCAGATGTACCCTGATTTGGCCACACATGCCTTTGCTTGATTATCCTCTCATCAATAGGCAATGTATTATTTTGGTAAAAAAATAGCTTCTGTGCTGTTTTTTCCTGCAGTACTTCTACTTTGTTCTTGGCATGTAATAGATGCACATTGGTGCAAAAAATACGTTGTAAGACATCTATAGATTCCTTGGTTAAATCTCATGTTTTCATACCTTTTGAGTACTTTTGAAAAATAATAATTTTAGTGTAGTTTTTTCTTCATAGTATTCATTTTGACTTGTGAGGTTTTTACACGATGCTGTCCATGTAGCTTAGTTCCTCAGATTCATTCAGTGAACTGCGTTGCAAATACTTCCAGCTTAAGTTCACTTCTGCTTTTTTTTTTTGTCCTGTTTGATGACTCCAGAATGAGTATAGCTATTGTAGGATTGAATATTAGGTATGAAGATAATCACAAAGAGTTAATACAGGCTTTCTTTCACAGCATTTGACATAGCAACGAATGACAAAATGATCTTAAACATTTAGCCAACACTTAGCCAACACTGAGTTTCATAAAATGACAGTTTGGACAGCTTGAAATGTTTTGTTTGAAGGATCATGGATCTTGTCAACTTTCACAAAAGCTGGGAAGTGTAATTTCCTGAGAGACCTTGTTTCATTAAACTTAACAATAATGGTGATTTTGCTAAACAAAGAGTCTAAGCTGCTTCTGGTCTGCTGGCAATTTTTGAATGCTTGATTTCTATATTTCACCCATGGTAGGAAGTGGCATAACAAGGGTCAGTGGTTGGAAGTTGAATGCATAACAATTCAGATTAGAGATGGGAATGTAGTTTTTGAGAGTGAATGCTCTTAACTGGTAGCAGATTTTCAAGGCAAGTGGTGAATTCTCCTGATGTCTTCAAGAACAGATATCTTACTGAAAAAAGCTCACCTGTCAAACTACATCCAACACAAAGTTACTGGATGGAATTTTATGTTCCATTAATACAGAAGATCAAGCTGAATCATTATAAATGCTTCTTTTGGCCTTGAAATCTATGGAGCAGGAATTTACAGAAACTCTCAACTATTACTGATTTTGCATGCAACTAGAGTCAGCAGCAAAGCTCACCTGGAGCTCAGTGAGGAAAAACTGGACAGAGAATATATCATTTGCAGAAAATTCTTGTCAGTGCCATTCTTCCAAATTGTATATTTAAGAAACAATCCTTACTCCTCCCTGACCCCCCTCCAGGATCCTTAAGGAAATTAAGAAGTGCTACTGTGAAAGTCATAGAAGGACCTTTAAATCACATAGCTGAGAAGCCAAGAATTTAAAGAAGATAAAATGAAAGCTGAATGGTACAGCCCTCAAAATCTGTGGATTGTTATGTCTTTTCATATAGTCACTAGTAACATTATTTGCTTAGTATTTCAACATACAATCTTATCCCTTTCCCACCCACACACATTCTTGTAAAGTATATCTTGTTAATCTTAATGTTATCTTAACATTTTTCACCTCAGGGAAGTTTTTACAAAAAATTCTAAAAGTAAGCAGCACTTAAAAAAACAACCACAAAGAACAGCCAAACCTAAAAAAATTTACCAGTCTTGCTGAGTTTTAAAACAACCTTTTTCATTTAACAATTAAAAAGCTGAAATTTGCCAAATTTTATTTATTTTTGATGTTCAAAACCACATAATGTGCCAGCTTTTCTTAGAATAATATTACATATAAATGTAGGTGCAATATTTTTTAGAATTCCATTGTTTATCCTGTTCTTCTTAGCTAGATCACGGTTATTCTGACATAATCAAGTGAAATAGCTCCATCCTTATGTAAATGAAAGTAGAACAAGACTAGCCAGCTTTCCACCCCCTCCTCAGCAAAATTATTCCCACAGAGGTTATCCAACATGTGTCCTGCCTGATTAGTGTGTTGCTCGGAAGAGTTCAGCAGATCAGAATGAGATTTCATGTTCATCACACTGCTGGCTTCTCTGTGAATGCACTGTCACATGGTACCAAATGTGGGGATATGGATGACTTTCTGCTAAGATTAGAGCGCATAACTACCCACTCCTGTAGCTCTCCAGTGGCCCGTGCATAGTTACTTCACTTTTGCTTAACTATGCTGACTTGAACTGATGGTCTGTAAGCTAAATGTTTTATAGTCTACTGTAAAAGTAGACTATATAAATATATATATATGTGTGTGTATGTATAAAGGACTGTATATAGTCCTTAAGCCAGCTAGCCTCTTAGAGTTTTTGTAGCAAGTATGTATTCTAATGGGGTATCTTTCTTTCCTGCTTCACTCCTGTTTTTTCCCACATTACACTGAGGTTGCTTTGGTGAGTAGCATGGTTCACAGTTAAGTCTTGAACTTTGAATTCTTGACATGCCTGAACTGGCTTTTTACCTGAAGAAAAGCAAGTATTCCTCTTTCAGTGCTTAGCTTTGCATAAACAGGTCTTTACCATGACCTTTGCTTATAGATATTGTTATCCAGTCAGCCAGCTACACTGGAAGGAGACAGAGCATACTGTTTCAAGCAGCAGTCAGTTTTAAAATATATAAAAATTGTACATTTCTTCTGCATAGAAAAGACTCCAATTTTGTTGAAAAATAATTATTTGTGGGGGAAAGATGGTCAGGAGATATTTTCACACTTCTACAGAATACTTTTTAGGTCAACTTTTAGCTCTCACTATTCACTGTATCTGAAACTACAGCTCTCAGGCCCAACCCACCTTTCCAGTGTAGAATTGATAAGAGATCATCAAGAAGCTGATAAACACAGGCTTAAGGATTAAGAGTAAAATGAAATATTTGGGGTGGGCTTTCAGTGCAAAGTGGTGTCCATGAGTAAATTCAGATTTTTTTTTTTAAATTTTTTTTTTTTTAAGTAGCTCTTTCTCTGGGCTTCTTTTAAAATCCTTTAATTACTTATTGTACAGGTTAGTAGTCCTTGCCTTATTCCTTGCTAAGGTAAAATATCACTTCTTTTCCCCTCCATAAATACATTCCTTCTGAAAATTCCCCTTTGGGCAGTGTTGTTCAGCTCCATTACAAAATACAAGGTTGTGTGCTAAATGGCATTGAATAGGATACACAGGAGGAACAAAGGTATGATTAATTGTTTGTGCTAACATATTTGTTTTACTTCAAGCTAGCTGCATAGCTTAGAGTAGCAGAAGCCATAGCATGAATTCTAGCATATGTTAATCAAAGCACAAACTCTCTATACGTTCTGGATATACATGCTAAATAAATAACAAGCATTGCTAAAACCCACATTACAATCCCTTAATTGCTAATGTTTGGGTGCTAGCTAGGTCAAGCTAGCACAGGTACACTATCATGTACTTGTACTAGTATCTTAATTTTGCTTTGTAGACATGTCTTCTATTTAATAAGATTTGGCCAAGTTTGGAGGGGGATTGTAGCATACTTCCCTGGGCAGTTTTTTTTAAAAATGGAAGGTCTAAAGAGGCAATATATTTTAGTAGTCTGCTCATTTATTGCATCATAACAAGAAAATTCTTCTCTTCAGTGTACAGCCAAATTTTGCTCTTTCAAATTCAGAAAGAAAATAAAAAGGATGGGAGTCATTTGTTCTAACAAAGAAGTCCAAATGTATGGTTCCAAATCTAATGGTAATTTTGATATCCTTTTACAGTTAATGGAGTTGTTAATCTGATTAAGTAAGGGTGACTCATCTCCATCTAAGAGACAAGGTAACAGAGTAGTTGAATTTCTCTCCTGGGGTGCTCATTTCTCCATTTATGGTAAGGGGGGGCCTGGTACAACTAGAAAAAATTTAGGCATCTAAAGATGAAAAAGATGAATCCCACTTCTCATCAATTTTATTTGTGGGTGCAGGCTGTAAAAAATCACATTTCAAAACAGTTTCTAAAATATCATCTGAATTTGGATAAAAAGGTCATAGAAGGATAAAGAGTATATATAGTTGGAAGCATCTGGTTTTAAATATTTGAAGCACTTGCTCAAACCAGTTTAAGCTCTCTTGGAGTGTAGTAGAATCTCCTTAGTAATTTTCCTTTACCAAATATTTGTGTCTGTGCATTCTATTGTTAAGTGTCTGATTACATTGATATCAATGTGACCTTATCACTTTCGATAGTATCCTAGCTAGCATAACAGTATTTGTCAACTTGCCTACTAACGCATTAATGATCGATCAGTCAGTGCTCTTGGTCATGGACATTGTGAAAAACTGACTTTATAATTCTGTAGTCTGGGCGTATAAAGGTGTGTGTCCTTGATATGTTCTAGTTTGACCTATTTCATTGAACCTCTCAGGAATTAACTCATCGTCTTTAACTTGTATTGATTTAGGGTCTAGTTCCAGGCACTTGTTTTTCTTTATCAAAGAAGTGACTAAATGACCCAGATCCTTTTTCCCTCCAAGTTTTTAGTTCCTATGTTGCAACATTGTGTAGTTCTTAAAAATATGCACATTTGTAATTAAACAGTTAATTTGAATGGGTTTTTCACCAACTCACATATACATTCCTGCTGACACTAACCACAAGAAATATACTAACTTTGTATGCACAATTCCCTGCTTTAGATGTTCGGGGATCTAGATGCTAGCCTTCAGTTAAATTCTCATTTAGAGCGAGAAACTCTGAAGTGTTAAAAAAAAAGATGCACAAGGCAAAGGTGAAAGGGAAGGACAGTCTGGGAGATCTTTGTTCAGATTATATAAAGGAAATGTCATACTATCAAAAATCAACCCATCACAAGAAAAGTATTGAAACAAAGACATCACTGTAGAAGCAATTCCCATGAATTGTACTGTTAAATTAAAATTAATATAAAACAAAAATAGAAATTAAGAAAACAAGTGGCTGAGCTTCCCTGCATGTAGGCACTTACTTAAATCAGCAGAAAACAACCTGGAGGTTGCTAAAAGTTAAAACTATCCTTTGGTTGCAGAAAGGCATATTGCTGTTCTTTGTGTTCTCTGGAGGACAATGACCAGTAAAGCTTGCTGTAATATGTATTATGGTTGAATCAGTAGTTAAAAATACAGTATTTAAAACATTGACTGTTTTTATATTGTGTTAATACAAATTAGCAGAAATTCCTTAATCCACTAGGATACTCCGGATATTAGAAAAGACAGTGAATTTGTTAGAGGTCCAAATCAGGTATATCAAAATCAGTCTTCCTCAAAGTCCTTCCCAAACAGTTGTTACAGTAACTAAATAGTCATTGTACATCAGTGAGATCAGACATTTTTGTGCTTTAGATATGGGTTAGGCAACAGTAAAGATTAGTAGAGATTAACTTTTAATTATCTGTCATTAACAGGATTTTTGTAATGAGGATGCTGCAGTTTCTTTCATGAGGAGTTTGTGGAAATCTGTAAGTGTGAATGAGCAGCAAGGAGGCATCTTTACAAATGACAAAACCCAGAATTGTTAGGCCTAGAGAAAACCAGAGAACTGCAGGAGGCCCAAAAAACCCCCAAAGTGAACACCCATGGTAGCTGGTATTGTTCGCTTACGATCTACCAGGTGCCTGATGCCCATGTTCTTACACCATGTGAGTGTGAGACCTTGTTGAGCATCATAGAGAGGAACCTGCAGGCATCAGGGTGTAGCTTATTCTGAACGGGGCCTTGATCAAGGATAGAGGAAGACTGTGACACTACAGTGTTCCCCATGGAATAAGTCTACAGGATGTCTGGATGTGCAGTGGAGTTGTTCACCTGAGTTGCTGAGTTCCTGCAAAATATATAGCTCCTGAACATGGCTGTGGACTGTCATTGAGATGTTTGTTTTATAAAAGAGACAACAAAATAATATGGTGGCTGTAAAGAACAGTGATTGTTGAGAAGGTTTACTAGGGATCCTCATATACTGGTTTTCCTTATGCAAGGAGAAATAAAAAAATATTTTAAAATTATGAGAACAACACTGTTTTACACATTTTACAGTAAAGTCATTAAATGTTTTTAAAAGACTGGAATTTATAAGGAAGTTAATCTAAAACTAATGATCTAGGATACTTTTTTTTTTTGTTAATAAAAAAGATGTAAACTGAGAAACGCTCCATGATGTCATGGTACATCTTGGTCATTGGTGGAGGTTAGAAAAAAAGTTGCTTCTATGCACACAGTTCCATAACTCCCACATAGAGTTTCCTTTGCTGAAATTAATGTTGTGGAAAATTTAGGTGTGAATCACATTAAAAAAAAAAAAAAAAGGATTGGGCCCAATAATTGAAATCCTATTTAAAAAGAGTAAAATGAAATGGAGCTAAAAGTAGACATGCAGGCGTGTCTGATTTTGACACTGGGTAAACTAAAATTGCACATGCTAGGGGTTCTGTAAAATTCTATAATCTTTCCCCAACTAAGAAAACTCTGCAAGTCTTTTCACCTTCATGGTATTTTTATCATGGTGTGCTCTGAATTTCAGAGCATATCGGAAGTGTCTGTTTATCAAAGTTTATCAAAGGCTGAGGACTGTACAGTTAATCTAATGTGTCTTCTAAATTACTCCTCCTAATCTGTTTACACAGTAAGTTCAGTGCATTTGTTTAAAATTTAAATATGTGTTATTCATAAACCCAAAATTCAAGTTCTGCATTTCACCTTTCCTGGTGCTTGGAGATGGTCATTGTTCCACTTTATTTCTCTATAAACTTAATTACAGCAACATATGCAGTAGGTACTGAAAACAGTTTTAATGAGTTGATGGAATTAATAGAAGTAAGATTGTGTTATCTTTTTCTTCACTGTAAATTTGGCAAACCACTTTCATTTGCAGTGACCATTCCTTTTATCTGAATAGTTGAGAAAGAATACAGAGATAATTTTTGGTGGAGTGAAATAACAAGAACTTGTGATTCAGATAAAATAAAATGCTTAGAGATGCAAGTAAAATTTTTATCTACTATATATAATCCTTTAATACACCAAATGATTAGAGAAAATAGGGAGTTGAGCACTGAAGATTACAAAATTGAAACCAAAATACTGCAAACACTTCGTTATAAATATTTAGCTACATTTCTCTAAATACTTGTGTGAGTATAGTGTCCTGATCATGTATGTTCATGTGCTTGTGCATATAAGAAATGCAATGAAACCATTAGCTGTGAAGTTAAGGAAACAAAGACATTATATTTATATTGAATATTCTGAATATTCTCAGCTTTTAGGTACAAATAAATAATATGATTAGAAAAGAATCTAGTACTTTCCCAGTCTTTTTGTGTCTCTAAGTGGAGAAAGGATGGCTTTGTGATGAAGTTGTTAAAATGGATTTTATTCCTAATTCTTCACACTTGGTATGTGTCTTCATGCAAGCCATAGAATCACAGAATTAACAGTGGTTTGAAGGCATCTCTGGAGATCATATAGGCCAATACCCCTGCGCAGAGCAGCATCAACTAGAGCAGGTTGTCCAGGAATTAGCCCAGTCAGGTTTTGAGTATCTGCGAGGATGGAGACTCCACAACCTCTCCAGACAATCTGATCCAGTGCTTGAACACCCTTACAGTAAAGAAGTTTTTTCTCATGTTTGAATGCATCTTGTAATTCAATTTGTCCCCGTTGTTTCTTGTCATGTCACTGGCCACCTCTGAGAAGGGACTGGCTCCCTCTCATTACAGCCTTCCATCAGGTATTTATATGCATTGATATGTTTCCTACCTGAGCCTTCTCTTCTCCAGGCTGAACAATCCCAGCTCTCAGCCACTACTTATACATCAGATGCTCCAGTTCCTTCATCGTCTTTGTGGCCCTTTGCTGGACTTGCTCCAGTATGTCCACATCTCTCTTGTATTGGGGAGCTCAGAACCGGGCCCAGCACTCCATGTCTCTCACCAATGCTGAGTATAAGGGAAGGATCACCTACTTCGACCTGCTGGCAGGTCATCCTAATGCAGCCCAGGATGCTGTTGATGTTTGTACTATCATGTAGCAATCTATCATAGAATCATAGAATCATAGAATCATTAAGGTTGGAAAAGACCTCTAAGATCATTGAGTCCAACCGTCAACCCAACACCACCATGTCCACTAAACC
>NW_008794446.1:1791948-1811751 GCF_000699145.1 Aptenodytes forsteri | reverse complement strand
GCCGGGCAGCTTTCCAGCCACTCTTCCCCAAGCCTGTAGCGCTGCATGGGGTTGTTGTGGCCAAAGTGCAGGACCCGGCACTTGTCTTTGTTGAACCTCATACAGTTGGCCTGGGCCCATCGATCCAGCCTGTCCAGGTCCCTCTGCAGAGCCTTCCTACCCTCGAGCAGATCAACACTCCCGCCCAACTTGGTGTTGTCTGCAAACTTACTGAGGGAGCACTTGATCCCCTCGTCCAGATCATTCATAAAGGTGTTGAACAAGATCAGCCCCAAAACTGAGCCCTGGGGAACACCGCCCGTGACCAGCCGCCAACTGGATGTAACTCCATTCACCACAACTCTCTGGGCCCGGCCGTCCAGCCAGTTTTTGACCCAGCGCAGAGTCCACCTGTCTAAGCCGTGAGCCGCCAGCTTCTCTAGGAGAATGCTGTGGGAGACAGTGTCAGATCTAGATAAACCCAAGGCTTGTATTGTGGCAGTAAGAAAAAACTCAATTCCCTGTATTGTGGCAGTAAGAAAAAACTCAATTCCCTGTTACTTCATTCAGTGAAAAAACTCAATTCCCTGTTACTTCATTCAGCTGTGAAGAAGCAAGACTCTAGTATTTCAAGTGTACAAACTATCATGAATGTGAGTGGCTTACAAATTTTATCTGCAAGAAGCATTTCCAAATTAGTGTGAATCACTGATAGCTGAGTTAGGGCTAGAAACTGGTTTCAATATTCAACATGAAAATGGAACATGGTTAGTAACCACCAACTGTAAAAAGAAAGTACATCTCATAGTAGGACTGTGGGGAAATCACATAAAAGGCTGCATCAGCAGCTCACAGGATTTATTATCATTTAATACCTTGGCTCATGTGGAAGCAGCTGCAAGCTGTCATTTTCTGTCTCCCCTCTTTGTATGAGATGAGTATTATATGCTGGAACATAGACATTCCTATCCACAATAGCTGGTAAAATTAGAAGAATCACAGAGTTGGGAGGTAAACTTGAAAGTGTTAATTTTTCTTTTAATTTAACTATCTAAAATTGGGGGACATCAAAATAGTCATGTAAGGGGTATGAAAGGATATTCTGAAAGCATCTGAACTGTGATAAAAGTGCTGCTTTACAGCTGGAATGAATTCCGTCCCTAATTTTTAATTTACATTAATGAATCAGATGCTGTTTGGTGGAGGGGAGTAGGAGGGGGAGAGGGAATCCATAATCCATGCCACCTAGCTCTTAACACTTATAAGTAATGTCTCCAGAGCTTTATTTAGGAAATGTAGGTACCTCTAGAGGGCATTTTAGGTCTTATGCAGGACAAGTAGCCCTGTGGAGTTACTTGATTCTCTCCATCATCTATTTACGGAGTTTAGAGCAGTTGGGTTCCTCCCTTAAAATGTGGTTCAATGATACAGTCAAATTTACTTGATGGCTTGCTGCTGCTACAAGAGAGCCCCTCTCCCTCCCTCATCCTTTCCTATCTCATCTTACACCAGTTTATAGCATGCTAAGTTGATTCAACTAACTGTCCTGGCAGAAAGCCAGTAGCTTTTTAGGGTAAGTGAGTGGTAGGGCGTTGAATTGGTTTACCAGGCAGGCAGTGATGAGCAGCAGGGAGACCACACAGCTAGGAATGGGGAGACCGGAGGAGAGGAGAGAGAAATGGGGTTTCCCCAGTTGAGGGCTTTGTGCTGTTGGATTGGTTCAGCTCAGTTGTCTAGCTACGCTGCTTCACGCTCAGTTCAGATGGGGCTTCACAGACTGCTTGAGGCAACCTGAAACTGCTGCCTACCAAAGGCGAAGTCCCACCTCCTCTTTGCATCTGGCTGTACCTGTTCTCTCTGTGCTGGCACTAGTGATGATGCAGCCACACACAAAGGCATGGATTCCCCCTATCTACAGCATCCCATAATTAATCAGTTTAAGACCATCTTGCAACCACACTCTTGGGCTCCTCAGGCTAAGAAGATTTGATAGTTAAAGGAATAAACAGCTCTCTAGTTACTATTATAAAAGTTTTATTACAGATTTTACTGACTGGTGGCTTACCAGCAGAGAAAAGACAGTTTATAAAAAGTTATGAGTCCATTTAGTTTGTAGAATGACATTCCAGCATGATATCTCCATTAGCACCTAGGCGAATTTTTCTTGGAGGTTTGAATATGCCATAGAAGATTGTATATTTTTGAATAATAATATAAAATAAAAAGAAGAAAATAATGAATAAAGCAGAAAAAAATTAAAAAATAAGGTGGAAAATTACACACATATCAGTGATATTTATGAGAAAAAATCTTAATCTGCACATCAGGAAAAAATATATGTTACGTATAGCATTACACACATTATAAAACACAGTAAGTTTTATGTCTTCTAATTTGTAATATTCTAATCACTTTTATTAAATGTTAATAATTGTAATAATGAATAAAGCAGAAAAAAATTAAAAAATAAGGTGGAAAATTACACACATATCAGTGATATTTATGAGAAAAAATCTTAATCTGCACATCAGGAAAAAATATATGTTACGTATAGCATTACACACATTATAAAACACAGTAAGTTTTATGTCTTCTAATTTGTAATATTCTAATCACTTTTATTAAATGTTTAAATAATTGTAATTGTTCAATAAAGGAAACTTCTGATTTTCTTTAGAATGTTGCATCAATGTTGGTGATGGATTTAGCTTGGAATTGAGGTAACAAGTAATGAAAACATAACTTAATTGCTCTTGTGGGAGGAACATTGTGCTGCAAATTGATTATCACTAGACCAAAAGTGGATTAAACATCTTAAGTACATTACACAAGATGGTGGTGTGTGTGTTGTAGAAGACATGCAGTTTGATTATTGAAATGATGGGTCATGCACCTATATATTTTGACATTATAATCCTATAAAACTTGTGCAATGGAAAGATCCAGCTGGCTATATCTTGTGTTCTACCATAATAAATGGCATCCCTTACATCAACTATTTGATTAACAGGTTGAATGTGGCACCCATACAATGAATAGATCATTGAAACAGTATCTCCTTTTGAGACGTCAAAACATACAAGGAGCGATGAACCAAGTCATCAGGCAAACGCTTCAGTGTTTGATTGAGTAAAGGCTAGTGGAGAACTACAACATCACAGGATTTTTCAAAAGTCGGTTCATTGGTTTTGTTTCTTTTGAAAAGAAAAAAAAAAGGTGCATCTTCTTTGTTTTAAGAGAAAAGATCTTGTGAATTCCAGAATGCATACATGTTCCCTATTGCTTTGAAACAGTGTGTAAGTAATTATTGGTATTGTGCGTGTCAAGACAAAGTAGTCTTCCTATCTAGTACTGAGTCAGTGGCTTTCTAGTGCTGGGGATGAAGTCAGGAGCCCACACTTGTAGGCCTGTGCCCAGGAAAGAAGGGATTCTTCAGAAAGCAGCTGAGAGTACACAGCTTCTGCCCTGCGTTTGCGCTGAAGAGGTCTTTCTCTCCTTGCAGGGACTTCAAGGGAAGTTAGGGAGACAGGTCCCTAAACAAGGCATCTTAACTTTGCTGCCCAAGTTAGGCTGTGCAAACAGCCCCACAGAGGGGGGGGGGTCACCCCTGAGACCAGGTAAACTGAATCAAGGGAATAAATGTTACTCACATTTATCAAAATATATTTTTTATGTTAAAGTGAAGAATTCAGTGAGCAAGGAAAACGGTTGATACGGAAGCTCTGAGCAGTCTCATTTTGCACAAACTGCTCTTCTTGTGTGACCTCCTTTCCAGTCAGCAACTGTCCGTTGCTGTCTCTGACACTACTGGGAAAAATCCAGAGATGTTGCTATAATAAAAAAAGAAATTGCAGCACGTTTGTTCAGGCATGCAGTGTCTGTAGAAGTGCCAACTTACTCTGACATTTTACTATCCCTTTTGCATAACAAAGAAAATGTTGCCTCCAGAGATATCTTTCTGAAGACATCTCTGTTTAGAGACAGTGCATGCAGGTGCATGCCGAATTTCCTGTTTGTGTTTGCGCTTGGTGTTGCAATTATCTAACATAATCTCATACTGTACAGCAAATCACTGTATTTTACATTTTCATATGCAACAGTGATGAGGAGTTTCTAATTTCCCAAATAGTGTAGTAATGAGCTATTTTATGGCTTAATAGAGATGATTTTGATGAACAGAGTGTCTGAAAACTTTATGTCAGTGTTGCAGTTAACCAGGTTATTTTTGCATGGAAATAAAATGTAATCTTTTTGCACTTCTAGAGTTGATATGGTAAGCTGACTTCTAAAACTATTTTGAACATTCACGATGATTCTGGGCTGCATCAAAGGACACCTAAAGCCTCTATTCATGATGGATGCTGTGTGTAAATCACAGTGGGCTAATTGTAAGGTGGAATAATGACTGTAGAGAGGTACCTGAACTGACTTTACCATCTAGACCAGGTGCTAATAACACTGTAGCCACAACAGCTTGGGATTCAGCTTGATCTGCAAAAGCAGTCTACAGTCCTAGGAGCAGTTGTTCATGCTGAGTTTTGCATTGCCACTGCCATACACATTTTTTAATTAACTAGTTTAAAGCTAGATGCCACGTGTCTGCATGTGCTGCAATTGCTTATTTGGATTGCAGTGCACGATGCCAATGCATGGTACCAAAAGTTGGGAACTGTTGATGGATAGGGCCACCCTCACTTTCTCTGTGCTCAGGGTAGAGTACGATGTAGAAACTGCTGTTCCTCTGCAGCATGGGAGCGTTCTGCTCCAGTGGACTGACTGGGACATGAGCAAGGCAAAGGAACCTTTGTGAGGACAAGGATCTGGACATTATTTTGTTAGGTTAACCTCTTTTCCGGTTAAAAGCTAACATTTTTGCCTTTAATCAAATGTATCTAAGCTTGCTGACACTACTTGTCACAAATTTTGTCCCTAAGCTCTTCCTGAAGGTAGTGGGAGGATTGCTGGAGTAATGGCCACATTTGAAAAAACAAGTTTTGACTGTCATTTACTGAGGAAACAGGTGTGGTGGTTTAATATGTTACTAAATCCCCCTCTGCCAGAGGTAGCTGCCTTTTTACAGAGTCAGCAGAGTGGTATGCATATGTTAGTAACTGCAGTGTTAGTCCAGCTCTGTAGCAGTGCAAGCTAAGATGCTGAACTATGAATGGGTGTTTTAGGGGCAGGGACACATACTCTGCTTCACTAACGCTGCTAGAGGTCTGCCAGTAATGTAGGAAGGGGTTGGACAGCCGTGGGGGGTAGTGTCTTAAAGCTGCTCCGGCAAGATTTGCCAGGGCTTGCCTGTCAGATATGGTCATGAGGTCAAGATTTGTATCAGAATGTACAGTATCATGCAATTCATTAATAACCTTTTTTCATGGCTCATTTGAAGTATATGTCCATGTGTCTGGCATGTCCAAGTTAGTACCTGCTGCCTAGAAAGCTATCCTGATTGCACACAGATTTAAAACACCACATTGACAGTCTAATTGTCAATGAATCCACCACCCTCTTAATTGTACTCTTTCTGTATTTTTCATTGCAATTATGGACATTTGCGTGTTAGTACAATACAGATCATGAATAACATGTTATGAAAAGCAATCCTGTGTTTTAATAAGCATATACAGAAAAATTCAATTTTTTAACTGGATTTAAAGAATACATAGTTGTAATAAATTAAAATGAGTTCAGGTTCACCTATGAACAGTTCGTTCTCAAGTCTGCCTTCTTTGGTCTCTGGGCTTGATGTAGATGCAGTCAGACTTTCGTACTTTAAAGAAATATTGCTTTAAAGGATAATATCATGATCATTACAGTGCTAGAAATTCTTTCTATTACAGAAATATTTGTATTACCTATATCTGTCATATCAAATAAAAAATATATGAAAATGTGTTTATATCTCACATGCTAACATGTAAGCAGTCATGGAATGCTTTGTTGAGAGAGAATTGAAATTTGGACATAGTGATTGCCAGGTAAAATTGTGAAGATGAAGGGGGAGTACAAGGGGGAGTAGCGTGCAGCATAAAATAAGAAAACTGTGAGCCAGTGGTTTGGAGAAAATGGGAAGATGTATTGGTGTAGATGCAACTGTACATGTGAAAAAGCTTGACTTGCAGTTTTGAACAGTTGTAGAGAAAGAACAAAGACAAAGAAGGATATTAATATAGAAATAAAGAGAGACTGAAAGGAAGATGCCATACAACCAGAAACCACTTAGAAAAGAATGGGGTTTTTAAATTGTTATGAAATTAATTTAAGTAATAGAAGGAATTTTCCCTGGAGCTACATGAAATTGCAGTGCTTTCTGTGGCACTGCAGAAAAAAGGGTAATGATTTAGGAAGTCTACAGAACGAGAGTAATCAAAATGGGAAGTGAATCTGATGTGAGGATTTCTATGTAATTTGTCTTTTTGTGCTGCTCGCTCTTTGCCAGCTGGAGCTTTAAGTTATATATACACATCTCTTCCATAACTTACATTGTGTGCTAAACTGGGCATTCTCTTTTCTTTAAAAATAGGGGCTTGGTTTGGAATATCAGGGCAAAATGTCACTCTTTACGATTTGGCTACTTTTTATATATGTCTTTTGTTTCTCCTTATTTGTTTTACTGAGAGATCTCTGAGCTCGGGAGGAAATATGTTCTTGACAGTTTTACTTTAAAAGGAAAAATGTCTTTCTGGGGGGTCTTTGAAGCAAATCTATCTAATGTGTAATTGAGAATATCCTTTGCCTTCTACTTTCATCATCAGAAATATGTCACACATTGTAAGAATCTAGGAGGACCTAAATCCCTTCTATTGTGTGTTTGTTTGGTATATCAAGAAGTCCTTCATTAGCTGAAACTAGTGGGGTTTCCATGAAGTCGACTGGAAGATTTGTCAAAGTGCAGACTGGCCATTACAAGTCCCTGAAGGTATATTACAGCTGCAGCTGTGACCTGGGTCCAAGAGCTGGTCTCAGCATGCAAGTGATCCAGGTCTGCTTCTGAGTGTTCATATTGCGGGGCTGCAGTCAACTCACAGCATGTAGCCATCCACACTGAGACTGCCGGAGCTGAGTTTGCAGATGGCTTTTCTGAAGCACAGATATAAGTTCTTATGGCCTCAATGAACCGAGCTGCTCTGGGATGGTGTTTTTTCCGAAGTTGTGAGAATCTCTGAACAACCTGGTGTTGAAGAGGTGTTCTTGGCTTACATAGGAGTGTGCTACTCTGTCTGTCCATTCCAGCTGTGCCAGCACCCAACACACTCCAGTGACTGCTTTAGCCAGAAGGACATAGAAACTCAGTGGTACAGGAGCCTCAGAAGGTGGAGTAAGTTTTAGCAAGCTGATCACATAGTTTGGGTGCAGATGTAGCAAAGTGGAGACAGATATTGCATGAAGCAATGACTGCAGGTTCTCTACATGGGGAGCTGAGCTTCTAATGCAAATTGCAATACCGATGTTCTGACCGGTCTCATACTGACCAGCCTCATACTGCCTCTGTTCTTTACTATTCCTGTTCAGCCACATACCTCTTTCTGAAAAGATTTAAGCTTTGCATATATTCAGGTGGATGGCTGCTTAACCAGATCAGTTCCCCGGCCTGTCCTTTTGTTTGTGCTTTACCAAGTGATTACAGTATTAGGCATCCCTGGAACAAATAAACCATGATAATGAGAAATTGTACATAAGGAAGTAGATCTAACTGGAGCTTTTTGAGAATCTGCCATGAATGCTAGTTTGCACTAGTCTGCAAAGAGCTGTGGCTGATCAGATTGTTTTCATCAAGTAAAACATAGGTGTCCTGTATGGAGTTAGGGGTTTGGGAGGTGTTTGCTCTTTTGGGTGCTGTGTTCTTTGGCGTATGCTGCAGTCACTGAGCGTGAGGCCTAGAGCTTTTGTTATGCAATTGCACGGGCAATTGCATACTGATTTCTATGGCCATTACAGAGGGTTAGGAAAGTACTGTTGTCATCACATAGGCTGCTTCCAAGCAAGCAAAGAAAATAAGGAATGCTTTGTGCTTCCACATCTCTGCATGGCAGGAGGAAGAGAAGCTGCTGCGATGGAGGTGTGTGATGCTGTTAAACACTTGGCCATTTAGGTACTTTTGGTTTTATGGGATTAGAAGAAATTATGATAAATCATGAAAATTTAGAATAAAATCTTCTTGTTTCTTTTCCGATCTCATGTCCATATAATGAACAACTCAAGAGAAAAAAAAAAAGCCCAGCAAGTTTTCCTAGCAAATAAAATGTTGTTGAAATTAGAAGTGCTGCACTGAAATTATGAAATCAAGCAGGGGGAAAGTTAAATGTGAAAGTAGACATAAAACCTCGGAATAGTGCAACCCCTTGCAAGACAGGTAGAGTTCTTCATTGTCCTAGAAAGATAAATTATTTTTTTGTCTTCATGCCACTTGAATTCTGCCACTGAAGCAGTCATCTCTGCTGGGCTTGTCACCTCTGTGCCTCATAAAGTGGAATTGACACCTTGCTGTATAACTGGAGATCTTGGTACTGTTCTCCTAGTCTCTTTGTACTGGAGATGCATGAGAAGTTTCACCAAAAAGCAGTGGCTCCCGAGTCATTCAGATGTTTTTGAAAATTTTATCTGGTAAGGGAGAACTTCAGAGAGGAATTCAGGATTAATTATATAAGCAAACTCACAGTTATTTGCAGGCTGAACTAATTGCTTCCACCCTGTGCTAAACTTGACCTGATGCCCTACAGAGTTGCTTGCCTATCTGCACATCATCCTCCCCAGCATGTCTCATAATTCCCTTGTTATTATTTTTCCATTTTCTGGGTTTTCCCAGGCCCCTTAACCTTAACCCTGGATAATACAGAGTTAAGTGTAATTCTGTATTGCTAGAACTGCACTTCAAAATTTACAAGAGAGAATACAATGCTGGTTATACCCAGTCCTAAGTCTTAAAACTTTACGCTATCTGATTTTTCTCCTGGTGAGACAAATGTTAGCAGACTGGTCTTTTGTCACAAGAGTGTATACGGTTACATGTGTCCTTTGTAGGACAGGATTTTTTCAGTGACCTGATTAAGGAGGCATTTAAAAATGCATTTTTCATTTTAATAGAAAACTGATTCTACTTTAAAAAACTGAAATCAAAATAACTTGTCCTGAGAAATTAATTACTAATCAAGTCCATTCAGTGTTGTCACAGAGACACATATACAAATATTTTGTTGTAAACCTCTCTTCTCATCTCCCTCTGTCTTCACTTCAGAAGATCTTTATCTGCTGTGCTTGAGAAGAAAATAGGGGGTTCGAGTAAGGCACTAGACCAGGCTGAGATTGAAATCTCTATTCAGTTTTTCAGTCATGTCTCAGCTGGCTGGTAGTCTTGGGTATAACCCTTAGTCTCTCTGTCACACTTCATGTTGGTAGGAAAAAACCTCTCTATCTCCTTTTCATTGTCCTTATTTAGCCTACAACATCTTTAAACTTTCTTTCAAGGAGGGGATTTATTTCATCTAACTTAAATTTATTTTAAATACCTGTTTTGGGATGAGATGAATCCTACTCTTTCTCTCTGTTGACTAAAGACAGACCTTTAAGGAACAGAAGCATGACGTTTATACTGCAGATTTCTACCTTTGTTCTCACCCTTAATATATCCTAGAACATCCTGATGTATCCGAGAATAAAATTACTTGGGTTTTAGAATATGGCTAATAAATACATCACAAATAGAGACTGATAGCATGTATGCAAACCATATTTACATGGATAAAAGATTAGCCTTTTGAATTTTCTTGGACTTGCTGGGTGTGTGGAATTGATTATTCAATCCAATGTAATCCAATGGGGGGGAAAAAACCCACCAAAAGTAATGATTGTAAAATTTAGCATAATATTCCTCAGGCTGCTTGCAGTGCCATGCCTTACATGCTGACTAGATTGCTGTACCATGTCTTCAGTGTCTTGGACTTTTATTATAAATTTGTATATGTAAAAATCATGGGATTGCTGATACTGATATGGACTATAGAAAGAAAAACAGATGAGATCTGTTATGATGGTCTGCAGGCTGGCAAGCTGCAATTTGTTAGCTAGCAGGGGAAACAGAGGTGGCCATGACAAACAGATGAGCTACGCAGAGGGGTTCAGAAAAGATGACTGAAATGGGGTGAGCTGTGTGTAGGAGATCTGCAGAACAGTGCTTTACTGAATCCAGAGGGGAGCACACATGGCACTGAGCCAGGGAAACCTAACCTTTGTACTCCTGCACAGGACTGCCCTGAGGAGCTGCGTCGGGAATACGTGTTTGATGTGTTTGGTGGAACTCTTAAGGGCTGTGGTGAACACGTTTGTGCCGTTTATTACTGGCAGACCTCGCAAAGGAATTCTCATTTTATTTGGAATCCAGGAGTGGTTTGGGGAACTGGCAGAGGGTTAATACCTGCAAAGCTCCAAGGTATGTGAAGCGCTCACGGTGCCTGCTCACAGCCTAATACACTGTTTGCCAATGGGCTGTGTCATGTCACTTGATGGGACATGCCAAGTCCTATGATAAAAGCTGGGCTGTGACACTAAGCTGTTGCTGGAGAATACACATTTTAGCACAGTCTCTGTTGATCATGGCTCACTTCTAGGTTGTATCCTTGTGGCTATGTAACATAACAACCTCTCTCTTGCTCTGACAAAACAAGCCAAATTCAGTCCTTGATTGCAGCTCGCCTCTGGGACGTGGTGCTGTGAAGCAGAAAAAGAGCCAGGGCATGGTACTGCAGGTGTTCAAGGTACAGGCTCAGCCATGGGGATCGTGGAATGGGATTTATGTGTATTTATTTTCTGCTCATTTGACAAGATCTGTGCTCGCAATAAACTGACACCTCCCTAAATAGCTAGGAAGCTCCCAACAGCCTCCTAAAGTGAGGCTGCAGTATGAGAGATTGTGTTGGTTTTGCACCAGATCTGGCACATTAACAATATACTTTTGTATTGTCTCTCCCTCTCCCCTATTTTGTTTTATTTGGTGTGTATGTCTGTGGCCAGTGGAAAAGGGAACTTTAAACTTACAGCACTGTGCTGTGTTCAGAATCTACTATGGGATGTTTACTATATTTGGGCCAGATTTTTAGGCAACTAGGTAAAATGAAGGAGATAATCACCTGATTTTTAAAAAACCTGAGCATTGCCACCTTTTTTTCTCAGAGTCAGAAATGTGGAATGAATCTTGTAAAGCACTGAAACAGAAATTACATGAAAACTTTCTGGCTTTGTAATAAAAAATATACTTAAATCCTCTTAGGAGCTACATTAACATTAATACTCTTTTGTTTTCTAGGTGATAGCATTGGCATAAGCATCAAAAATATTTGTTAGCAAACTGACATACTTTGTGATTACCACCATTTCACACATTTATTGTGATGAACGTGAGTTAAACATACAACAAGCAGTGGTTTTCATTCACTCTTCTTTTTTTCCCCCCTGCCCTTTCTGGCATAAAGTCCATAAACCTTGAAAGATAATTTTTAACCTAGGAGTTACCCATTCATTAGCAAAGTTGAAAGCAGGATACATTAAGTAGTTGTTTCCTGACCTCAGAGAGAGCTGCCTGTGTGCTTTCAGATCTGTGTCCAATAATTGGTCCTACCTAGGGGGAAGAAAAGAAGAAAGAAACTACACAAACTGCCTGAATGACCACTGAAGGGTGCTTCCAGAGTAATAGCTGGCTTCTGGCAATGCTCCTGTTCATGTGACATAGTTTGAAATACCTTTTATGTTACCCAGGGATGTCTCCTACCTTAAGCCTTTAAAAGGTCATTGTTGAAAAGCAGGACTATTGATTAGTTAGTGGGCTGAATCTTTAATCTTAGTGTTTATGTTGTGGTCAAAAAATGTTAAAGGACTTTGAATAAATGAAAATGTGTGTGGGGGAGAGATTTAATTTTCTGAACTTTATTATCTAAAGGTATACCAGACTGCTAATAGCAAACTTTGCCCTTTAGTTAAATTATTTAAATACTTTTCCTGCAAGTTAGGACTGTGGAGTTCTCTTTAGTTTGAGTCTTGCCTATGTACAAAATCTGCTAAATCCAGCAGGTTAGTGCTTTTACCTTGAGCTGGCTGCCTTGGCAGGGGAGTCCATTCTAACTCCATTTAATGCAGCTCTTCAGCTACTAACACAATGCCTTTGTCCTGGAGAGTCATTCTAGAGCACCTTTGATTTTGTCCATTTTCACTTAGCCTAAACTGACTTGAATGGAGTGAACTCAATTATAATGCAAATGCTATGTCAAGGGAGAAAATAATCTTACAACTGTAAGGAATGATGCTTTTGGAAGGTTTAATATGTAAATTTTAAAAAGGATGTTTGACCGATCCTTTGAATGACATTCTTATGTTGCTCCTCTGACGTTACTAAACTCCAAGATAAGTAGAAATCAGAGCACTTGAAAAATCTTAGCTTTTTTCCTTTATGTAATTTGTTTGTACTTTACACTTCGCATAGCTTGATTGGCAAAACAAGACTTTTTTTTTTCCCCGCATTGTAGCTGTATAACCTTTTTCACTTCCTTACTCTCCTTCGTATTATTTCTGAATTCCTTCTGCTGTAGTGAAAATGCTAGGATGAAGGCTATGAACAACATCTTTAGCTCATGCTGCAGATAGTGAACTTAAGGAAAAGTATTGAGAATTTGCATTCCACCACCTTTGCAGTGTATCATCCCTGCTGAATTGATAGAGAACAGGAATCAAGAGGGGCTGATAGCTTACGCTCCAGCACACTCTTCAAGGGTGGTCAGCTGGCCAGAGACATACTGTCTTTCTGCATCCTTGTACAGTAGAGATTTGAACTGAGCCAGCGGTTGCACCGTGTCTGTACAAAGACTGAGAGTAGGCTGTGCTCTTTCAATGTTGGACTGGTAAGGGAGAAGAGAGCAGGTTTACTGCAAGTTGCAAAGCTGCAAGGAACTGGGTTGTGGTGGCAAGAAGCAGTTTTTGTGCCAGAGTTACACAAGGACCAGGTATTCTGATGACGCTTTGAATGAATCGGCCTTATGGGGCCTTTAGCTCACAGTGCTGGTAGGAAGTGGGTACTATGAAACACATGCTGGGAACTAAGATGAAAAGTTTGGAAGTGAGTTGGGAGAGGACTGGCTAGACTGTGAAAGGGGTGACTAAATAGTTTAGCAGATGAGGACTTGGAAGAAAAAGAAACATATAAGTGTACTTTTCTAAAACTGTCAGGTAGGAGGACAGTTTGGCTTGTACGCATTTGGCAGGTTAGAGATGGAAGTTAATATGAAAGCATTCATGTAGAGGGGCAACCACAGACACTTTAGAAAGGGTTCATCCTTACAGATGAGAAGAAGATAGAACTGAAAAAAAGCAAAGCTGGAAAACTGCTACAGTAGGGAAAGCTTTGCCTGCAATACATTCCAAATACATTTCAGCACATCTATCTATTTTGCATTTCTCTTCTATGGGAGAAGGCAAGATACATAGTCAGAATAAGCATCAGCAGCAGAGGTAGAGTTTCTCAGTGGGCCCTTATTTTCCTTGCTGTTTTAACCTCCTCTTCCTGAGGCTAGATGCATCATGTACCTAAAATGTTCAGGAATGGAAAATGTTGGAATGAGCTTCCCTACAGGTGGGTTAGTGCCTTTCTGGTTAGCCAGTAGATGTCATCACAAGACTGAGCCTCTTTGTCCAGGAGCTGTGCAGCACCCTTCCCTAATCCGTCACACCCTTGCCAGCTCATGACTGGTAAAAACTACACTGCAGCACGTGAGTGTGTATTTTCTGGCTGGCAGCACATGTAGGCTAACAAAGTGGTTCAAAGTGTACGTCATCGTACAGAGGAAGTGCCACTTGCTGAGACACCTTTGCGATGAACTGATTCTCCTTGAGCTCTGCTGGCAGCACATAAGAAGTGTTTGAAAGACTGTTTTCAACAGAGGAAGGTAACAACGATGCCTGTGGGAATTAGGAAATAGCAATGACAACGTACTCAGTAACATAAGGGCTCACTAGTGTCTTATGGGCAAGGCTGCAGATATTCCATACACCTACAGGTGCAGAATCCAACCTGTATATTGTGTTCCAGAATGGAAGGGTATGATCTGCAAAAGCATCCAGTGTTAACCTAATTCTGTCCTTGCTGAATAGCAGTAGGAAATTTACCATTGATCTTATCAGAGAAAAAAGAAGGATTTAAAAAAAAATCCTTTCCTGAATTTTTAATTTTAAAAACGGTTCCCAGTCCTGGCAGCACATAAGAAGTGTTTGAAAGACTGTTTTCAACAGAGGAAGGTAACAACGATGCCTGTGGGAATTAGGAAATAGCAATGACAACGTACTCAGTAACATAAGGGCTCACTAGTGTCTTATGGGCAAGGCTGCAGATATTCCATACACCTACAGGTGCAGAATCCAACCTGTATATTGTGTTCCAGAATGGAAGGGTATGATCTGCAAAAGCATCCAGTGTTAACCTAATTCTGTCCTTGCTGAATAGCAGTAGGAAATTTACCATTGATCTTATCAGAGAAAAAAGAAGGATTTAAAAAAAAATCCTTTCCTGAATTTTTAATTTTAAAAACGCGTTCCCAGTCCTTATAATCAAGAAAAGTGTTTTAAGAATGAGTTGCCTAAATGTACATGTTTTGCAACAGTGCAACTAGGGTGGAACCATGAGGTAGCTTTCTGGCCTCTAGCTGCCCCTTCACAACAATGCAGGTTTTCCATAGGTCCCAAATCATACCTGCCAGCCTGCACTGACCTCTGGTTTCCATAACCATCTTAAATTGCACTAGATACCAGTGCTTAGGCATCTGAATCACATCAATACAGTATTTTTTTCTTCTGAAATCTGTAAGCATACTGCAGCAGTTAGCATATGTATGACCTTCCCTGTGTATGCCCCTCTGTAAGTTAACACTGAGGCCCTCTCAGACAATCATCACAGAAGCGGCTGTGGTGGTTTAAGATATCATTGTCCTTCAGCTGTTCATTACTAAACTTCTGCTAAAGTCTGCAACCTCACAGAAGAGACAACAGAACTCTATCTTTCTCTGCTTCAGCATAATGCCACCTGAGTTACCTTAACTTGCTGATGAAGGGGGTTTAAACTAAGCTGGTTAATTTGTGCTGGAGTAGATGAGAGGCTCATGAGATCTATTCATTTGCATTATTAGAGGGATGACAGCCTCCAGCAGAGGAGCAGAAACAAGCAGCCAAGGTATATTAGCTTCTAATACCATCTCATTCATTTCTTTAGTGAATGTCTGGCTGCAGCCTACAACTAAATATAACAATTTAAATAGTTGCAGTGATATAGCTAATCTCCTTCATATGCTCACTCCAGTATTTTACAGTTTTGCCCCCATCCGAGACTAACTGGACACCAAAATCTCTGGCTTGCCATTTGCTCATCTCTCAGGATTCCCAGCTGCCCCTGTCTGATAAATACATGTATACTGGAATGTTACTTTAGTGCCCTGAAACACAGATGCAACATTAAATACTCTGCATTTTGCATCATAGCCTTATAAAACAGGAATTGTATTGATTCTCACCAGTGATTGCTTGAACTCAAGAACCCCTTTAGACTTTTGACACGTAGCTGCATCTGCTGTGGATGTTCCACCTGTCTGTAGTAATTCGGGACCTACCTACAGCATCTGAGTTCAGTTTCCCTTGGAGTGTGCAGTGTCTTGCTTACTGACATGTGTCCATGGTGAGTCCCATGGAAAGCAGCAGGGCCCATGGAGAGCTGCCAGAGAGATTCTGGCTCAGAGGGAGAGAAATCCCTCCGATAGCTTTCTGGCATGAATGCTTGTCTGGCCAGCTTTGCCAGCACTGGGGAGGGCAGGCAGGAACCACCTTCTCTCCATGTTCATTTTGTACTCCTCTGCTCTGTAGTGCCAGTCATTCCCTTCACAAGAGGGCAAGGACTTAAAGGGTATCCAGTCCACAGTAGTGAGATGACTACTTGCGTACTACTTTTGTTATCTGAGGCAATCTGAGAATGGGCTAAGACTAGTGTTGTACTAAGGACAACTTAGCAAGAGGAGGCAAAGTATCCTGGTAAGAGGAAAGTATCAGCTGCGAAGGGGAACTCATTATAGTAGTAGAGAGTACTGCTTGTATAAATGCTGCAATAAAACGCGAACTTACTGGTTACTTGCCATCAATTGCTTTCATGGTGCTCTTTCTTTCAGATCTTTTAGGCTGCTTGATAATAACCTACTGGTGATAATTCTTTCTCATGTATAAAAAGAAATGGCTTGTGTCATAATCCCTCTGTAATTTTTTTGCATGGACTTCATTTTTATTACTAGAGACCAATTTTGACATCATTACTGAAGTTTTGCAAAGTCCACATTGATTTCAGTGCCTGAGTTGACTATTTGGTAAAGACTTTGGTCCTAAATGTACAAATATCACCAACAAATCTCTTTAAAGTGCAGGTTATTGCTATTGAAGCTGTCACTTTGAGAAATGTGATAAGATTACAAGGTCAATCATGACAGATGCTTTGTTAAATGGAAACATATGTGACACAATAAAGCATCCAGCATAAAGTTTTATTGTCAGTTTGTTCAGTGTGTAAAACTGCTTCATGACCATTTTGCATGACACACAGTATTTGCACACTGTATTTAGTTTCACTCATCAATCAAATCAAGTCAGCTGGTCTCTTTCCTTCCCTTATTTTATGCCTGCAGTTGGATAAGGAGTGCACAGATGTTGCTTGTGGTAAAATCATGCAACTGTCAGCACAAAGCGAGTTAGAGTAGAGAATGGAGACTGCATTTTAAGATCAGTTTTCTGGTCAAGGATTAATGCAATAATCTACTATTAAATAGGGATGGGTATCTGAAAGTTTTACAGAGTACATGATTTTGACAACCCATCAAGAGCATTAAAAGGATTTACATCTGAACAGATGTCCAATATGGTATTCAGCTCACTTGAAATAAGAATGGAGGAATTGATAAACCTACAGAAATGTACTCTGGACTAGGAAACAGAGCTTGAAAACCACAGATGCCTAATAGAAAGCGCATGCAGAAATTTGTGGAACTTCATGTTTAAGACTGAGTTTATTGATAGCTCTCTGTGCTGTCAGTATTATTTTACATTCAGATCTTTTGTTTATTGAGAATCAGAGTTAACTTTTACAGGATTTATTGTAATGTTGTTAGGTTTAGGAAGCTAGTTTGATGGATAAACTGTCAACTTCATTTACTTAAGACGTGAGCTTGTGGAGATGGCAAAGAGAATGTGTTCCTGATAAAGCACAGAGCATTGCACTGGGACAGAGAAGCAGTCCTACAGAACATGTCGGGACATGAGTGATGGTGTGCCTATTCTCTTCTGTGTTGGTTCTTATGGCACTTCCCCCACCCCCTTCCTATAGTATCCAAACACCTTTCAGTAGTACATGAACAAACATGATTAGCATCTGTCACAAAATGTTCTTTCTTTCATCCTCTCCTTGGGGCAGAATTGTGTGTGCGGTGTAACGTAGCACTTTTTTTTTAAAACGTATATGTTATATGTTAGTTAAAAAGAAATCAAAGGTGTATACTCTGACTCAAATTGGAAGATTTGTGATGGTTCTTCATTCCCGGGGGAGTTCATTTCACCAACTCAAGACTAGCTCCCAAGCAAGCTGTGTTTCCTACACTGACAGGCTTTACCTTCAGGAGGAAAAACATCTATTATGCCTGAGGAGTATTGACTAGCCAGTTGAACTGGAGCTTTAAGCAGTGTTTTAAATATGCTCGGTCCAGAATAATGAGCCCCTTGAACGAATGTTTTTTTTGTTTAAACTTAAGTTAAAGTCCAATGCGAAGTCATCAAAAAGAGTGTTTAACAAAAAGACTGAACAGACCCTTTAAAGTCTCTGTTGGTCAGATGAATGGGAGTATTTGGTATCATTTGGCATTCCCTGTGGGCTGAAGGCCACATGTTAAAGATGGATCACATCACTGTGACCATGAGAGAAGTGATAAAAACAAGTATAACCGTTTCTTCTGTGATTATTGATAAAAGTAGTGCCTTGCTCAGTGACATAATCCTTCCTTTTGCCTTCAAACATAAAACAATCTAAGTTGTTTCTGAAGAAACCTATTCTTGATACATCAATTGTAACCAAAATTAAAGCCTTCTGTACCTGTTATCATCATCAAAATCAGAAGCAGGCCAAGTACACATTCATTTTTCAAAGCTAGTATCTTAGAAACGAAGAAATTTAGATTCAGTCCTGGCCAACCATAAAACCTGATTTAAAGCTTGCAGTCACAATACAGCTTCTATGGTTAAAGCACTTGCTCTCAAATGTTCAATGCAACATGTGCTTCCTTCCACTTTCTTTAGAGATGCCACCTCTCACACAATGGTATCTACAAACAGTGCTTCCTGCCATCTGCTTGCTCATAAGATTTCCCTCTTCCATTCCTTCAGCATGATAAACTATCATCTGATTAAGAAGAAGGTTTAAGACAGGTATGTTGTGTCACATACTAGATATACCTGTCTCCAAAGAGAAGCTGGTTAGTGTAGAGATTTTAATTCTGAATTAGGTGGGGAGATTCCTATTTATGATTTCATAGTCATAAGGTAAACGTTCATTTATCATTGCAAAGGGCCAAATTTTCAGGCTTGACTGCTGTTATCTGTAAAGGCTGATATCCATAAAATTAAGGATGACATTAGATTACTTTTTACTCATTGAGCATGCAAGGATAGCTATTTTGCACATGCAATCTGTTCTTAAAAAGCAGATATTCAGGAACATAAACCAGATTTGAAAGTATACTCAAGAGCATTTCAACTACAAAGCTTTTCACTTCTATTAGCTGATTGCAGTTTTGAGAGAAGTCTATTGTATTGTGCAGAGGTGGAGTCTGCTTTAGTGGTGACAATCTCTGCAGGGGGAAAAAAAAAAAAAGAAAAAAAAAGTTGTCTTTTGTCCTCTGTTGGTATCTAGTGGCCACAGGGATGTTACTGGAGAGAAAATGTCGTATATCCTAAGTGTGAAAGCACAAAAGTTTTGGCTAGCTGCTCACCCTGCAGTTCCATTTATTCCAGAACTGACGTATCACCTACAATGCTTTTACATCTTCATGTTTCTTATCCATTAGTCAGTCAATGGCTAAAAAAAAAAAAAAATAGAGCTGTTTTGCAGTTGCTTACTTGACTGAATTATGAGAGCCACAATTAACCTTTCTCCCCTCATTTTTCAAAAGAACATTTGCTACCAATATTTGGAAGTATAAAATTGTTGTTAATACTTTGCTCCCCATAGGTTCAGAAAGTGTTTTTCAGCCACTAAGAATTTAGAACAGTAGCTGAGAAAGACATTTCCTTTACTCTTATTAAGACTGAAATAAAGACAGGACAGTAATTCTGTTTAGTTTCTTAATGAAAACTAAAACTACTTATATGTGTTTCCAAACTTTACTATAGGAATAACCTGCAATCAAATTTTTCTGTTGACTTTATTCTTAGTACAAATGTATTGGTCAAAAACCTAGTGGCTAGGGAACCTTATACTTAAAAATCTACTTAATAGTAAAGGAAGCAGGTTTTGTTGGGTTTTTTTTAATGGTATTATGCTTCCATGAAAAAAAGTTTGACAGGAAATTGTGAAGTTTGCATGTCTGGCTTTATACTTTTGAGAGGGATTTTTTTGTTTGTTTGTTTACAATAATGCACACTATATATATAGATACTCTTCAAAGTATCTATATATGTATTTTTCACTTCATAAAAAAAGTAAGCATTCTGTCATGGTTTAACCCCAGCCAGCAACTAAGCACCACACAGCCGCTCGCTCACTCCCCCCTT
>NW_008794446.1:1783006-1791517 GCF_000699145.1 Aptenodytes forsteri | reverse complement strand
TGTCTCCTCCCAACTTCTTGTGCACCCCCAGCCTACTCGCTGGTGGGGTGGTGTGAGGAGCAGAAAAGGCCTTGACTGTGTGTAAGCACTGCTCAGCGGTAACAAAAACATCCCTGTGTTATCAACACTGTTTTCAGCACAAATGCAAAACATGGCCCCATACTAGCTGCTATGAAGAAAATTAACTCTATCCCAGCCAAAACCAGATCACATTCCTAAAGCCTGTATCTGGCCTTTAAGAAAAAAAGAATAACTACTTATACCAGTCAAGTTTAATCAGCATATGTTTGCTGTATGTTTGCCATATATGCAAATATAGAATTTTCTTGGAATTTCCCTATTAAGTTAACTTTTAAAAAATCATCGTAATTCCAGCCAAAAATAGAGATTTTACGTTTGTGTGTCTGGTAGACATTACAGTCCAGGTTAATCTCATTCAATTCAGTCACTGTAAGTTAGTTATCTCACCTACACTAACCACCTAAGCTTCTTCAGTAAGGTTCTTTAGATGTCTGCAGAGATAAAGACAGTGTTCAGAGGAAGAGCAAGCTAGTCTTGAAGATGCTTTTCTCTATGTTGACTGCATGAGGATTGTTTTAGTTTAGATATCTAGTTTTTGGGAAACAAGACTTCTGTGAGATGAATCTCATCGTCGCTCATTTTTCATTTGGTATTCTTTTATCTATAAAACAGCTCTGGATGGTAGGCAACCTTGATTCTTTTGGTTCTCTCATTTGTAGCACTAGGGGAGTCAGATGTCTCTTCTTTTGACCACGTCTATATAACCTGTTACTCTAGTCATTTCCACTGCATTCAGCAATGTCACATTAAAATGTTTTACAAGGTTAAATTCTGTAAGTAGTTAGGATTAAAGTGAAGGCAGTGGCTCCCCTCCTTTTATTGGATTTGAAAGACCTGATTCATTAGAGTTATATTCAGTGACTAAGAATCATAGAATGGTTTGGGTTGGAAGGAACCTTTAAAGATCTCCAAGGATGGAGGCTCCACAACGTCTCTGGGCAACCTGATCCACAGGTCGAACACCCTTACAGTAAAGTTTTTTCTCATGTTTGAATGCATCTTGTAATTCAATTTGTCCCCGTTGTTTCTTGTCCTGTCACTGGCCACCACTGAGAAGGGACTGGCTCCCTCTCATTACAGCCTTCCATCAGGTATTTATATGCATCGATATGTTTCCTACCTGAGCCTTCTCTTCTCCAGGCTGAACAATCCCAGCTCTCAGCCTCTCCTTATACGTCAGATGCTCCAGTTCCTTCATCGTCTTTGTGGCCTTTTGCTGGACTTGCTCCAGTATGTTCATGTCTCTCTTGTAATGGGGAATCCAGAGCTAGACCCAGCACTCCACATGTGTCTTACCAGCACTGAGTAGAGGGGAAGGATCTTCTCCCTTTATCTGCTGGCAATGCTCTTCCTAGTGCAGCCTGTGATGCTGTTGGCCTTTTTTGCTGCAAGGATGCATGGGCAGCTTGTTGCCCACCAGTACTCCCAGATCTTTTTCCGAGAACTGCTTTCCAGTCAGTCAGCCCCCAACCTGTACTTTTGCATGGGGTTATTCCTCCCCAGGAGCAGGACTTGGTTGAACTTCATTTGCTTTCTGTCAGCCCATTTCTCTAGCCTGTCAAAGTCCCTCTGAATGGCAGCACACCCATCTGATGTATCAGCCACTCCTCCCAGTTTTCTATCATCTGCAAACTTGCTGAGGGTACACTCTGTCCCAGCATCCAGGTCTTTAATCATCCAGGTTAAACAGTATTTGCCCCAGTATTAGTGTAACCTTGGGGTACACCATTAGTTATTGTCCTCCAGATGGACTTCATGCAGCTGATCACAACTTTAAACCCAGTCATTCACCCAGTTTTCAATCCATCACACTGCCCACTTATCTAAGTCCGTAATTCATCAGGCATGATTTCGTCTTCGTAACTCTATACTTACTCCTCCCTGTCACCTTCTTGTCCTTCATGTGTTTGGAAATGGTTTCCAGGATTATTTGTTCCATCACCTCACTAGTGATCAAAGAGAGGCTGACCTGCCTGTAGTTCCCTGCATCCTCCTTCTTACCCTTCTTGAAGATAGGCATGACTTTGTAATGTAGACTGCAAAATTCTGCTTGAAAATACATTAAACAAATTAGAAAATGCTGATGAGAAAGCAAACTGAAGCCATGTTACTCAATACTGCTAATCCCTGAAAGCACGTAATGTCACTACAGCAAAAAACTCTCACAACTTCTTTGTACTTTTAGGTTAACTCTCATGTTATTGATGCCGATTTTGAAAGCTGTACTTTGCATACAGTTTTATATTGAGATCCTGCCCACTTGATAGATACGATGTTAATTACATGACACTACAGCACTTGGGCTGCTGGAAGCACGTTTTTTTCATTCTCTCTCCATCCTTGTTTGGGGGACATCTGAGATTCCTATAGTTGTACTCCCATCACAAGGCAGTTGTATAAGACAAGGCCCATTTGTGTGGTCTGATGTTTGCCAAAAACAAATAGAAAATTTTCCATTTAAAGTAGAAAGGGTATAAAAAGAAGCCTTTTTTAGAGTGGTTGGCCTTGTTAGCTAATTGTATTTTGTGTTTAATATTTGGATTTTTTTAATATAAACCAGAAAACATTTCACAGGGTTTCTTGTATTTAAAAATACAAACTAGTTTATTTTAGTATATATGAAAGAAATCAAAAGCAAAAAATGGTACTGGAAGCTACTATGCAGGTTTTATAAAATTTATCTGTAATTAGTGAATAGAGAAACTGATAAATACCTGATGAAGTTCTTGCAACTAAAACAGCCAGTGAGATGATAAAATAATAAAGTCTGTTGGTCTACGTGTTGATTATTATGTTTCTTATAGTGAGACACTGAAATGCCATGCTGGGGCCCCTACTACATAAGTAGTGCATAATTAAATCTCCTTCAGTTTTTATTGCTGTTTTTTTCATTCACGGACCTATTTTTCTATGTGTCTGGAATGATTACCATCACCTTTTGTGTGCAGATTGTACATGTTTTAAAGATGGATTTTTATGCACTCCTACTGTTACTGTGTAAGCAGGAAGCAAGCCTTGCTTTATTGTAGGCTCAGATTAATCTAAAAAACAGTGAAATTGAGTCAGATCTAAGGTTCTTTCCATACCCTCCATAACCATAATATGGTGATTCTCTTGCATGCACTGTCATGTACTACTAAAACATCACCGCATTTAAAACGAACTTGAACAAACATGAAATGCTGAGATAGTTTAATTGGTGCCAGAGGTTAATGTGAAGTTTATTTTGTGTGTGTGTACGTTAGTTACATTTACTGTAGCACAACCAAGAGGAACAAAGAAAACTAAAGAACACGTTGTTCATCTTACGCAGAGTGCATTTTTTTCACTGCTTTTGCCCTGGTGTCTGTCACAGTCAGGCAGATCTGTTTATTCTCTAGTATGTAAGTAAACAATGAAAAATGGATTTTCCAGCAAATATCTGCTACTGGCTCAATCATTCACATACTTATCTATATGAATAGCTTTAATATCCATGAGAGTACTAGACTGAAAAAAGTCACCCATGTAAGTGTTTGCAGGGTTAGTATGTATGGAAGGGGCGCTCACTTGAAGCATTGCAGAAGGGAGCAGCTAATACACAGATCTTGATTTTCAGATGAGACCCATATTCTTCATCATTTATTCTTTTGTGAGCTCAAGATATTGAATGGTTTAGTAAATAGAATACAATTATGGATACATTCAGAAGTGACTCCCTTAACACATTTCTCAAGCTAATGAGGTCTGCAAAAAAAAAGTGTATTTTTTATTTCCTAATACTTACCTAGATTTTCGTATTTAGCACATTATTACAAGTGATACACTATTAATCAAAGAAAACAAAGAAATTTCTTTTTTTTTTTTTTTTTGGTCTTCTGCAAAGCAAACAAACTGGGCTTCTGCCCATTTAGTTTCTTTTTTAAATCATATATTCGCTTTAGAATTCATTCTTGTGGATGCTTTACATGCTACATGTTTGTGTGTTGTAGGTAGGTATCTGTGGGTGTGTATGTAAAGCATGAGTTTAAGGGAATTAATTTTTAGAGGGTTAGATTTTTTTTGTGTGCTTTTTGTGTTAGGACATCAAATCTCTGTTTTGTGGAGTGACTTCTTACCTTTAAAGTGGGTGGCTGGTGGGCAATTAGATGCAAGGTAGTGCCTCACAAATGATCAAAAGGAGCAAGTTGCAACATTTCAGAAAGCTCTGTCCTTCAGTCACATTAGCGTCCTGCCCAATGGGTCTGATGGAAAGGAGCCTTAACAGAAAGCTTGAGTATCTGTAGGCTTTTGTTTTTCTTGGGAAACACTGTAAGGCTGGAACCTTTATGACCTCTTTAAATGGTTACCACAACAACTCCTGGCTTCTATCAGGAATCATTTTCATGTTGTTAAAAGTGATGTGATTTGTGTCAGCATCAAAGTGTGTGTTCCTTGGTTACACTCTACATTAGGTATAAGACTCGGGGGTGAAGTTGTTTCTTAGTCGAAATAACATGGAAAACTTGCTTTTCAGAATAATGGCCAGATTTACACTCTAACATACTGATTTATACCAGCAAGGAATGACAGCACAAGGGCTTACTTTCAGCATCAAGAGACAGCATTGCTGCCAAGCGCAGCAGTCCTGCTCTCTCTCCACCCCTGGTATTTGCCACTGTGCTGCTGCCTCCCTTACACTGGCACAAGCATTCTTACCGCTGTGCCATGAACTCTGGGTCAGGGAAATCACTCAAATTAAAATGAAACTGTTTCTTTCAGCATTTAGTTCTACTACAGATCAGTTCCCTAGAGCGGTTCTTTAAATGGACACACAACCACTTGTGCCAGCTCTAGGGAGGGGACAGAGCAGAAGCTGAGACTGAGAGCCTATGGGGGAATGGGGAGTTCCTGATTTCTTAGGCTGTGCTTAGTCTATACTTGCTGAATGCATACATGAAGCCGTGGCTCAGGGATGCATTTTCAGACAGTTTAAGCCAATCTGAGACCAACACTGAAATGGATACTACCTCCTTCACTTCCCTGCTCTGTGACATGTTCCAGTCCTACCCTGTTTGCATATTGCTTCAGGCTGCCTGACGCAGGCAAACATCTACACGTTCGTCTCAAAGATATACTGCCAAGAGGTAGTGCTTGCAAATCTCTCTTTTAGCAATAGAGTCAGCTGCCATGTAACATGAGATTTGTTTTTCAATCTGCATACTCCCCTCCCTGAAAAAAAGGTTTAAATGTTATGTGTGGGAGTTTGTGCTAGATTGAAGACACACAAAGTTAGATGTCTAAATGCAGGTTTCTGAATGTGTCTAGTTGTCTAAGGTCCCATTGTGGTCCATGAAGATCTAGATGGTGCAGTTGGGAATTACAAAACTATTCAGCTGATGCAAGTGTCTTCTTTAGGATGAGCTGAATAGCTCTCAAGACACCATTGGGCAGGATTCAGTTCCCTCAGCACAAGACTGAGTGCAGTGTGAGGGGCTCCAGCCAACCTGCCGGACCTCTGTCTAACCCTGCAGAAGGGCATGGATTTCCTGTCAATCCTGTGTTATATTTGCCAGCCCTCTGCAGATGTCCCAGATACCTTAAAGGATCTCAAATGGCCCTGAATACCTATCTTGAGGCAACAGAATCCTAATCCACTGACTAGACTTTCACTGGCTATAATGGATGGTTAGGATAACTATCTTAGGATACAGACATCTACAGTGTCCACAGTTAGGTGAAACAAATCCCAATAAATGCTTTTCAAAAAAATCCTGTCTAATGTAGCATGAGTGTAATTCAATGCAGTAATGTTTCCCTACATAGAGAGTCCTGGAGAGAAAGTGGAAGAAAGCTTCCAGCTGCTGCTGGCAAGAACAGTAAAGGAACTGCAGTTACTAGAACCAGCAGGTCTACAGCCTAGATTATTTGTAAAAGGGCAAGGATTTGGGCTGTGGTTACAACTATGAGCTACGTGTACTCACCCAGCAAAGCCCTCTGTGGTGAGGCATAAGTGGTGTCATTCCACTAAAGGGTTGCATGAGCATGTAAGTTCAGTGGAGAAAATAGATAAAGGAGTGCCATAGGCACCGACGAGAGTTTTCTGCTTGGGATAACCATCACATTTTTTGCCAGAACATTGCTCCCCACAATCTCTTTACTTATTGGGGTGTTTCTAGTGAGTCAAGCTGTGTGGAACCAGCAAGGGCTTAATAGTGTCCAGCCCAAAGGCTTGACGTTCTCCAGGTGAAAGTCTGAGTAATGGGAGATGACAGCTCAGTGTGTTATACCAACTTAAACTGCATTATTGAAGGTGGAGAGATTGCCTGACATTACTGTGTTGGGAAGGGAACAGTATACCTTTTTCTCTCAAGAACAGTGTGCTCCATCTTGATTTACTGGCAGAATGGGAAGTTTTAATTGCGTGTCTTGGGAAACTGTATGAACTGATTTCTCTTGTGTGGGCTGTGGGAGTCTGCTGCAGTCCTGGGTAAGGTTCATGCGGAATCGCTCTTGGAATCACTCCCTATAGGGATTGTAGTGGGAGGCAGATAGAATGGAACCGTTAATAAGTAAAACATGACTCTGGAGATCTGCAGTATATTTCCCTTTGCTTCATCCAGTGAAATAATATTATTATCCATATTATTATTATCCATAATAATAATATTATCATCCATATTATCGATTTATTTCAGACAGCTAAAGAGAATTAATCCTCAGTCTGTTACGTAGGTTCTTCCAGCTCTGAATAAAGACTTGAATTTTCTGTAAGATGAAAAATAAATCCTGATGCATAATGTGAACATTAAAAAAATGATAAATTTGTGTGGGTGTGGTACTGTGAGCATATTTATTCATATTTATGTTGCTGATATGAAGTGCATCTCACTGCTGAGCATCTGGTATAGATATCCATGCTGTTCTGTGGTGGCAGAGCAGCACAAAAAATATGGACCAGGTCTTCATCTTAATGAACAGTCATTGCTCCATTTACTTCAGCTAAGCTGCAGAATGATTTTGAATATGGAGTGAATGCAGTGTACTCAGTAAGCTGTTTAACTAAATGTTCAGGCCCTGTGCATTCCTACGTAAGTCTTTGTGTGTGTGTGTATATCTATAGGGACTTACATATACATATGTAATTCTCTTGTTTAAGAGATACATGCAGAGAAAAAGAGAGAGAAAGAGACTTGCAAGGTAGGAACATATTTATGTCCCATGCCTGTTGGATCTCATATTAAAGAGTATTCCATGGAAGTAGTGCATCTCAATTTTCTGTATAAATCTAACAATATACAAAGAAAGCTGGCTTAAGTTCATCAGGTGAAATGCATGTGGCTTCTTAAAAATACAGGAGACATAGCTGTTGGGAAGAAATCCAGATTCTTTCCTGAAAAATGTAAATCTGCATGGTCAAAAAATTTTGTGTCAATCTTCTGTACATATCAGCTGTAAAATTCCTTAGCATTAATAATATTCTCCGTGTTCCACGCAAATCATCCTTAATACATTGGTGTTAACATTAGTAGTCATACTGCGTTGTTTGCTGATAATTACACCTCACACTGCCTATTGGGCAGATTCAAACCATAGAAATGAATGCTGAACTTGAATTCACTGTTGGTGTTTGAAATATTGTGCTGAAAAGTTAGGAATGGAGGGAATTGTAGAAATTATATTCTCTAAAACATAATTGTTTATAATTTTTCATCTCCTGTTAATAATAATATTCTGGCAAAGGTTAAAGCATATAAATATTATACTTACTACAGTCAAAAGATTTATACCTTGTTGAGTATGTCTCTGAAAGAGCTCTAAGTACTGTAAGCTGTTTGCTTGACACACCATTTAGATTTCATAGGGAGATATGAAAGTTTTCACATACTGTTCTGTTATTGATCCGAAAACTCTCAATTTCTTGACTGTAAAGTGTCAAAACTTTTTCTGTATTGACTCAAATATAACTTTCGTAAACATTTCCTGGATCAAATACTGCAGCAAGGGGAAGAATACTCAAGCAAATCCCCTGACACTATGCCTCCCGCTGCCTGTCACTCATGTTGTCTTTATGGTGGAGAGGGGGACTGAATGTTTGGGCATAGCTCCCAGGAGATATAAAAGGATGCAAAATATTTTTCCCATTATGAGAACCTGATCATTTTGCCATTCTGAATTCAGTATATTTAACACATAAAACCTGCTATCTAGAATCTAGACTTCAAATTTCACACTGAAAGATTCTCACTTATGGGAGGAGATGATAAAAAGTCTTATGGGTACTTGAAGCTATAAAACTGAGTAATACCATCTTTTAAACATTATGCTCATTGATCATATTTTTTCATTGATATATGATGCTTACTTAAATATACACTGTTATTTAGTTTTTGTTGCAGAGATCTATTGTTTGGGGGAAACTGATAATATTTTTATTTTATATTCATTTTGATTTCAGAAATACTTTAGGTT
>NW_008794446.1:1749649-1782867 GCF_000699145.1 Aptenodytes forsteri | reverse complement strand
ATTCTTATCCAAAATATTTACTATTAGATTGCAGAGAGCATTCCGGAATTCACAGGAATAATCCACAGTAAGTTTTGCACTATTTGTATTAATATGAGTTTTTTGATTTTTTTTTTTTTTATTTTGCCACCAGTGGGTTTGCTAGAACACTAAGTGAAGGGGCATATTTTATCATCAAATTTGATTTAGTGTAAGCAGAAATTTAGATTTGACAAAAGTGTATTAGTTACTCCTTCTTTTGTTTTGATACCAAAACTGATATAGGAAACCGCTATTTTAATTCCTGCTCAAACTTATTCTGTTTTTTCAAATGGTTTTCTTTTCACCCCAAATACATCTTTCTTGTGTCACATTTTATTGTGATTTGCCACTCTGAAAAAATGATCTTCTGGCACACTGTTGAAAGCTACTGAGGAACCTGCATTTTAAATCAAGTCCAAATCAATTCTATCAGATCAACACTAAGACAGTTAGAATTATGGAGGAAAGTAAAATTTAGAGTCAGTCTGAAAGACAGTCAAATATGTGAGATATAAAAAAGTTCTAAAGAGAGTGAGTATTAAAACTGTAAGTATGGTACAGTATGTGCACAAAAGAGGTAAATGGTCTTAATTGTTCCTTGCAGAGTAGTTGTTTTGTATTGAAAAGTGGCAGGTAGGACCATCAGTGAGATGAAATTATTTTCAGTGTAACATCAAACTATGCCATCTTTGGGAAATACAGAGCAGAGAAAACATATATTTGAGGATTTGGTTAGATCTGAAATGTACAGTGATTTTCCTTTGCTAAAATGAAGTCAACCTTCCTGCTTACCAGATGATGAATATTAAATAGCTACCTAGTTAAAACAAACAAACACACACATCTATTTCAGAACTCACGAGAAATGCTTGATATGCCAAATCAGTATTATTAATGAAATTCCTTAATTATTTTGTCACTGATCCCTGATTTCACCATAGCTTCTTTTCACCATCTCTTTTAGCATAAACAACTGCATGGATGGCAGAGTCACCCAAGATGTAAGGATTTCCCTGCTGATATATTCCAGTCTGCCTGCTCAGGGACTTGCCCAAGCCAAGTCTGGCTTCATATGTTATGTCTGCACAGTACTCTAGATATTCTAGGCTTTTTCTTGAAGAAGGCTTTTACAGTCAATATATTAGTACTCAGACAATGGAAAGCTGATGTTATAAAGCCAGCCTCGCTCAGCACTACAGGATTTGAGAGACCATATGTTTGCTTTAAAGTTGAAATATAGTATAGCCATAAATGGATATGGTCAAACTTTAAATGTTATTCTGGAATATTTCCAGAATTATATATATCTATCTGTGAGTAATACTTACGTGTAGTGCAAATCAGTATTTGTTATGCAGAACTTCCATGCACTTCTACATAACATTTCTTTTCTTCAGGTCTTCTTGCATACTTGGTAAGGGAGCAAAGAATTAATTTAAAAGGTTATAATTTTCCCATACAGTATACTGTCCAAATCTCGTTCTCCAGCAATTTTTGAGTGGCTCTGCTCCAAGGTCTCTTGCTGGAGAAGACTGGGTGAGTTTGGACTAGAGAACCTTAAAAGCAAGGTGAGAGACAGTAAGGTTACTCTACTACTGTATTCCCCTCACTTCTGATATGAAAGATACCTAAAGAGTAACTGGAATAATTAAAAGATAAATGGTTATACAAGAATAGGTGGAACTACTCCTGTCAAGAACCTGAACTGATAAGCACTTTTAGCTGATAGGACTGCACTTGCTAGCTTGGGGCAGAGAGAGGAACAGAATTGCAGTTTAAAAATAAAGGCTAGGTTTTATGTATTGAGATTTAATAACAATTTTTATCCGTTGGACTTTACAAACAAGATTAGTAATATTTTCCCTCTTTGAAAAGGCAGGAAACTGAGGCCTAGATAGACAAATTATTTTCTTAAATAGGTAATATAGTAGGTACTTCTTTGGAAAGCTTAAAGCTAGAGTCCACCGTTCCGAGTGGCAAGATAGGACTGATCAGTAGACCAAGGTTAAAGCAGGAAAGTTTCTCTAGCACAGAGAAGCCTATAGCAGGTAGGGAGTCAAGGATCTGATTTAGCAAGGGTGTGGGCATTTGTATGACTGAAGTTACATGTGTATGTTAGAATGATTGAAACTTTATTATGTATCACATAACTTTTCAGATTTATCTCTAAACAGGTAAGGAATCACTGCCATATTTTTCTTTAATATGTGTCCATTTATGTGGCATGGATTGTTTTGCACAGGAGGATCAGCACTGGATTGCTTTCAGCCTGACCAGCTGGTC
Organism: Aptenodytes forsteri; assembly: GCF_000699145.1. Lineage (NCBI taxonomy): Eukaryota > Metazoa > Chordata > Aves > Sphenisciformes > Spheniscidae > Aptenodytes > Aptenodytes forsteri. The sequence continues at coordinate 1,780,563 of NW_008794446.1, read as the reverse complement.
ACTCAGCTTTCATAGATGGGCTCAAATGTACGTCTTTCCAGAAGTGTCAAACAGTGGCCCAGCAATCAGTGACATTTTATATATTGCATAGCTACCCATGTGAAGATTAGTACTTCTGCCATCCCATCTTCTGATGTTAAATCAATTGACATCCACACCTGTTCAGTCCTATAGAACAGAGAAAAAAATCCAGTCAGTGTAAATTATGCATCTAATTCTTATGCACCTCTCATTAACCAATCCTGCTAAGTAAGTCCTTAATTTTCTTATATAATTAAGGTAAGAAGGGAGAGGAGTATCCTTGAAAGACATCCAGGGGAGAGCTCATCTTCCTAAGCAATGAGGCTTTCACAGGTAGCTCGATGGCCCTATAGAACAGAGAAAAAAATCCAGTCAGTGTAAATTATGCATCTAATTCTTATGCACCTCTCATTAACCAATCCTGCTAAGTAAGTCCTTAATTTTCTTATATAATTAAGGTAAGAAGGGAGAGGAGTATCCTTGAAAGACATCCAGGGGAGAGCTCATCTTCCTAAGCAATGAGGCTTTCACAGGTAGCTCGATGGCAACCATTAACTAGAAGGATTTAGTAGCCATCCTGTGTCCATTTATGTGGCATGGATTGTTTTGCACAGGAGGATCAGCACTGGATTGCTTTCAGCCTGACCAGCTGGTCACTCAGCTTTCATAGATGGGCTCAAATGTACGTCTTTCCAGAAGTGTCAAACAGTGGCCCAGCAATCAGTGACATTTTATATATTGCATAGCTACCCATGTGAAGATTAGTACTTCTGCCATCCCATCTTCTGATGTTAAATCAATTGACATCCACACCTGTTCAGTCCTATAGAACAGAGAAAAAAATCCAGTCAGTGTAAATTATGCATCTAATTCTTATGCACCTCTCATTAACCAATCCTGCTAAGTAAGTCCTTAATTTTCTTATATAATTAAGGTAAGAAGGGAGAGGAGTATCCTTGAAAGACATCCAGGGGAGAGCTCATCTTCCTAAGCAATGAGGCTTTCACAGGTAGCTCGATGGCAACCATTAACTAGAAGGATTTCAGTAGCCATCTATACTTATCTGGCAGGAGGGCTGCCCAGGCTGATTCGATTTGAGATGTCCTATTAATCTCACTGAGCAACTGGTGAGCTTTGTCATCTTGTCGCCTCCGCCTTGTGCTCCCACCTCTGCTGTATCCACTGTTCTTCATGGCCTTACTGTGCCTGGGGCTTCTCTGGCTTTCCTGGAATGGGCCTCCCAAACCTGTGGGCCTCAGTCTCCAGCATGTTGCCGCATACTACAAGGAGTAGGGATCCTAACAGGTAGCAAGGGCACTGTCAGATTTAGTGGGGGAAAGAAAATAAATATTTTGAACAGCCATAAAATCAGTTAAAAATAACAAGTTTAACACCCCCAGCCAAAAGGAGGAGGTAGGTGATGACAGCTCAGCACTGTGTCATCAACTTCGTTTGGATTGCTGCAGGCTGAGGTGAGAGGAGTTTTCCCAGCGACTTTGCAAGCATCCCCAGTTGCGCTGCAGCCCGGGGCACCGCTCTGGTTTGTGTGTCAGCGATGTTATCAGCTGCAGCGGGCAACACGCGGGAGGCTGAGGTCGTGTCCCGACAGGAGAGCGCTATGCAGCTCCCTTTCAAGAAAGGGTGGGAAACCCTTTCCTTAAAATTGAGAAACATTTGTGCTAACTGGCATGTTAAAACAGCTGTGGTCACACCTCCACACATTTCTGTACGAACTCTAAGGCAAAAAATGTAAACTTGAGACCACAGATACCCAGGCCTTCACCTGCCTGTATGCGATAGCCAGCAGATTCGATGGGAGCTGGGCTTGATTTGACAAAAGCATTGCCTCCCTGGCCCTTGGGAAAAAGCTGAAGGATTTTAATTTCTGAATACATGTGGGAGAAGAGTAATGGAAATCTTGATCAAGGATTTTTCAGAAGCCTGAGTGATGCCAAATAAACTTAAACTTGGCACGTCAAAAAACACACCTTGGTATTTGAAGGTCAATATGTAATTTTTGAAAAGAATCTTGCCAAACCTATTATAAATAAAGGGATTTTTATATAAATATGCCTTTTCACTTATCAAGACATTGCAGTATTCTGCTAGTACATTAAGACAGGGAATAATATCTAAAACAGTAATCTCTTTTCAAGCTGAGTAAAATGTGAACCGTACATAAATAAATGAGTTGTTAAAATCTGTGCTAAATGTGCTAAAAACATAAATTTAAAGATGCAATTTTTTCTACTGACGATTTTCATTTAATTTAACTACTTATCTCAAAGCATAAGTGGAGATTACATGCATATGCAGAGAGAAGGAGGGAGAGAGAAATAATGTGTTGGAAGCAACGTACTATCAAGATTGAGTTGTCATAATTTCACAGTCACTTCTGTCCCCGTTCCTCTGCTTTATGTCTGTTGAGCTTCTCTCTTGGGAAACTCACAGTGGTCATATTATTCTGGAGTTTCAATTCTGATCTTCATTTCAGAAGTACTTTCCTGTACTTAATTTTGATATTTAAACAGATCTCTCACATCTTGCCTTGAATCTTTTAAGGAATTTTTGGCTTCTCCCAATTTATTTATTTTTTTCATCTTGCAATATACATTGTGACTGCAGAGTAGGAATTTGAGATAAAATAAGAATACAGGAATAGAATATAATTGCTGTCTTAGGAATACACAGTTCTGTTCCATAGGATAGGCCTCAAGTAACACTAAAAAACTTGTCATGATATAAAAAAATAACACATTAATGCAAAAATACTTATTTCCTCAACAGAACTATTATCTTTGACTACCTCTTTACAAGGCTTGTCTTAAGGCAAAGTTACAGTGTCCTGTAACTATCCTTGTCTATATCAACAATTTTGTATGTTTTCAGTTTTTTACTCTGCCCTTCCTGAGCAGGACTAAATCACCTGCAAAAGGTTATAGGTTTGGCATAGCTTAAAAAGGATCAAAGGCACCACAAAGGAGTTTCTCTGGTGAAATAATATTAAAAGTTAAGTATTTGAGATTACTTGGTACAATTACTCTGAAATGAATTAAAAGTAAATGTTAAATGAACCTACCTGACATTTGTTCTCCACCAGTCAGTCGGGCATTTTATTTGTTGCATTGCCAGAACAGAAAAGGAACCAAAATCCAAGTCTGTGGAAGTGAATTCTTAATAAAGGAAAACAGTTCAATCACTTTGACATGGAGTTAAAACAATAGTTTTCCTATCAGTGCTCAGTGAGTTACAGCAAGTCCAGCTGATAAAATGGAAATGCTGTTCCATTTTGTTCAGAGTAGATTTTGCAAATAACAACAACCTCTTTAATCCCTCTTGCATACATTTTCCTCTTAAGGCTGTAAAATTTGAGATTTATGGGTCTGGAGGGGAATTCTCTGCAAAGACAGCATTTAGCAGTTAGAGTTAAAAAGTTCAACTACTTCTTCAAGGGAAATTTGCCAGTATGACACAAATACCAATTTCAAATTCATTATGAAAAATTAGAGGCCTTGGTTTCAGATTGCACCCACTCATGTGCCCTGGTTTTAAGCATGGGAATGATATTGCAAGCATTGAAACACTAGGGACATATGAAGGAGTTTGCAGTAGCAGGTTCTGAATTAAAATGTTATTTAAAGAAAGGGAAATGGGTATATTCTTTTACCAGAATAAAGGAATTTCTTAAAATAGTACAATATTAAGCAAGGTAATATTTTGATTTTCTGTTATTACTCGTTAGTTTCAAGACTGAGGCTGAGGATACCTCATGACCCTCAAATTTAACACTTTGTCTGATTAGGTTTTAAATGGCAGTAGTTTTCCTACAGGCTAATATGTGTGTAGCACTGCTTTAAAGGTATAAACCAGAAGAAAGTCCCATATGAGACAGTAACTAAGCAAATGGAGCTAAACCCGTTATTCTGTGAGACAAGGAAATGAACCTTGCTTCAATTCAGCTGGAGTCTGTTTTTTGGGAGCAGTTGTCTGGTGCCACAAAACAAATTAGTAAGCAGAGACCTGAAGACTATTAAGTTTGTTTTAAGAATGTGTTGCCAGAGATCTAATAAATTTACTTACTGCTGCAGGCCATGCATGCATGAAGCCTTACTAATCCAGGTGGTGTTTTTTTTCCTTCAGAGGGAGGTGCAGGGTGTGGTTCCTTAGGAAAAAAGGTATTCTGCTTTAGGTAAAATGGGCATTGTTTAATGATAGACATGACAGCTTGAGTGTTATGTTTGGGTTTTCTCTCACGAGGAAGTTTAAATCATTTTTCTGATGCTAGGTTAGTTTGTGACTACACAAAGTGCTAATTAGTTTAACAACAACACGGAAATAACTTTATAATAATAAAATAATTCTTCTAAACCAAATAGATTTTTTGTTGTTATTTTTAAATATTCCAAAGATTACTTTTAAAGTGTTTGAATTTACCAGTTTACCATATTACAGTTCAGGACTAGTCGTATCTTTGAGTTTTCTCAGGACTCTCCTTTGTGCACGCATGAAAATCACGTCATTGGACTTTAGTTAGCCATCTAGACTGGTGTGTTGAACACTCTCCCTTTGTATTCAATGGAGTGGGCCAAATCTTTCAGAGGGTAATCCAGCTGTTCATATCAGATGTACCTGCAGTTCCTGAAGATGCAGTTCTTTCCATTCATTGTGCCTAGACAGCTAGCTTAAATTAAACATCTTTGACATCATAAAATTAGATTATATGAATCCTACCCTTAAGTGGCAGGTGTCTTGTCTTCACCTTCTGTGGAACAGGAGCCCGTTGATTATGTTCCTGTGCACTGGGACCTGAGCAAAAACATACTGTGTTTTGCCAGTAGTGGTTATTCACTGGAACTATTAAATTTGGCTGCTCTGAATTTTTTTCTGCTGATAAGCAGTGGTCATTGTTTATCCAATACGCAATAACATAAAGCATCACTTCAAAATAAGGACTTATCTCTACAATAAGAACAAAGACTTCTGAGAACAAAGTGCTGCTAATAGAACAGTCTACAGACAGCCCTACCTTATGGTACCCTCACTTTTCTGGGTCTAGTGGGACATTATGTTCAGTAGCTGTCAACTGTCCCCTTTCAAATGCTTCCTCTCCTTTCCATCCCCTTGGTTTTGGTTTTGTCCTGCTTCTCTTGAATCTGTTTATATGCCTTAGTTCTCCAGAAGGGAGGGTAAGCTCCCAAACATTTTACTCTCTCCCTTGTCCTTTACTACTTTCAAATAAAGGCTATCACCAGTGATTGCTACCTACTGATTAGTTTAAAATAATCCCTGATAAGTGCCTAGCAAATAAGGCAATACCAACCAAGAGACAGGTGGCACACTTTTTTTTTTCTTTTTTTTTTTCCCTGTTCATCACCTTAGAAACAGTGACAGGGCAAAATAAAGTCTTTCTTCTGCTTTGTTACCTGTCACCTCGTAAATTCAGTATAACACCAACTTTTGCATGTGCCTGCTGCACAGGAGTTTCTTAGAGGTCAGCCTTCCAAACAGCAGTCTGTTGGTGACTGCTTGTCCTCAAATACTGGCCAAAATCAGGTGCATTCAGCGTAGCTTCAGGTTATTATTTGTTGTGTATCCTGATCTTTTAACATGCTTGCTTTCATCATTTTTAGATGTCTTTTTTTTTTTTCCCCCCCAATTAGTGCATGCAGGCTGAGAGGGTGGGGTCCGATTAGGAATTGTTTTGAGCAGATTCTGTGATGAATGCCTTGCTCCTGTTGACATTCAGTGAGACAAAGTATTTCTGGAAAGAAAACATTGTCAGTTGTGATTTGTAATGAGAACAGGCCTGTATTAGTTAGAAAATATACTTTCTATGGAACTGATACTTGTGGCACTTCAATTTCCAAAGAAATCTTTCCATATAAACTGTATGATGATCCAATGTATCAATGGGATTTAGATCGGATCTTTTGGTCATTGTCATCACTGTAACCTGTCTGGCTGCACTGTGAATGTTGCAAGGTTTTAAAGTGTTGTAATATGTTATTGTTGGTATGTACGTAGAACAAGTATTATATATTCATTCTTTTGTGAATATATTAATATAGAAATATGTGTGTTTAAAATAATAATATATATGTTTTTGTATCTAATGAACTGTCATTATTTTACTTTTAGCCTACCCTTAATTTCATTTAAACTCCTTGCTCTCTTAGAGGAAAACATAGGCTGCATCTGACATATTTTAAGTGCCTACTTTAAAATGAGATTAATCAAATTCTAGAGTGTGATTGTCAGGAGAAAGTATTAGCTAAAGTGATTCTGTGAATCCTATTCTATATATGTTCTCCACCAATATATACTGAACAGTTGCTGAGTCTTTGAGCAGAGCAATAAGATATTGTCTTATCCTGTGAAAATGTTTTGAGATATTTTATTTTGAATCAGGACAAAAAGTCAAAATTCTTGTAAAGTTTTGCAGAATAATTGAGCGTAGGCTTTTCAATTTGAAAAAAATTGAAATGTACAGTTCAGTATTTTTAGGTTTTGCATTAAAAATTAGTTTAAATTTGTTAAACTATTAATATGAGAAGTTATATATACCTAAAAGACTTAAGGCAGACTGTTTAAAAAGATGAAAATTCAACATTTATTCTCTGCCAATATTTTCAGTAAAGAGATTAATCAAAGCCAGTCCTTTTGTGAACAACTTTGATTTTGATGGATTGGTATTTTGAGGGAGAAGAGGAATAATATGAATATTTTTTGCCCAGTTGTACTTTGTTCAGTCCTGCTAAGAACTTTTCGGGTATCTCAATGTCCTTCTCTTCGGTTACAGACAATGATTCAGGAGCACATATGGGTATGTGCTTAAGCATTTCAATTAGTAGCACTTCAGTAGTACCCTGAATCCATGAAATTATTTACATACTCACCATTGGAACTGTAGAAGTGGGAAGCATTCAGCTCCTGCAGAGCTAGTCCCTTGCTTACAGCACAGAATCCCAAACCAGCAAATGAATCTTTTGGATTCCCTTGAAATCAGTTGCAAAACTAACCACTTAACACTATAAAGGCTTTCAAACACACACAGTGCTCCAGCATCTTTTTTTGGTAATTCAAACTGGGTTTCTCTTTATCTGCTTTGCTCTTTTCTTTGAAAGCTCGTGGCCTTTTGCTGCAGCCAGTAGAGTGAAGGTGTCCTGGCTCTTGGTGAACTAATTTGTACGGAGCTGATTTAAACTGAAATTAATTTAAAGCTATGAAATGCAGTGGCTGAAGAGCCAGTGCATGTTTGCTTCCACAGGTTCTGTAAATGAAAATCTGGTTAATCACTTAATCAGAATCTGGTTCATCTCCTGCAGAAGAACTAGGCATAGATTTGAATTGGGAATTCCTTAAATTAACCCAGCATGAATCTCCAGACTGTGCTTGGAGACATCCTTAGTTACGCTTAGTTGACTTGTACTAGGACCAAAATTTAATATGCACTAGCTAGCCTTTACATTCACGTCTCTTCTCTCACTTCCCCTTCTCTTTTTGTAACAAAGCAACTATACAGTATTCTTCAGATATTTTTTCTGCTACATTACTTCAAGCATTTGCTTAGTCTGAGCCCTGGCAAATGTGGCCATTCCAACTTGTTTCTTGGGGGTAGACATAAAACAGAAGCAAAAAAAGAGTTACAGAAACTACTGAAAGACGGAAACTGTCTGCAGTTCATTGGATACCAGCAATTACACTCCAGGCAAGCCAAGTCCATAGTGCTGGGAAGCGTGTGTTTTCTCATGAAAAGAAAGTCAGACAAAGCATTGTTTTAGTCTCTAATCACTAGGGGCTAGTTTAGGGGGTTGGTTTTGGTTGCTCTGCAAATATATTGAGTTACAGTGGCAGAGAGAGTGCAGAAGGGTGCAGAGTTCAGCAAGTTATTTTAGTGATTGGAGTCCGTTATAGTACATTTGAAAAAGACTTATAAAGGTGAAGCATTTTAATGGGTTTCTAATTGGATAAAATTATTAGGGTAGCTTATGCATTGTTGAAGTCCATTCAAAACATTCTAATGGCATATTTTATGTGCTGGGTTTACTGATGCATTTCACTTCTGCAAATAGTTTTTCTATATGAAATTAAGGCAGTTTTACAGGATATGCCTTTTCTGATGATCTTTCATAGCAGAGGGAATAGCATATGATGTGCTGCCCCAATGCACTCAATAAAGCACATTTATTATCTATTTTATATGTGGGGGGGTTAATAGTTTGGCAGACAAGATTTACTTGAGACCTTTGCTTTTTTAACTAGGCAACTAACTTTTAGCTAGAATGTACTGGGACCATGACACAGAATAGCAAATCAGAGTTGTTGAAACTATGTGTCTTGAGCTGAACATACAGTTGGCCTGGGCCCATCGATCCAGCCTGTCCAGGTCCCTCTGCAGAGCCTTCCTACCCTCGAGCAGATCAACACTCCCGCCCAGCTTGGTGTCATCTGCAAACTTACTGAGGGTGCACTCAATCCCCTCATCCAGATCATCAATAAAGATATTAAACAAGACCGGCCCCAGTACTGAGCCCTGGGGAACACCGCTCGTGACCAGCCGCCAACTGGATTGAACTCCATTCACCACAACTCTCTGGGCCCGGCCGTCCAGCCAGTTTTTGACCCAGCGCAGAGTCCACCTGTCTAAGCCGTGAGCCGCCAGCTTCTCTAGGAGAATGCTGTGGGAGACAGTGTCAAAGGCCTTGCTGAAGTCCAGGTAGACCACATCCACAGCCTTTCCCTCATCCACTAGGCGGGTCACCTGGTCATAGAAGGAGATCAGGTTTACTTGAGACCTTTGCTTTTTTAACTAGGCAACTAACTTTTAGCTAGAATGTACTGGGACCATGACACAGAATAGCAAATCAGAGTTGTTGAAACTATGTGTCTTGAGCTGAACATATAATATCTTCTTCTCTGTATTTATTCTGACTAGCAGAATCACCTGAGATTATATGTTCCTTCTCTAGTCTGGCAAAAAACATGTTCATACAAACCACGACTAATGACTAACAAATAGTGTGGGGATCAAAAAACTTGGGAAGTGCTGAAGTTGGAGACAGGGAGCTCCATGGCTAAATGGGGAATCATGATGTTTGGGATAAAGATTTCTGCATTTCACATCAGATTTAACTTCTAATAAAACTGTTGAGGTAACTTTATCCTGGTATATATTAACCAAGGTGGCTTGGCACAGAAGGAGGCTAATCAGAGGATGAAAAACTGGAACAGTTGTCTAAAGATGGACAATCCTCTTTTCTTTCCTCTCTGTGTCTTTGTTTTCTCTGCAGGTTGAACTACCTCAATGATTCTATGATTCTATAAGTTCAGGAGTGGGTTTCCTTTTTCAGATGCTTCATCTACCTGCTGCAATGAGGAGATCCATAGGAAGGAGGATAGAGTAGTGCTGACTTCAGTAACCCTGTCTGAATGAGGCACCCAGTAGGGTCAAATATTTTGAACCAAAGAAGAAAGACTGCAGCTCTTGCAGACACACAAACAAATCAGCAAGCAGTAGCAGGACCTGGAAAGAACTGAAGGGAGAGGGAGGAAACATATGATTTGTTAAGATGTCTTGCTGTGGTTCTAATTATACCATACAATGACCCCTGAACTATAGGTGTGGTTGTTAATATTTTGCAATTGCTCTGGTTCTCCTTATTAACCTCCTCTTGCAGTCTGTTTAGGAAGCCAGATAAGAAAAGAAAGGAGAAAAGACCAACAGTAAATTTTTTAAAGGAACTCTTCTTTCTTAGTGCTTTATTTACCTTTTTTTTTCCTCTATCTTTCTTGTGATTGATGTATGTTCTTTGCCCTGGAAGAATTTATAGGGATTTTTCCCCATTAAACAACCTCACCTAATGACTAAAGAAGGCAGATATGTTGCACCATAAAGCTCTATAAGTACCAGACAGCTGCATTTGTACAGACTTCTGTCTTGTGAATATGATGAGTCTGTGTAGCTACAGTTATACAGGTTAGGCATTCTTCAGCTGATTCACCTCTGACTGATTATGCCATGGATGCCATGTAGGGAAGCCAATATCTGTATCAAGATACATCAATTTCTATTGTGTCAATAAGTGAACACTGTGGTGTAGTTGTATGCTTTTGTTTATGAATTAGGGTTCTGGGGTAGCTCCTAGGGTCAGCAAAGCTACAATCAGACTTTCTTTATGGAATGCCCTTCAGGTTGCCGGTGCTCAGGAGACACAATTTAATGACAGAGTTATATTTTATACTGTCTTCACATAGCTCACTGATCTGTGGAGAGAACTGGAACTGATTCTTTCCTTCTCTGAGCTCTTTGCATCATGATAGAAAGTTCTGACAATCTAACCTGTATTTCTCAGGGAGGTTTTATATCTTTTTAAAGATATCTGAGCAGCATGGTTAGAAAGAGAAATGCTTAAATGGGAATATTCAGTTTATATTTTTCCCTTTAACCAGTTTACTGACCAAGTCCTCTTCCCCTTCCTCTTTTATTCATGTTGAGTAACTGAAACTGGAGTTTTCAGATTACTTGATCTTTCTAGGAATTTCTGGTTTGATGACCTATGGAAAAATAATATGTCACTGTTTTCTGACAGGTGACCAGTTTGCTGACAGGACTCCCTATAAAGACCGATTCTAGGTGACATCCATCTTTTGACTTGTCATATTCAAGCAAACCTTTTCATAGGGTAGTGTCCTCAGCAGCCTCAGTCAGTCATGAAGTCACAGTCATGAAGTCACTTTGTGACGCACCTTACTCTAGATCCTTAGCTTTAGCTCCTTACAAAGTTTTTGACTGTGTCTCACAACTCTTGCCATCTCATTTCTTGTGAATGTCTCAGTGCACCACGTCCTGTCTAGCGTCTTCTGATTTAGCACTTCTGCACTCTGATCACTGGCAAACTTCAAGAAACAGGTTTTCATGCATCACTATTGCAATGTCTTGCCAGCCACATCTCGTTGATATATAAGCAAAGTTACTTTGGATTTACTTCGTTGTAACACAGCCCTCCTCCCTTTTGTTTAGTTTTAAAAGCAGTCTAGTAATGGCTTCCCTCTCCAAACTTCTGATGTATTTGTATTACAAGCACTTGTCTGGGAGAGGAACAAAAGCAAAACTGTCATTGAGGTATAGTACCTTAATTATTTGCCTAGCAGCTAAATGTTTGATTATGCCCAAGGGAAGTACTAGTGAGCAATGCAAAATTCATTTGCCTATAGAAATATTACTGTAGAGCAGATAATTAATTTCATAGGGAACCAAATTAAGATGGCATGTGCAATTTTATTTCTGATGTTTTATAATTTCTGAAAGCTATACTCTTAATATTCTTTACAGACCTTATGTTTGCATGGTGCTTGGCTCTACTACGTTATAGAAAAAGCCCAGTTTCATCTAGTTCAGGCATGGTGGAATTCATCTTACCCATCATTAGATGACTATAATAAAAATGTCTACAACGTAGCTCGTCATGACAGGCATCTTTAACAGCTGCTGAGGAAAAATGCACGTATTTCTGTGTATCTTGAGGCACAGCTAATCTCACCCAAAAATAGATGTCTGAAATAAGTCATAGCCTTACAAAGTGCCTCTTTCCCAGTTTTGGCTATAAAGACAGTTTAGGATTTCTAACCCAACGATAAATACCTGAAATTAGATAAGATGTATCATATGCTTCCTGCTCTATTGTGTCAGAAGTCTGTTATAATAATAACATGAATAATAACAATAACAACAACAACAACAACATTGGGTTTATTTTTTGGGGACATTGGACTGTGAAATGGCTTGTATGATTTTGAAAATATGTCTTCTGAACACAAAAAGCACAAAGTGAAGAAAGCAAGATCTAAAATATCTCTATTCTTTTCTTAAAATTCTAAATCTGATGGTTTTAGTACTGCACATTCTAAAAGGTGAAAAATATATATTTCAGGGGCAGAAGTAGGCCTGTAGAAATGGAGGCTTGCTGGAAGCCCCTAGAAATAATACTTTTTGGGTTTTGGGGTTTTTTTATTCTAAGAAAAAATAGAAACTGCTGAAAGCAAGAAATTGCTGGAATTAAGACAATATTAAATCTTTCATATTGCCTTTCTTGTGCTTTTTGCTTCCTAAATTTCATCCTTTCATTAGGTTTCTAACTCAGTATACTTCAACGTTTTCCATAGCTTCAATGACAGGAATGAACTGGTTGAGTAGTTGGCTACTGAATTTTTTCCATATGACTGTTCCTTTTTAACAGATGGGATTTTTTCTCTTGTATAGTAATTTTGATATGTTCAGTAATTATGTGCAAATATAGATTACATTTAAGGTTGAACTCTTTACGACACTAGAGATGAAACGTAAGAGACCTGTGTGTAAGTAAGCTGTAGATTGTGTACCTGTGTCCACAACATGTTTAAACCATTAGTTCTTTGGATAATAGAACAAATTATGCCGGATTTCCTATTGCTTTCCATCCCCTGGCTGGAATCTCTTCTGTCTAAAAAGATACAAACTCTGCTAGAAGCTTTTCCTTCAGCTGGGGGGTTTCCAATGTCTGACATTCTCATTTCTAGTAAGCTCCTGCAGAAGTATTTTTTCTCAGGAGTGATACTAATAGGTTCTCTCCCCTCTAATTGCCAGTAAATTTTCATTCCTTTTATATCTTAGAAACTTTTATCCCTCTGTCAAATTATGTTTAAATTGGGCAGTGTGTTCAAGGGTGGCACACAAATGGCTTTTCTCACTAGATTAAAGCACAAGACATATTCTGTTGCATTTGTCCCAAGAAACTAATGGGAAGACATAACATATGGCTAACCTAATGTAAGTGCTGGTATAGCTAACACTATAGTTACTGGTTTTCTTGTGGTGCTCATTACAGTTTTCGGTATGTGTGTTTGTAGCCTTCCCCTTTGTCAGTAACAATAGAGATGAAAAGAGCAGAAAGAAGCAGGGCAAGGAGTGCAGCGTGATACTACAGTAACTATTTCCCTCCTTTTGTTTATACAGTACCATTGCCTTTATGTGAGATTACACAAGTATGGCGGTTGTTTTTTTCTAGTAGACAGGTCAATAAGGAAATATAGAGGCTTATCTTTGAAGCAGAGTGGAAGCATATTGAAGGGCTGCCTAATTTTTCAAGGAATAGAATGGAAGAAACTGGAAGGGGAAAACCAACCTCCATTTGGCTCTTCCTCCAGCAGTTAAGCGATGAGTGAACTTGAGATACTTCGATATGTTTCTCTGCTGTTCAGTGGAATTACTTTATTCACTGGCTTGTGTGCAGAAGTGTTAATTTCTAAAGGGAATTCCTTGCACATTTCAGACAGTCATTACCTGAGCAAACCTTGTTCTGTAGCACCTTGTGGGAAGGAAATCAGACGACAGCCTCTCACACAAGCCAGCGTTCCCAGAAGACAGTTGCTGGGTGAGCATCTGCCTTCAGTGAGCTGAACAGGTTATTTTATTCTTGCTGTGGAAATTAGAGGATTCTCCTGAGTAGTAACAAACACATCCAATAGGATTATATGCAGAACTTGATTGGTCATGCCCTTTTATCTGTGGCATCCAGAATCCCTACACTGACAAGAAATGCCTTTTTACTGTGGAAAATCAGTGAACAGATGGAGGTAAACTGTACATGAGAAAGTAAAGCTATGCTATATTTTATCAGAAATGTGTTAATCTAATTTGAGATATTCAGTCTGTTGTACAAATACTTGATTTATAGTCAGTGAAATGGGTGCTAGCTCTTTTCAGCTATTACCTTTCCAACTGAAAAAAAAGTAGCATTTTTAACTGGACCTTAGAGTGCCATCTGTTTGCATTTGTTGTTTCTGGATTGCTTTTTTAGACTAAGAAAAACTCCATGAAGCCTGCCATTTCAATAAACAACTCCTGTTTTACAGTTGTACAAATCCCATTAATTGTAGACACAACAGCTTCATTTCTGCTGGGAACGAGAGATTAGGCTGAGACATGCTCAGATTTTAGGCTGGTGCTTAGTGTTTTGCAACTGGAGTTAAATGATTTCCATATCATCCCCTCCAAAACTTTGAGGGATACTTCCTGTATTCCTGCATTGCTTTGGCTTCAAAAAAGGAGCCTACTTCTGTTGATAAATATATGAGCATTTTTGTTTGAGGAGGACTGTGAAGGTTCTTCCAATTATTGGAAGAGGAAATACAGTCTTCAACTTAAGGACAATGCCATCAACAGCTGCCAGCCAGAGATACTGACTTGGTCCATGTTAGCCATTCAGTTTCCCTAGCTGTGTGTACAGCTTGCTGTCCTGTGCTTTCAATTCCCAGTGTTTGAGTACACAGAAAACGTCCATGTTCAGTGAGACTGTAGGGAAGCTGTTGTGCTACTGCCACAGTAGAGGCCTTGGAAAGGATCCCTGGAGTCTGCTTTCTTCACCAGGAGCATGTTGCTACAGTTGTGCCTGTGTAAAAAGAGCTGTGAGGACATCTTTTGGTCTATTGAAAATTGACTCTCAAAACACATCTTAGCAGCTTACTCAGTTGGGGGCATTCATCATATGGTGGAGATAGGTCATTGCAAAATAGTTTAAGAGAATTCCAATATGCATTTGTATCTCTCTAAATCTTCTTAGGTGACATAGGCAATCATACTTAACCCAACAGTTACAAGTATGTAAGCTTAGGAGAGCATCAGCATAGCTATAAACTATGGCGTATATCAGGGATACTTAATCTTGCTGAAACCATTTCCTAGGAAGATGTGACAGCTGTTCCTAAAATCATACAGTGCTGATGCATAAATTCTAAACCAATAAGAGCAGAAAATGTTAGATTTAGTGAACAAAATACTGAGTTTTAGAAGCAGGCTGCATGGGTAAATGCAGTCTAAAAGATGGTAGGTATCATCTCCAGTCTCTCAGGATATAAAGGGTCTTCCAGTGCTTGTGGCAGTCTGATCATATCGAGGAAGTTCTGCATGATGTCCTACATTGTGTGTCATTTGGAAGTACCAATACAGTTCTGCAGAAACTTGGATCATCCACAATTTTTGTAATTTCTAAAAAAGGCATCCCAAATATATTTTGATTAATTCTTGTTCTTTTTCCCTTAAAAAAGAAGAAAATTAGCATACTCTGGAATGAATGTGACTAGTTTGCATGCATCTAAGATAAAATTTATTCCTATATGTACCAAACGTATCATGGTTGAGTTCTTCACTTGTTATTTCTTAGTTTTAAATATTTAAAACCTTTGGATTGTAATGTCCAGCTAAGATACACGTCTTACCCAGGATACAGGTTACATTACCTCAAAAGACAAAGTAGTATTTAACAAAAAAGAAAAATGAATAAATATATCTTTATCATTTTGTTTTGCAGGAGGCAATAAGCTGAAGAATCAACATTTTCGCCTAAACTGGGCATGGATCTCCTTAGAAAAGGAGTATTATTTAGTAAATGAAGACTCCAAATATCTTGATGTTGTTCTTAAACGGAGAGGTTACCTGGGAGAAACGTCTTTTATAAGTAAGTTCAATTTTAACCTTATCAGTTGCTTCTATAAATCACTGGCCAGCTAGTTGATAAAATGCATCAATACAGCTATATCCTTTTACTGGTGTTTAATACTAAGCAAGCTAGATTCAAAGAAGTATGTTTATTTATTAAAGCAAATATCTTTTGTTATGCTAAGTATATGATTTCTTTAGTTATACGATGAAATTGTCACTTTTTTTTCTTCTGCAATTTTTGACTTAACAACCCAAGACCCAGTCCTTCTTTCTTTGATTTGATTGATACCACTGTTGTATTTGTTTCACAGAATACAGTTCCTGTCCAGATTTTATTTTTCCTGTAATGAGAAAATACAGTTGTAGCAATTGGAAAGACAACAATAAACATAGATCATTTTCCAGGAAGGCTATTGTGAGCTGGTCTGATAGCAGCTACGAGCATTAGGCTCATTTTCTTCAGTCAATGTTGGCAGTCAACTGAGGCTGATACAGGAGGTGTTGAAAGCTGTTTGCAGTGTCTGGGGAGTGAAAAGGTGAAAAAAGATTGTGTTATCACATTCTGCAACCTCACACCTGTCTCTAGCTTCTGGATCTGTTCCCATCTTCTTCCTAGTGATGCATTTGGACCGGGGAGCATTATCCTTGTACAGTTTCATGTTGAAACCTATGGTGAGCTTACACTGCTTAGAAAAGGCACTGAATTTAAAACTGGTTTTGCAGAGATATGTAAGCATTTACCTGGCATGGAACACAAGCTCATGCTTAGAAATCAGATTTCTGTTTAAGACTCTTTCTGAATAAGCATCTGAGTTTCAGGTATTGAGAGGTAGTTAGGACACCTATTTTGGCATGAAATTTAAGGGATATAGGCACTAACTAACTGGATCTAACTTAAAGGGCTCTGTTTTGAACAATGAACTTTGATAATATATTTCTTTTAAAGAAAGTAAAAGAATAGAAGATATGAATGAAATACAAAGTTAAGGATGTGTGGTTTAAATTAATTAGTGGTACTGATTAACAGATACTGATTTGACTTCTGATCCTTCAAAAAGAATGTTTACAAAATTTTCTACCTATGGATTCAAGTTCAGTTTCTGAATTGAGCTGACTCAAAATCCAGCAAAAGCAGTTTGAATAACTTGCCTCTGACTACACTAATCCTGCAAAATGGAATTACAGAGTTGGAAAGAACATAGAAGATACTGGTTAAGATGCTTACTGGCATTTCTGGTCCATGTGCAGTGCCAAAGGGGCTGAAGGGTTATAGCTTATGTAAAATACGGGCTATGACTTAGGAGGAGGCACAAGCAGGAAGCAAGAAAGGCAAGGTTTATAGGGAAAGGTGATATGTTTTAATACATTAAATGATACCGTTGGAAGAAACAGGCAGAGAATGGAGAAGTTTTAAGTTTTTTTCTGAAAACCTGAGAAAGACCTTTAAGATTTGAGTGGTAATGTGGGGTTCAAACAGAGGCCAAATGCATGAGTTGGAGATAGTTCTGAAGGACTGTCTAATTTCCATGAGGGCCTGTCAGACAGCCTTAAACTGGGAGGGAAGCGCTAATGAAAAGCCATTTTAGAGCAGCCTGGGTCCGAGGCTGTAAGGTCTGTGCTGTCTCGGTGGGATGAGCTGTATTAGATTTTATCCCATGGCTCTGCAGTTTCAACTTGACTTGAGTTTAATGATTGTCATTATGCAAACACTGAAGTAAGAGGATAATCATTTAAAAAAATGCTTATTGTAGTGGGAATGACCACAATGGTTCAGATTTTACATCTTCTTTCATCCTTATTTCCTATGTTTTACCCCTTCGTGTCTTTTTGTTTTCCTTAGCTTTCCCCTTGAAGGCTGAAATTTCCAGGTGTGTTTTTATTTTTTCTAAGAGAAATAAATATTTTTGAGGGTTGCAGGCAGCATGTTATTTAGATGTTCTGGAACAGAAGAGAACCCAAAATGTTAAAGGAGGGGAAAAAATCTGTTGGCCCTTTTGGGCATCCATAGTTGAATTACGGAGAAGTGGAAACTTGACTGTAACCTCAGAGAATGTAGAGTTTTTCTAGTAGTTAGTTTTGCTTTGGCTAATTCTGTCCAAACTGCCTTTCATAATGTTAATTGATGTGCCCACCTCTATGTGTGACACCAATATAAAATTGATCAAGAGTAACGGAGGTGGCTTGAACACTCTCAGGTTGTGAAAAGTATATTTTTCTAAAACTTCTTTTTTTAAAGATGACATAATGAGAGAAAAATAACAAGTGATGTTTTTAATGACCTGAATTTGTGATTTTGGCAGGTATTAGCACCAAAGATGGTACTGCCAAGAAAGATAAAGACTTCAGAGGAAAAGCCCAGAAGCAGGTGCAGTTTAATCCTGGTCAAACCTTAGCTACATGGCGAGTACGGATTTTGAGTGATGGAGAACATGAACAGTCTGAGTCCTTTCAAGTTGTTCTTTCTGAGCCTGTCATGGCAGTTCTGGAATTTCCTGATGTATCCATGGTGGAAATTATTGACCCAGGAGATGGTAAGAACCTTTCCAGAACTGTACTGCCAATATGTGCATATACCAAAAGATAAACTGGAGGGCAAATGCTATGAGTAACAGTGGATAGTAAAGCTTACCTTTCCTCAGAATGTTTCTGAAGACAGACTTGGGCATTGGGTAGCCGTTTGTCCTTTATCACTTTAAGTGATTCATGAGTATGTAACTAAGGTAGCACGTTTTGATGAAATACCTGCATTTTTCTTATGATGTATTATTTCTAGGTTTTTTGGTTTGTTTAGTTTTGTTTTCATTTTAGGTATAATAGGTTTTTGGTTCAATGTGTTTGCAAACAGAGTGTTATCTGCACAGGTGGCTGGAGGCTGACTTGATTTACTCTGCCATGATAATTCATGTGGGAGAGGATGGTACAGGAAAGTCCAGGCTGGTTGGTCCCAACAAGTTTGGGTCTTGGAGCAGACTAGTTGCATCAGTTAGGCCTTAATATCAAGCTGAGAAGCTCAGTAAGGGTAAGGTTTACTAGACCAAGTACAGCACAAGCTGTGTCAAGAACAAATAAAATTATGGTTAAATGTAAATAAGGAAAGAAGCTGATTTAAAAAAAAAAAAAAAGTAGAATGTGCTCTGGTTGCTTTGCTTTTCAGCTGCATCCAGACACTTGAACCCATGGGCCATGGTCACATAAAACTGTCCTTAAGGAATCTTTCAAGTATTGGATGACTGTAACAGCTTGTTTTATATAGTCTTCCCTAATTAACGTTTAAAGAGGACTGGGCAGGAAAACTGTCAGCAGTTTCTTAGTTCCTACTTACAAATGCAAGTTAAACCAGAGGTTATCTGACATCCATATTTAGTCACTGAGAAAAATAGTATGTAGTATGTATGAGACACAGAAATTACTTGAAAATGTGTTAAATCTCTCTCTTTTCTATGATCAGTGAGATAGCACAACTCAAGATAATCGTCTGAGTCTTCTTAATGCCAATGATAGTTTTTCTATTTCTTACATTAAGATAGAATTTTTACAGTCCCAGAGAATTTGTAGTAATTATACATAAAGTGAAGTTGCATAGGAGAAAATCAAATGCACAACTGCAAATCAAGGAATAGCTACAGGAAAAATATAGGGAGAACTTTGAGGGGAAGGACTGGGTTTCCTAATAATCTTTTAAAGTGTAGGGTATAACAAGTTCAGATGCTAACTGAATAGGAACCATCAAAAGTTTTATTCTGCTTCCAGTGAAAATGATTTTAAAATTCATTGATTTGAATGGCGTAGTCATAGCACCAAAACAGTGAGCTTGTTTGGAAAGCTGTACCAGGCCCTTGGTGTATGGGACATTAGTTAATGTTTTATTCCAAAAAGAGATTGCATAAGGATGTGTTTCCTTACACGAGCTGAGATGTGTAGATCATTCTCCTCTGAGCTTTTACATTGTTCATAAGGTCTGTTAAACTTCTACAGTGTCATTTTACTCCTAGTTGGATAATTATGAGAGAGACAGGAAACACAACAAATTAGATTCCTGCATTTTTTTTTGAAGGATAGAGTTTTTCGTTTTGTCAACTTAATTCTGAAGGGAGAAATAAAAGGAACAAATTGGAGTTTTTTAGTGTTACATTTTGTTTTACTTTAAAACAAAAGGGTAGGGTTTTGGTGTTCTTCACATTGAATTTTTGACTTGCTGGAATAGTGAAAGTGTCTAGATGTTATCAAACCTGTATTACAGCATTTTTAAGGCAGACTTTTGACCTTAAGTCATGCTAGTAGTATTTTCCAGTTGGAGAAATAAAACCTGGAACATGTTTTCAAAGAAGTCACATGACAATTTTCAGAACATTGTTTGCCAAAGTACTCTGAAATAATGAAAAGATTTGCTTTGTGCAGTCAGCTGATACCACTTGATTTGATATTATACAGAATTATATTCTGTTTGGGTTCCAGTCATATTAATGAAACTGTAAAGGTGCTTTATAAGTATATGCATATAAGTATATGCTATATAGGTATATGTTCTTGAGTTTTTGAGAGAACAAGAACAAAATTTATCCTGAATCCCACTAACAGCATAAAACTCAGCAATCTGTTTATATGAGTATAAAATAATGAAGGAGTTTAAAATGAATTTTAGTGTTTTTTTCCCTGAAAAACAGAGCTGACATTCTTTGGTCCAACACATTTTAGGGTGAGATTGCTCTCCAGACTTCACTGACTCCATTGGCTAGGTCTCCTTTGAGTAAAACAGGAGTGTAGACATGTAGCCAACTCAAATCGAGCGTCCAAGTCAGATAGCAAGATCTCCGTCTTGCATCCTCAATGCCAAATGATTTTCATGGTTATCTTGATGCAGTAAGTTAAAGAATGGCCTTGCAGAACCACTGCCTGTGTGTGAGTTATGCTATTGATACTTCTGTGCTTAAGAGTTAATAATGAATTACCATGGAAATAATAAAAATAGACCTTGTCCAAGTTATGCTATTGATACTTCTGTGCTTAAGAGTTAATAATGAATTACCATGGAAATAATAAAAATATAGACCTTGTGAAAAAATTCCCCAAACACTGTCTTGCACTATTAACCCTAGATAAGTGAATTAGTCACATTAGGGACTACTTAGTAAGGACTTGTGAATTCAGACCTAATGATCTGATCTTCTTTTCCATTTCTGAAAGACTAAGAAACTCACCCTCCAAGTTTTTCTTAAAATGTAGTGCCATTGCTGATACATACGAGTTATTTGTTGCACTTTAGAATATGCTAAAATCCTCCTAGCTATTTTACAGGTGACTTTATGAGGCCATAAATCTACATAAACAAATGTGTCTGTTCTTTGCAGAATCAACTGTCTTTTTTCCTCAGTCCACCTATACTATTGAAGAAGATATTGGTGAATTATTTATTCCAGTCAGAAGAAGTGGAGATGTGAGCCAGGAACTGATGATTATCTGCTACACACAACAAGGTAACAGAATCTACTATGGAAAAAAAAAGGCAAAAATGGAAAAGAGACAGAAAAGCAAAAAGAATTGTTCCATCTATTACGTAACAAAATTGTTTGTAACTCTTACTTTTTCATCTAAATATCTTCGGTCTCAACTGGAAATGTATTCATCTTTGCAATCTGTCTTAGAGTATTATTGAATACAACTGAAAAATTACCATGTTCCAAATTTCTGCCATTTGTTAGGAGGTGAAGAGGATCTGTGTTCTTTATCTTTTTGCAAGATTTTTATATGCAGCCCCATATATCTGAAACTGATAAGAACTGAAAGCACTGCAGTGATTGCCCAGGATATCCTTTACTTTTTTCTATGTTGAAAAAATTCGTATGAAATAATATTGCTTAATTGCCATGCTTCTCCTTCCTCTATCTTTCAATCTCCTATGAATTGTATCCACACAGAGCATGAGGTCTCTACACCTGTGCTTTTATTATTATTTTTCATCTGGAGGGATGAAGCAACATTTTTGGTGAGGTGATCTGGAATCAAAATAATTTGTTTTCATCAAATTCTATCTGTTATAGTTAATTTCTGGTCCATCGATATCTTCAGTGGGTAAAATATACTAAGGGAGTTAACTGGTAATCCTCACAGGGTCTCCTTTGTCAGTCTGTCTCTTGTGATAGACTACAATATTCCTTCTGATTGAAAAACTGCAAATGAATTTGAGGAGCCATGTGCTTGCATTGCATCATATATGGAAGTAGTTTGTCAAGGGACCTCAGAAATGTAGCCTGGTCAGAGGCTTCAGCCCATCTTATCACCTAAAAGTAAACAGAAATAAAAAGATAATAAAAATAAAATTCAGCCTCTGTGAGGGGATCATTATAACCATGGTAAATATAGTGACTGTTTTTCTTTTATGCCACAGGAACAGCATCTGGCACTGCCCCAACCTCTGTACTTTCTTACTCTGACTACATATCCAGGCCTGAGGATCACAACAGCATTCTACGTTTTGACAAAGATGAACGAGAAAAAATGTGTCGGATCGTCATCATAGATGATTCCTTGTATGAGGAGGCTGAGACCTTTGATGTTTTGCTGAGCATGCCGATGGGTGGAAGAATTGGTGCAGAATTCCCAAGCACTCGAATTACCATTGTACCAGACAAGGATGATGGTAAGACATCTTGTAATAAAGTAGTATTTCCAGTTCAGGACAGAAACTACAAATAGCATCACATTCAAATCAATCAGCATATATGCACTTCTTCCTGGTGGTTAAAACACATGCTGCTTCCATCTTGAGATTTGAAAATACTATTAGAAAGCTATGTGGGGTTTTTAAAGTATTTAGTATTGATATTTTATGGTTTGAGAAAATCACATGAGCAGTGTTTGGGGTGAGGAGATGCACCTTTCCATTCTATCGCAGTAACAGGTGTAATCCAAAATGTCACCCTGCGTGGGCACCCTTGTATGTGTGATTCTGAGGTTGCGTCCGCAAAGCCTTCAGCTCCATTGCATTATGCTCCAAAGGGCCGTATTAGAGGCCCTGATGGACCAGAAGCCATCTAGCTACTGCTAAGAGGCAAGCTATATTCCTTCTGATGTGATGCTGCATTTAAATTTCTGTCTAGAAGTGTCCATGTATGCTTCCTTTGTCTTTTTAATAAAGCAAATAATCAAAAGACAGTAATGTCGCTTTAGAAATCGCCTCAGTAAGGAAGTGCTGACAGAATGATGTCCTTTGCTCACGTGGTCAATAGCTTTGATATATTGCATTGAAAGGGACATTTCTGGTGGTGATTAGAGAGAGGTCTGTGACTAAGGAAGAGCAGAATCAGCACACTGTATCACCAACTGCTTTCGAAAATACATGTAAATATTATTGCAGCCTCAAGGTTCTCCCTCAGTGTCCCTAGCATTGGTGTGGCAACTTTCTTTCTAGGAGTGGTAGCAAAAAGGTTTCCTGGTAAAATTGCCCTCATTTATGCATGGAGATTGGAGGCTGACATCTCAACTGTAAATTCTGTGAAAGGAATACTGGAAAGCTACTTTAGTCCTCTCTATGAGACCATAAACCATCTATTGTGACACTGTCATATTTCCTAGAGGCTAATGTGAGGAATTACATAGTACAGTACTCTTTGAAAGTCTGATGCCAAGATTGTTGAGATCAGCACAGAGATTTCTCCCTAGTTAAGGATATAAAAGACAGCTCTTAAAGGCAGGAAGTTGACACGCATCTAATTGCATCATAAATACTCAGTCTGCCTGAAATTTCTCACGTGTAATCCTGTGACAGAGGTGACTGTTTTCTCTGTGGAGCATTTGGGTAATTATATAGTATTCATGAATACAACAGTTTGAAATACTACTACTTGTAAAGTAACAGATCGTATATCAAATGCAAGCTGAAATAGAAATATGTTTATCTGACTTTGCTATGATAGCAAATACAGGTTTGTTTGTGTAGGATTTTTACAACAATCTGATTTTTTGAATAATTTTGATGAATTCGTGAACTTTACCGTTTGTAGATAGCAGAGCATAAAATATTGGGAGAGTAGCTATAAAAAAATATATCCATGAAGAAGCTGATTACCCAGCTTTTGAAGGTGTTCTGACTGCTTAAAATGTATATGGAAAGTTTGGGATGGGGAGAATGTTTCTTCAAGAGATTATTTAAAACAGAGATGAGCTGAAATTAGGGCATCTAACTTCAGTGGGAACCTCAGTGCCTGGGAGGGAACACTTTTATACACTGTTTTTAGCATTTAAAATAAGGTATTGTCATTCATAGGCTTATACAGTCATTGTAACAGTAACCTAGAGTGACTTTGAATAAGAAATTATGAAAGTTAATCAATCACAACATAGTATAGAACTTAACAGTTTATGAAACTCCCACAAGATATTAGGTAAGTTAACAAATCTCCTTTAACACTGCCATTGGAAAACATGAGAAGTAATTTGGCTTGTATACCACGGTTCAGTTTTAAGTCTAATATTTCCTGCATTTATAAGCACCACTTGCTTCAATGCTACAAACTTTTAAACAGGAATTATTTAACAAATAATAATAATCTCATGGGATTTATTAAAAAAAGCTGGGGAAGTGTTTGGGACATTAGAGTAGAACATTTTAATTATGTAACAACTGAAACATCTACACTTGTTAGTAAGAGTAAACAATATTTTGGATATTGAAAGGTAAGGGGGCTTTGAAGGATAGGTTTGGATCATTTTTTCCAAGCATTCACTTGTCTTTTTGCACCCAGAATGTTGCATATGTCATATTTGAAATAGTGTGACAGAACTCCTTTTTTGCTTTCTGTTACAGTGAAAGTATTCCCACAAAAAATTCCAGAGCGTTCAAAAACTTACTGACAATTCACTTGCCAGTAAAGTTTTCTACCCCATGCTTTTAGTTTGCACAAAAACATAATGCATGGTAACAGAAAAGTCTATATGATTTGTTTCATCTGAGATCTGTTGTGCTGCCTGTTCTATAAAAAGCAGAGTACAGACTACAGAGTAGATAAATTATAAGTTATACCTTACATATTTATTTATTTATTCACACACACATATAAATATATGCTTATTTCGGATTGTGTATATACACATATGTTTATGTAACGTGTGAGAAATTTAACACCCTGGTAGTCACGATGGAAATAAATTCTGCGTAAATAAGTAGGGGATTTTAAGCAGCATTGGTTATTATTATTTGCAGTGCACAAAATTAATTTTAGTAAGTTAAAACAGTATGCTATGTGAAGTAAAAAGCATTTTCTTTAGCTTTTAACAATAAAATTTAATTCAGAAAATGCCTAAGATAGAGATGGATAAAAGCTTTAGCACATATATAATAGCCTATAAGCTATAGTAATGTTATCATACTAAATTCTGGAGTCCACTTTAGGCTCTTTACTTCACATCTACTGATATATTTTTCTCATTGTTTGTTTAAGTTCATCTTCACTTAACAATTTTTTTTGGACGAATGTCACAGCATGTCATTAAGTTGTGATTTCTCCAGGTACTGTGACTGGATTAACGTTACGCATTGACTTCTTCAGGTCAAAAGATACAAACAGCAAAGGTCAAAGTTTAGTAATACTACATGAGATCTTTCCTATGGAAGTCAAGTCGGCACTAGCAACATTACCTTATCTCCTCTGGCATTCAATGCAAGTTAATTATGAAACATTCACCTTCAGTACTTATCATTGAAGTCTTTTCTTCTTCTTTTATTTCTAGAGAAGGCCCTTAGGGTCTAACTAAAATAGCTGAGTTGCTATGAAGTCATGACAATAAACAAAAAGTAAAAGAGGTGTGCTCAACTTTCTAGTGAACCAGAGTATATTCAAGAAATTCCTGGCAACTGAACGCTTTAATTGGGGATTATACAGTTGTGCTGTGCTGCCAAAGCAAAATCTGAAAAAAAATCATAGTATGTAGAACACGCACAGGTATGTTTATATATTGTGAAAGCTGATTTTAAAATCGGTGCCGCTGCTGGGACATTTCTTAATTTGGAAGGGACTTTTCCTGATAGGTCCTGAAGTTGGAGGCAGATAGAAAAGAAGAAAAGGATTAAGTTAATGAAATACACAGCGAAGTAAGTTGTGCATGGAGATCTTGGACTCAAAGTTAACGTGTCACTACAGTTTAAGCACTAAAAAATAAACACATGGATCTGTTTGAGTCAGAGGTGATAGCTACTAACCATAAACCACGGGAAGAAAAGCATTCAGGGGAAAGACCTATGCAAATCATCCACTTTTAGGGTAGCAGTAATCTCACTTGACATTAGCCATCTATACATTTAGACATCTCATTCAAGCAGACTATGCCAGGATCCTTCTATAATTAATGAAGAGAGACATGTGCTCCCAGGAACCATCACATCATAGAGAAGTATCTAAACTGTTAAGATCAATCACCAATATGCCATTCAACCCAAAGTCATAAGCACTACCGGGCATGAAGGAAGGAATTCTTTTCTAATTTTGTGTTAAAACAGCTCCTACTATAAAATGCTATTAAACAACAAAGAGAGACATAGCTAGTCCTGCTTCATAAAATACTTACGATTTCTAAAGAAAAATCTAAAAGAATCTAGTTGAAATCTAAAGAAATGAATGCTGAAGTGTTTCAATAGGTATTTAGATGTTCAAGACAAAATCCAAAAACAAACAAAAAACCTCAACCATTTTCCATACAAATGTGAACTTGTGTTACTAAATCTAGCCAAAATTGATGGGCTGAATTACTTGTCTTCATGCATCTCAAGGAACTAAAGAAAAATCTAAAAGAATCTAGTTGAAATCTAAAGAAATGAATGCTGAAGTGTTTCAATAGGTATTTAGATGTTCAAGACAAAATCCAAAAACAAACAAAAAACCTCAACCATTTTCCATACAAATGTGAACTTGTGTTACTAAATCTAGCCAAAATTGATGGGCTGAACTACTTGTCTTCATGCATCTCAAGGATTTGGGGGATGAACAGAAATCCCTGAAGAATTTGAGGTCAGTTTATTGGCTCAGGACATACCTATCCTGCATGGAGAGCACAGAGTTCAGCATAAAGCTCATTCAGAGGAGGCACTTTACATAATAGATCAATACTATGCATCTAGGAAAAAGAAGATAAGGTTGCTGTGCACTTTTCATTTCCCTTGGAGAGAGGAGTCCTGGAGTTTAGCCTCAGATCCTGAAAACACTCAGACCCCAGTTTTCCATGGAAATGCCTTAATCCCCAGGCACTTAGCAACTAAGCAAGATCAGCCTGGAAGTGCTCTCTGTTTTTCCAACTGAAACTGTGACTCTGAAATCATATCACATATACAGAGAAAAAATGAGATCAAACTCTTTTGTTAGTATTCATCTGGGAATGAGGAGCCTGTAATTTGTTTCCAACACTAACATCGTTGCTGTGTTGTGTGCAACAAAATGCTTTAGTCCTTGCAACAAGGCTTGCAGTCAAAGCTCTGCTCTATCATAGTCAAATGTTTTGATTGCTGATTTGGACTCTTTTTTACTTACTCTGTTTTGTGTTGTAGGCAAATTTTAAACTCTTGGTTTGTAATCACATTTGGAAACCAGAAGAGAAGAGGTGTGATGAATGCAGAGCTGGAAGTTTGCAGCTAAGAGGAGAATGCTTACAATTATTTGTTTGCTTCAGGTTTTTTGTCAGTGGCTGTCTTCACATGTGATTTTAATTTCATGCTACTGTATTTAGTGTTGCCGTGAGAGCACACAGCCTTACAGCCAGGCTGACAAACAGTCATCTTGCCTTAGTGGAATTGTTGAAGCCTCATGCTGTTCACAGCAGGAAGTACATTAAATACATTTGTTCCACTTCATTCACATTAGATGGGCAAGCAGCCATTCAGACTTCTTGACATTTCTGTATCAAGGCTGGGAAAGCAAAGGACTCAGGTTTATGTCGGAAGTTTGCTTACCATTTTCTTTATACCTACTCAACAGAATCGATCACTCGTATCATCCACATGATAGTGCATAACACTATCTGGGAATATTTTACAGCTGAGTAAACTGGATGATGGTATGATCATGGTATGATAATGCAGAAAGCCAATGTTAGAGGTCAAACAGAACAGATTAATTCTTTAGTCTTCTGGAGATTTCTTTAAAACACTTGCTGTCACTCCCCCTACAGTTAATTAAACTTTGGGAAACCTTAGACCATGTTCTGGAAATCAGTAGCCACTAGCACTTGTCCAACTAGCTTGGAGTAGTAAAGTCCATATGGATGCTTTCTATCAGTAGCCTGAAAGAGACAGAAAGTCAGCACTGCAGTGCTACATTATAAATATATGCTTTGTGTTAAGTCTCCCAGTAGGCATACGGTATCAGCTAACTTTCTGTGTGTGTTCTCAGCCAAATTTCCAGCTGATGATAATTAAATATTCTATTAGTAACATAGTTTGTCAGAGGGACATCCTTATCTCACAAGGCTATCTGGAATCTCCTTATTTCCACTGGCCTCCAAAGCAGGCAATCAAATGTGTCTTCTTCTTTTCAACAATAGGTGTGCCATAACCTTAAACTGAATGGGTGGCTGGTTGATCTTGGTACTTAATATCTGCTAGTCTATTTGTCCAATTTTAGTTTCAACCTGAACACTATAGGCAGAGCATGCCCAGTGTTATATTGCAGACTGGAATCATGATTTGGCCAAGTATCCTTCACCATTCTCTGGAGATGACTAAAATAACAACTAGTTGTTCTTTTTTACTCTGTACGTCCATCTTTGACTACTTTCTCCCTTTTTTATTTTTACAGTGCCTGTGGGTCTGATGCCTCTGGCACTTCTGTGCAGCTTTTAACTTCTTTTGTCCTCTCATTAGGTAAAATCTCTATGTGACCCCTCCCCTTTCCCCAGTCTGTGGCAGGTGGCCAGACTGGCAACTAGTTAAGGGAAAAAGTTGAGGGCAGCCGGAAAAAAGGGAAACCCAGCCAATTTATGACACATGTTATACTCCCAGTTTTCTTTACTTATAGTTTCTTATTATCAACAGTTCAACAGAGTGAAAAATGTTCAATTTATGATGATAGCCTTAAAGATTTTGGAAAGGTCCTGTTTGCTGTCTATCACAGAAATAAATTAACGTCATATCTTACAGTAGGACATTCTGTAGAGGCAACCAGGCACATTTATGATTTGCTTTTCTAGCATTATCTGTTGCTGACAGTTTATTATATGTGTGTGTCTGCAGGTACACACTCAGACATTATATATATATGAACTACCGATGTTGGATTAATCTCATCTTCACTTAGCTGCTTAATAACTAGGTATATAGTCCAACCTTATGATCTAGGACCCTCTGATAGGTAAGAAGGACAGAGCATGACCTCCAGACAGTACTTTGTCACATCTATTTCAGACAGCTCCTTTACGATAGAGGACTCAGCTGGTGGAGTAGCGTATCTCCAAGCCTTCACTACTGCAGGTTCTTAAATGGTTAGCTTACATATGCAGTATTACATTTCAGTGTGAATTATAGTAGTATTTCTAGGAAAGTGTTGAAATATAGAAAACAGCTTTTGAGGTTTTTACTCAAAGCGCATAAAATCGTTGATAAGCAGAAGGTACGAAATTACATGAACTGTAGAAAATTGATACTTTGTTAAATCTAGAATGAGTTAAGCGAAATGGTGTTCTTACGTGTACTGATGTTGTACTGACCTATTGATCATTGTTTTATGACAGTTCACTCAAGAGTACATTGAACATCTTTCTCTCTCCTGTCTTCCTGTAGCATGTTGTATTTTTTATGGCTTTAGTCTTTGTACTGCAGATCTTATATTTATTATAGACTGTTTGAAAATTTAATGGATGCCTAGCAAACCAGTCTAAATTAATCATTTGTTCTTGGTTGCTTGCGATCATAGGGAGTGAATTTAGTGACCTAGTGAGTGCTTGGTGTGTTTAAGATTTAAGTTGTGTAAGACATCTTGGTGCATTCAGTTTTCCTAAAGTTTCTTCAGATCATCTTGCTTCCTCTGAAGCTCCTTAGACTGAGACTTTGCCATTTTGCTCATCAGTCTCTGAAGACCCAAAAGATACTGAACAACAGAGTAACCAGTGTACCCCATTGGGCTTTAATGACATTGATTCTCCTTTTGAATGTGTAAATCCTCAAAGGATTAACTCAGTTATCTCACATTACCATCTGTCAGGCAACTCTTTTCTCTTCCCTGCCACACGAATGGGGTCAGAAGTCCAAAAGAGAGAATACAAGAACTTTTAACATACAGCAGAGCATATTTTCTATCATTAGAGCTCTGCTTTTGTGATCTGATAAGTCTGGCTGTTGCTCTATTTTCACTTCTGTTCTGTCTTCTCTGCTGAGTCCCATCCTCAACATTAGCTCCTGTAAAGGGAGTGTGGAAGATCTCTTGCATATTTTTCTTCTCAGACTTCAGTGGGCTAAATGTATTCTCATTGTACATGGGCAGAAAAGCCTGTAAGAAATTGTTTCTGCCAGTTAAGCAAATTCAACATAAGTAGCACTGCGACTGAACAGTAAAAGTGCAAAAATCTAAAGTCAGAATTGGGGCAGTGTCTTTCTTAGCCTCTCTTGTGACATGGTCAAGATGTCACCAATCCAGAAAAATCTGTGCATACATATAGGCAGAAGAACAGATTTAATAACTATCCACAAGAATGGAGAGAATCATAATTTTCTTTAAAAAATGTGGTACAAGCTGTGCCAGAAATTATATACAAATACCAACAGCCACCTGTAAACAAAAGAATTTTACATTTCTTGGTTATGCTATTCCTCTTCTATGCACCATTTGTAGTAATGATAGTTATAATAATAGTGCCTCCCTTCTTCATTCATTCTTCAATGAAACCAAACACATTTGCTGCTTTGATAAGATTCAGATTTGTAATCCATTTGGTTAAAATGAATTTAACAGCCTCACCTCTGTGCCTGGTAAGATCATGGAACAAATCCTTCTGGAAGATATGTAGAAACATACAGAAGACAGGGAAGTGATTAGAGGCAGCCAACATGGCTTCACCAAGGGCAAATAGTGCCTCGCTAATCTAGTGGCCTTCTATGATGGAGTGACTGCATCAGTGGACAAAGGGAAGTGCTACAGATGTCATCTACCTAGACTTCTTCAAGGCCTTTGATACAGTCCCCCCCAACATTCTTACCTCTAAATTGGAGAGATATGGGTTTGATGGATGGACCATTAGATGGATAAGAAATTAGCTGGATGGCCGCATCCAAATAGTTACACTCAGTGTTTCAATGTCCAAACAGAAACCACTGAGTGGTGTTCCTCAAGGGTCCATACTGGGACCAATGCTATTTAATATCTTCATCAATGACGTAGTGGCATTTAGTGCACCCTCAGCAAGTTTGCAGATGACACCAAGCTGAGTGGTACAGTTGACACGC